>NC_139947.1:4322366-4649866 GCF_963454915.1 Gymnoscopelus microlampas | reverse complement strand
CGCTACAAACAAGTCAGTAGGCTATCAGATGACTCAGAGTGGCTTATAATCTAAGAAAAAGTGAGTTGGGTAGCTGCCCCTTTAACCACTTAAACCCTTAGTAAACGTGTACTTGGTCTGCTCTTTTTCCCCCCTCTACACCAAACCTCTTTGCCAAAAATAGCCAATCTACAAGCTTGAGCTAGCCAGCATGCACGTGCACACATAGAGCCCCTGCCCTTTTGTCTGTCGGTAAAAAGTGCCCTTGTCTCCTCTGACTGTAAACTGTAGAAACCCCTGCACGCGCCCGTTGGCCTCGCACCTGCAGTAAAGCTTACTTAATTGAGCCCCGTGCCGTGCAGTGCTCGCGCAGAATTATAGTTGATTTACAAGCTCACAACGCGTCGCAACGCCAGGCATTGTGAGCTTGTAGATCGGCTATTTTTTGGGTGCGCGATACCGCCCGGCAAACAAAGTATATTATACACAATCGAAACCTAACTGAGGGCAGTACAGGGCACAACTGAACGCAGTGAATGCACGCAGAACACGGACCAATTGTTTGAGACAGATTAGGTATGTATGGACAAAAAAATATATATCTGTTAATTTGAAATTACTTGTCAAGCAGGAGCCTATATCTCTCTCTCCCTCTCTCTCTCTCTCTCTCTCTCTCTCTCTCTCTCTCTCTGTGTCAGCAGCAGTGGTGGGAAAAGTACTCAATTTCTTTACTTAAGTAAAAGTACTCATTATACAGAATGTCGTCAATGTCCCATTTCAAGTTTTCAAATGTATAAAATTATTTTGAAAATAGCAGATCTACAGGCTCACAATGCCTCGCCATGCAACATTTGTGAGCTTGTATATCTGCTATTTTCAAATGGCCGAAATGTATAGGGCTGAAGCGGTTTATGTATGTTTTGTAATAATTATCTAAACCTACAAACTAAGTAACTAGTAACTAAAGTGTTCAAATCATTGTAGTGGAGTAAAAGTACAATATTTGCCTCATATGTAGTTGAGTAGAAGTAAAAGTACTTAAAATTGGAAGTACTCCTGTAAGATAAAAGTACCTAAAATTGTACTTATGTACAGTACTTGAGTAAATGTACTCAAATTACTTTACACCACTGGTCAGCAGTCAGTGTACACAATTTGCTGTTTGGATTTTTATCGATCACAACATTTCTGACTGACACTGTCTTCTATGTAATCAAGCAAATGCTTAATACTTCATAACAGCAACTGCTAAATGTGCTAATTTAACTTTGTTATCAGTAATTCTAGGCTACTGGATTGTTAGGGCAGGCTGGTGTCAATAATGGTAATCACAGTAATCACAATATATGACAGCTGGGGGGTTGTTGTGCAACTTGTGGCTCTAGATTGTTTTTGTCAATGTACCTCATGATCAGGGCAACAAAGTTGTGTCCCACTGTTGTAGAGTAATTGCTTATATAGATAATCAGTGTGACAGCAGCCAGCCAAGCTGCAGACCCCCACCCCTGGCCCCAGACAGCCTGACAGGCAGCTTGTCTGGCAGGAAGGAAAAGCAGGTAGTTGCATACAGTAAATACTGTAGTTATCAGAAATTAACTGTGTACCTCTCTAAGTCCTTTTCACAACATTGCATGTTCTATAGTTTATTTCTCTGTGTGTGTGTGTGTGTGTGTGTGTGTGTGTGTGTGTGTGTGTGTGTGTGTGTGTGTGTGTGTGTGTGTGTGTGTGTGTGTGTGTGTGTGTGTGTACAATACAATGCATATTTAAAGCTAGCATAAGATGATGAATGACAATATGCTAGCAAAACAGCAATTTTTTTGACAATAATATAGTAAGTCAATTCAACTTCTATCAACATGCATGTTGATAGATGTTGAAGGATATATGAAACATTACAATTAACGTCTTGATACATTTTAATCATGCCTACTGCAGCACAATGCCAAGGAAGGAAAGACTTCAGAAAAATAAGGACAAGAAGCTCCAGGATGCAGACAAGAGTAGCAAATCTCTTAATGCATGGTTAAAGCAACCAAGTACCAGTAGCAGCGTACCTGAGAGAACAGATGACTCAGATTCAGAAAGTGTTACACAAGAGAGAGAGGAGGACGCCGTACAAGTAACACCACCAGAGAGAGATGAGGTTGTACAACTAACACCACCAGAGAGAGAGGAGGGAGCATTAGATATAACGACAGAGAGAGAGGAGGCTCTTACAACTAACACCAGAGAGAGAGGAGGATGATTTAGAGGTATTGACGGAGAGAGAGGAGGAGGCTGACGTTGAGGAAACACCTGTTGAAGAGGCCCTATCAAAACTTGCATCATTAAAGATTCCTACAGATCCTGCCCACAACCAAGCCTTTGAGCTGAATTGTAATGCCAGCTACGTCAAAATGTGTGTTGATAGAGGCCCTGTTGACCTGTTCTGAGATGTCCAAAAAAACAACATGGCCGATCATTTCAAAGGCAGTGGTATGACAATAAGCCATGGTTGGAGTATTCCCCAGAAAGTGCCAGAGGAAAAATCTGCTTCTCATTTTAATCTCAGATGCTTCTCTTGAGCAACCAGCTTTTATTTCTCATTTGAAGATCACTTAAAGATCACCTATGTCTTTTTATGGCTCCTAACTTGAATACTAGGATCCGTAAGCGAGACATAGGGGGAGACAGGGGTATATACATTAGAGCTGTATTTGAGAGATACATGAGGAATAGACAAGATACAATAAGAGCTGTATTTGGGAGATAAATGAGACATAGGCGAGATACATTAAGAGCTGTATTTGAGAGATACATGAGACATAGGCGAGATACATTAAGAGCTGTATTTGAGTGATAAATGAGGCATAGGTGAGATCTCCCTATTGGCTTTGTTAAGTCTCTTTAGCTTCTCATTGAGACATACATTAGCAATAATTGAGATTTAATTTCCCATTTCTCACTGAGGTATAAATGAGTGAACATGCTAATAAATATTTAAAAAACAGCATTAATTGTGGCAAAAACACATTTATTGAAGTATCCACAAACAGCAGGCAGCTTTAACATATATTTATATGTACAAAAACAAAAATGTATTGGCATCAATTTACATAAAAGTTGAAACTTAGGAATACTATGAGTGGGGAGACTAAGACGAAAAATGTTCTACCTTTTTCCACTGACAAACTAAATGGAAACTAAATAAAAGCTATGATGACTAAATATACTGACAATTTCGTCAACAAATAACTAGACTAAAATGTTAGGAAGGGACTAGTGGACAAGCGATCTAGTATATGTCATCTTACAATTAGTTGCATGCTGAAAATTGCAGATCTACAAGCTCACGTGTCGCGGTGCAACGTGTTGTGAGCTTGTAGATTGGCTATTTTCAGCAAGTGTAAAAACAGTCATTACGACGGCATCAAGGCCCGACAAAATACATTTTTAGTCAACTGTAGATTTAGTCGACTAAAATCTTATGACATTTAGTTGACTAAAACTAGACTAACACTAAAACATTCCAGGTGACTAAACTAAGTGAAAACTATTCAAGAGACTAATGACTAAAACTAAAATCTGCTGCCAAAAACACTGGGGAGTACATAGTCCTTTGCAGCACGGCTCCGGCACTTGTTGGTCATGGCTTTCTTCAAGCCCTCTTCACTGAAACCATTGGTCCATGATGCCAGAGAGGAACACCGCAAGACGTAGTCTGCAGACAGAGAAGATGACATGACACAAGTCAGTCAACATGGGTTTCCCCCGGTTAAATATATACATTTTAAAGACTATATGACTCTACAGACTGAGCACAGCATAGCCACAGACGAGGCCAACCTGGTTCAGAGTGTACTGTACGTCCCACCAGCGCAACATGTTGGAACATGCATTTTTTTTACTGCACAAAGGCAGCCAAATTGCCCAATGATAATGTATTGGTGACATCATAAATTGAGAATATAATTTACAAAACCAAGATTTGTCAAGGATCAAGTATATTTATATGTCCCAAGCTGGGCCTTTCACAGCAGATAATAAACGCCCTAAAACACAATACAGTAAGACAGACATGTGTATATTGTCACAAGATACGTCCCCACCAAAGAGGTCCAGGTGTTTATTTTATGCAAAAACTCCTTATTGCCTATTTCCCCTACCATAGGCCCTCAATGAATTGTATTGAATGGAATGGGAATTGAATGGGGCTATGGGGTGTTGTGCTAATTCGCTTATTTCCATCGAAATAAGTAGTAAAGTGTGCCGCTTGGGATATTATTTACATTATGAAAAGAGGATATATACAAAAATAATAATAATTTTGAGCAAAAGAAATAAGCAAATTAGCACAACACCCCATAGCCCCATTCAATGCAATTCATTTAGGGCTCATGGTAGGGGAAATAAGGCCAATAAGGAGCTTTTGCACAAAATAACACCTGGACCTCTTTGGTGTGTACTTAACAACTACAAAGAAAGGTAAGAAAGCCTTTTAGTATGGAATTCTCCTTTAAGGGCATTTTTCTGTCTAATACCTAGATTATCATACCAGCAAATAGCAGCAAAGTATATGACAGATTCAATGAAGGCTCTATATCATTGATTTGTTTACCTGAAACCTGGCTAACTTCCTTAAACAGAAAAGGCACTGCTGGCCTTTCTTGCAAACAATTTCAGTATTGGAATCGAATTTCAGACGATTGTCGATTATGGTCCCAAGATATCTATAAGTGGTTACCAACTCCACTGACTGGCCATCTATAACACTACTCTGAGGAACTAGTGGTGTGACAAATACTTACTGAACAGTGCATCCCTCTTCGCCTCATCCAGTTTGTTCTTCCCCTCTGGGATGACACCATGCTTTCCGCATATGACGGCATTGCGGCACTCCTCATGGGTGAAGAACACCTCGAACAACGCGTGGAATAGCCTCTTGCAGTCCTTCCTGGCACGCTGGTGTATGGCTACCAGCTGCACAGAGGAAATCAACTGTCCACAGCCTGTGAATAGAGAGCGAGCAATTAACCAACTGCATTTTAAGACATCAGTTTTGCACTTGTAAGGCTCAGCTACATTGACCCCTTTCTGCGCTCAGTGCACCATGAAAACAGACAAATGTGACCTTCTGAAAACTTCACTATCTAGTTGCAGCTCACAACACGGATCACTCGCTACCAAGAACGTCAGGTTCAGTGTGAAATGTATGGCAAACGTAAACATCCATACCTGGATATAGCTCCTGCTGCCCGAGACTGGACACTCCAGACTCTAGGTCACCAGGGTGATAAAGCCCTTCAGTGCGTCTAGTTGCTCAGAGCCTAGAAAAAAGACAAAAAAATCTGAGTCTACTGAGTGTATTTGTAAAACAATAAGATTGAGTACTGTTCTATATAGCTCTACAGTCTATTCTGATAGCAGTCATTGATGAGTATTTGTTCAGTAGCAGGGGTCGATCTCCCCTGCTCTTCAGTAAACAAAAAAATTTAGGGATATTTTGGGATACCAAAGTTTTCCAGTCATGTCAGAGAACTCACAAAAGAGGTACAGGATAAAGTAAAGTTTCAAGTGAGACAAAGACATTAGCAGACAACTGAAAACTACAACATTACAGGCAATAAAACTTACTGATACTGGAGAGCACAGTGGTTATCCTCCTCAACTGGAGCTGGAGCTCTTCCACCTCAAACCGACAAGAGTCGCAAGGCTGCCACCCTTGACCCTCTGGTATGCTCTGGTCCGATGGATTACGTCAAAAACTGTAAAAAAAAAAAAAAGTAGAATGCAAAACTCATCTATGAATCCTGAATTTGAAGGACAACAGTGCCAAGTCTACTGACACTTAGCTGAGGAACCACACCTTCTACTGGAGCATCACTGGACGGAGATGGAGGTTGCAGTACACTGGGTGTTTCTTGGTTCCACTGATCCAAGTCCATATATGTAGCTGCATACGGCTGTGCAGAAAAGAGAAAAGGCCCTTAATTGTACTTGGTCAAAAATCATCAAAACTATAGGCTACTATACAAGCTCATAGCGCAGCACCGAGTGCTGTGCTCCGAGTGCTGTGCTCCGAGCTTGTAGGTCTAAATGGGTTAAGAAAGACATACCTCATCAACAGGTCGGCAGGCCTGTGTAGAAGAGGCTGGAGGGTATGGCTGTAGATCGGGGTAAAAGGTATCACAAGGTTGCAGAGACATAGAAAAGTAACCTTAGTTTGTAGTCTGTCAAAGATCTTTAAAAAATAGCTATGCCTTTATGCAATGCATTGTGGATTTTAGATAGACCAATCAAAAGCAATGTGGAATGTAATACAAGTCACAAATAAATTCAATCTAAAGAAAACATACCTCTTCAACAGGTCGACAGGCCTGTGTAGAGGCCGGAGGGCATGGCTGTAGACCATAGTTAAATGGGTCATAAGGCTGAGAGACAGAAAAATGACATTAGTTTGTAGTCTGTCAAAGATCAGTACAAATACATTTACTAAATGAAGTTGTGTTCAATGGAGTGTTGTGTTCATCACATAACATTCACCACAGTATAAATACACCCGAGATCAGTTGACTCAAATGAATTCCCCCCTCCTCCCCAACAAACCTTTTCATCCACAGCTTTGCCCTGCGATACTGTTAAATTTGAGCAGAAGGTGTGGTCTCGTACTACTAGTGAACCAACACTTACAGTATATCTGAAATGTTACAAAGTCACAACTTAAATGTAGACATTAAATGTATTGAAAACATTTTACCGTGTCAAGAGCTGGGCAGAGGGCCTGGGGAAAGACCGGTGTGGCCCAAGGGCTAGCCCCACTTGAAAACGGATCATAAAGCTGGAGACATAGCAAAATAACATTAGCGGTAGTTTGTAGTCTGTCAAATTGAAAATCTACAGCCAATTGTAGATTAACTAACCAACACTTACGACATTTTTATCTTTAACCCATTTTGTACGGGACCCCTTTTGGTGTTTTAAGCATTATGTTATACTTTAGCTATTGAAAAATAGCAGATCTACAATCTCATAGCGCGGCACTTTTTGAAAAAACGTGAACATGTAGTGCAAATCTTTGGATATATTTTTTCAGAGCGTTTTTAACTGAAATCTTTGCTTCAGGGGGGTCCCTGGAACAACATATTTTCAGATGGTGGTCGGCGGCCAATTACATATAATCTTGGAGGTCCTTGACATAAAAATGTTTGAGAATGACTGACATAGAAACAGGGTTTTTTCAGAAAACTGTCAGGATTTAGAAGACATTTGTAGAATCGTTCCCAGGTCTAAATGGGTTAAGTAAAGACCTTACATAGTATTGAAAAGAACATTGTACCGTGTCAGGAGTCTGTGGACAGAAGCCCTGGGTATGGACTGGTGTGATGGCCTTAGGGCTTGCTAGCTGTGGTGCAGACCATTGAGCAGAAGGCTGGAGAGACATGAAATCTAACATTAGAAAAAAATATCTGAAAATAAACCAAAACAAAAAAAGAGAAAAAGGGCGTGGAACCAAAACATGGAGGTAGACTCTTGAGGCATAAAACTCACACGGCAAACAAGTCCGTTAAGGAGATGGCAGATGTCAAAAGTCCATTCAGGCAGGATGTCTAAACCAGCAGGCATCCACCGGGGTGAGGAACTCATGGTTGGAAATCAGTGACATGACAATCTGGAAGGGCACAAAAAAGAACAATATAAGTATTGAAAGCTGATTATGAGGTGTAGGTGGGAAGACAAGCAGAGAAGGTCAGGTATCTACAGGGCTGAGAATTGGGGACAGTTGTCATGTGAGACAGGTGATGAGGAAAGGTGTGTGGACAGTTAGAAGATGGCAGGTCTGGGGAGGTGAGGGGCAATCCAGAAACTGCCCTGTGATCCTTTCTTCTTACATTAGTTGACTTTCCCTTTTCTGAACAACACCTAATAGGTAAAGTCCTTTTGCACACCTACTTACAAAGGACATGCAGTTACACAGGAGATGACAGCCAACGTAGAGAAGAAAATAAGTGGTCCTGCACACCATATTCAATTACTTAAGATTTATTTGAGGATTTTTTTTTTGCTTAACTACCTAATGAAGGTCAGCTAATCGAAACGTTCTTACAAATAGATAAATAAAATGTAACTTAAGACAGTGTTCTGACCACTTCTTTACTTCTGAACAACTCCTAAAATCAGAGCCTGAGATAGAGATCTAAAAAAAAACGAACTAAGTAATAAAACTCTACTAAAATATGACCATGACAATGTCATTCATATAGTGGGGAAGAGAATGGTCCAAATGTTTTGCACATAACTTACACTCAAAGCCAATCGAAGTCCATCAATTGCTTCAGGAGGGAGGAGACAGGAGGACAAACCCACTTTTCTGGCTGAGCAGCTTTGTTGTTTGGTGCCACCGCCAAATTGCGCCAATGGGTTGATCCCAACGAAACATCTGAAATCACAAAACACATATGGAAAAGGTGCACTCACAGCTGTTCTACAAGAGAGCACATCTTTCGAGTTACACATGATGGTTCTACTTCAAGCAGAAAGTTACCTTTGAATGAATTCCAGTGTGTAACAGGCGTGCTCCTCCTGGTACACCAAAGTTGTAATAACTGGAAAACTGCCATTCCAGCCAGGAAGTTGATCTGTGGAGCCACAACGGCCGACATCAATGCTCAGCATCCATAGAGACACACGGGCGGAAACGGAAGGCCTACAAATTCACGCCCACTTTTGAGACAGCGCTGCTACTCGGGGTCCGTTAGAAAGATGAACTGCAGCTCTCAATGCAATCTTTATGAGAGGCATTGTAAAATACCGTCATTTCATTGGTTAACTACTGAGGCTGTAGCGACTTTTTTGGTGTTCTAATAAAGTGTCCCATTTGTTTGATTTGTCCTTTTTAATGTCCCATATCTGTCATCTCGATATACTACCCACAATATACTATAATATACTCCATCAGTATGTCAAAACCGCTAGCATCGGAGATCTAGACTTTAAGTGGTCGCATGGTATATACGTCACGGACGCATCCCTTGAGGTTTTCAATACCCAGAAAACTGGTGAAAGTGGACGTTTTCAATATGTTTTGGTCATTATCTCTGGAACAGAAGGTCCAATCTGCTCAGTTCAAAGCTTGTTGGGTGCGTGACTTTGAGGACATTAAGCACGCAATGACACATTTTCGGGTTATTTGTTTTTTTTTAGGGGAGGCGAGATCTTAGTTGGGCAGGCGACCGCCTGTCCTGCCTCTACAGTGTGGGTACACCACTGGTCGGCGCTCGGAGCTCGTAAAGACAGTGATGTCACTGAAATGCGACAACTTGTCTGTCTGCCGTCTACCCTCTGCTGTGTTAACATTATGGGTAACTCGTTAAAGTGGCAAATTAAATGTGAAACAAATCAAATATTAAGAAAACAAGAAGATATGTTTACAAAGACACTCCATACATTTGGAAACATGTTTTTATTTAAATCAATATCGTCTCCAGTTAATGCAGGATCATTTTAAAAGTAGGCTAATTCTCATATCCTCTCATAGGGAATGCATTGAGAGCTGCAGTTCGTCGTTCTAACGGACCTCGAGTAGCGGCGCTATCTCAAAAGTGGGCGTGAATTTGTAGGCCTTCCGTTTCCGCCCGTGTGTCTCTATAGTGTAGCTGTGAGAACTTCACCTAAAGATAATTTGACATATATGGTTTGCATGTTAACAGTGTTTGTCTGTTGCTTTCCACATAACAATAGACTGTTAAACTAAAACATGACCTCCATATAGTCTCCGTATTTGCAATGCTTTAAAACAGATTAGAAAAAAACAGTAAAAAGTGTGCAGACTAAACTCAGTGTTAATTTAACTGTCTTAAGCCGGGGTCTTCAACAAGGGGTCCGGGACCCCTAGGGGGTCCTCAGAATAACTACAAGGGGTCAGAATTACTACAGGGGGTCTGCCAAATCTTTGTGTGATATGATTATATGTTAATTTAACTGTCTTAAGCAGGGGTCTTCAACAGGGGGTCCGGGACCCCTAGGGGGTCCTCAGAATTACTACAGGGGGTCCGCCAAATCTTTGTGTGATATGATTATTTATTTTACCTTAACCAATTGAACCTTAGCATCCCTTTTGTGAGGAGAACTTTAGCCAAAAATAGCAGATCTACAAGCTCACAACGCCTCACGCTGCAAGGCGTTGTGAGCTTGTAGATCAGCTATTTTTGGCAAAGAGGGAAAAAGAGCAGACCAAGTAAACAAAAAAAGTTTAATCTGAAACACAATTTTATACAATATAGAGGGGGTCCCTGCCTCATCTCTCTCTCAGCTAGGGGGTCCATGGCCTGAAAACGTTGAAGACCCCTGGTCTTAAGGATCCATTCATTCCATTGGTACATTTGTACTCTCTTTCCCTAAATTAAATGATTTTACTTTGTACTGTAGGTTCAAAACAAAATTCATAGATGTAATAATAATAATAATAATGAATTACAGTTAAAACAAATGAGGCCAACATTAGCTCTCACTGATGTGGTCTGATTTATACCTGAAATAAACAATGACATCATGCACCACATGGAAATTAATATGCTAATGCCATGTCTAAGACTGTGTTGCACGCCCCAAAAAACTGATTTAAAAGCTCACAATGCGTCGCTGTGAGCTTGTAGATCAGTGATGTTTGGGCATGCGCGAGTCTGTATAACCCCCTGTATTATGACAGTCATGACGAAACGTCAACCTGGTGTTTACACGTTCTCCATGTAATGCCCTACATCTACATTAACGTTCAGATTTCAAATATAAAGTGCTTACCCCATGGCCACGGATGTTACAATCCACTTCGGGTCGGTGTAAGTACCCGTATATTCCGGATTGTTAAAAAAAAGCATTTTAATCCGATCGGTGGCCATTTTGTCATAGAGTTATAAAGTAACAGAGTGCAGTACTCCTCCCAACCGATAGGGTCAAGCAGTTGAAAGCGTACAGAAATACGGAGAAAATGGCCATCGATCAAATTAAAATGCTTTTTATTGAACAATACAGACGATACAGGTATTGCTTGAGTGCCCGAATAGACTTGTAACATCCGTGACCATAGATTGAGCACTTTATATTTAAAATCTGAACGTTTATGCAGATGTACAGATTGTAAATGGAGAAAGTGCAAAAAAATGGTTGAAGTTCGGCCGTGACGCTCGTGATGGACGAGCGTCGTGTGATCCATAGCTAATACACGACAAATGCACGACGTTTACGATACTAACAAGTTGGATAACACACTTTAATTCCATAAAGTAATTCATCTTACCTGTTATCTAGTAGAGTAGAAGCACGGAAGCAACTGGTTTGTAAATAAATGTTCGCTTAGCCGACGGTTAGTTAGTTTCGTTTCTCTGGCTGAACCCGCCCGGCCGGTTCAAAACTGATAAGCTCCGCCTTGAACAGCTGCGTGACGTAATGACGTAATGTCGCACTGTAGGTCTGGTCAGGTTCTCAACCTGTGGGTCGGGACCCCCACCTGATTGGGGGGGATCTGTAGGTGGCAGTGACAGTGAAGTGACAATTTAAGTAACCCTTTTAATACCTAAAAAAAAAAAGAATTACTGCATCAAAAGTAATCAACAAACTATATTAAAAAAATGGTCGAAGAAAAAAAAGAAAATAGCTGATCTGCAATAAGAAGTTATAGATTTTTGAAATAGTTCAAAGTTAAGCTTTTCTCACATTTTTCAAAAATATTTTTTTTAAATTAAAAAACATGTTTTCAGACTCAAAAGAGGACGCTGAATCGAATAGGCTAGGTCTCGATTTTGTATGACCCTTATAAAGTGGTTTAAACAAGCGTTAAAGTTTCATAAACTTGGAAGCTTTTTTCACAAACATATTATTATTATTATTATTTTATTTTGACCCTTCCACCCTCTTATTTAGATGATTTTGAGTCGAATTATAGGTTACACAATAGTCTAGTATTGTTTAATAGGGAAGTTATAGATTTTTGAAATAGTTCAAAGTTTATCTTTTCTCACATTTTTTAAAAATATTTTATTTTTAAATTTAAAAACACTTTTTCTGACTCAGAAAAGGACGCTGAATTGAATGGAATAGGTCTCGATTTTCTAGGACCTTGGGAAATACAAAAGCTCACCAAAAAGATTGGACGTTGACTTTTGTCACAAAATTTAGCACAAAATCTGGAACTAATCGCTCCAGATATTTTTTTAAAATCTAAAACTTCTCTCCATCCATATTGAGAGTAAGCCGGATATTTTGGCACCAGCCCTGATTTTTTTTGACACTGATAAAGCTCAAAGTTCAGCGAAAAGACTGCAAAGGTCAACTCTTGTTAAATTTTTAGAAATTGTATTTTTCTTTGAGACTCTGGTTTTAGACAAATATGATGACACTGATTCCAAATATTTACGTTTTATTTTTCTCGGAAAACAGGAAGTGCCTCAAAAGGCCACTTCCTGGTTGGTTTTAGGGTGTTCCAGGCCCGTGATTTCCCCGATATATTTTTTTCCTAAATCTACACGTAAAATAATGCCAAAAGTCGAGATGATCAAACCCTGATATCAAATCATGATTTAATTATCCTTTAATTGGCTATGGTTACGGCTTCGCTATCTTGCTCAATATCTCGAATACGATAAGGACTTAGGGTCCACTTTTTGGATATGTTGTAGAACTGGCTGAGACGCACGCATGGATGTCTTGTTTGTTCCGTTACGGCACTTTTTTTTTGACTTTGTCCTTTGGTATGGTCTTAAGGTTTAAGACTCTATGAGCCTTCCGAAAGTATAGAAGGTCAACTTAGGAGTGTCGTACCGTGACAAACAAGACATCCAAGTGTGCGCCTTAGCGAGTTGTACAACATATCCAAAAGGCGGATTCTAAAGATGTATGGTTATTGAGATATATCACTTTATTGCACGTATTAAATTGACATTGGACCCTAGCCAATTAAGGAGAACGGTATGGCCGTGTGTGAGGAGAGTTATATGTTCGCGTTCGGGGTGACGCGCTGGCCCAGAATTTGGTGTTCAATTTCGTTTTTAATCCTTTCAAACAGTTTTTCACTATTATCTCGGCCCCTAGGGGGCGCCAAAACTATCGGACAATGGATTCTCGATCAGTTTTTCATCCCGAACGCGCCAATATAACTTTCCTCACACACGGACAAGCGGTTCTGAAAATTGATAACATTTATATCTAACTATATAAATGGCGACCGACTTCCGCACCCTCGGTGTCGACACCCCACAGCTCTGTTATCGAATAAACAACGCACCGCCAGACCACATGTCGCCAACTGACTCGCCACGGCGGCCGCGCTGAATTTACGCCTCGCGTAGGGGACATCTCACTGCTCACTACACCTTTTCCACCGCGCAACATAATTAATTCTACTCACCAAATGTCGGACAAAACGGAAGGGGAGGCAGCTTCGTACCGTTTACCGTGCGCACGACCTCATCACCACAACAGCAGCCAGCCGCTGCGGGGGGTTTTTCCTTTTTTTCCAAACTTTTTTTTTGGTCACCATTTTCTCCAGGCACCATTTCTGGTGTAACGTGCGGCAGCATGCGCTGGGCTGCCAGGTTTGCACAGCCAGCGCCAGCAACAAGCAACCACCTTCATGAAAAAAAAAAAAACACCGAAATGGTCCGCCATGTTCCAGGGGGGTCCCCGCGCGTCCCAACACTCCACAGGGGGTCCGTCGACCAGCAGGGGGTCCGCGGGGGTCCCCCTCAAACATCAAAAATATATTTTTTTCAATTTTTTTTTTTTTTTTTTTTAACTTTTCCACAGTTTTACTCCGGCGATTTGGGTCCCCCAATATACACGCGGCCACGCTGGGCCCCGTGCGCGGCTGGGGTTGAGGGGGGCGTAGCCCCCCGAAACTCTAGTATTATAATAAATAAAATGTTAAAAAAATAAATTGTAGTAAACATTTTTAAGTTAAGCCAAGTATACATGATTAGAACATTCTTAAACATTCGACAATCAAGTCTAATATTTCTATAAATGCTACAAATTGCTACAAAACCTGTATATCCAGTCATTTTGGGGCATAAACAAGAAGTTGTAGGATAAAATTAATTATGATGATGATAACTGATAATGATGATGATTGTAAGAGCCATAACGAGCTTAGGTCATGATGACCTGATTTTGCATTGATCTTAATTGTGCCAAGTTATTGCAGCTGTGTGTAATGCCTTAATGATTATGTGCAGCAGTGTACTGTTGATTGAATGTTTGTGATTGGTGCTCTTTTGTTTGATCATTAGTCTTTTGCTGTGCTGTTTGAGTTGTGTCAGAAGAAGCTAAAGTTGAAGCTGAGAGCACACATTGTTTTTACCACTACACCACTACAAGAACCACTTGCTGTATGCCTTATATTTTTTTGCTTTAATACCAGTAAAGTCTCTAAAACCGGATACAAAGTGCGTCGTGCGTCAAATTACGTGCTCACCTTTTTTATGAAGATATACTTTGAAGGAAATATACGACTCTACAATGATGTTCACATCATGTAAAGCACTTTATGATTTCCAAAAATGTAAAGTGTGGTATAAATAAATTATATTATTATTATTATGAATATGTATACTTTACATATTACTGTAAAACTACATTCTACAGTTAGAATATAACCTGACTGTAATTTCTACATTATGTTACTGTGGAAAAATGCAGTAACTTTCTGTAATGATTTTTTTCCCATGATGCATTGCAAAATGCAGTTAAACATTGTAAAATGACAGAACAATAAGTTACTGTTTTTACTGTAGAAATTACAGAAATGTGTTACAGTGCAGGCTTGTAGCCTACATGAATGACATATTATGATACCAATCATATCGCCATGAATGGAATACGTTTGTATACCCATTTATTCAACCCATACCGAGCAGTGCGTGTTCGAGTTACACTAAATAAAGCAGTCATGAGACTCGCGGAATGCAGTGATACCGTTCCGCGACTGCCGCCACGTTAATATTGGAGTGTCGGGTTTATATCCTTAACCCAGCGAGGTTGTAGCCTACATAACTCTCTATGACATAACACAAGCTACTGTAAGTTTGTAGACCTCACTGTCCATGCATGGGCATAACACGGTCTGTCCCCCTTTCGTCCATACATGGGCGTAAAAGTCTGTCCCCCTTTCGTCCATACATGGGCATAAAAGGGAATTTATTCTGGGTCTGGCAGAACCAGGTCTCCTGGTCTTGTTACGGGGCCAGAGCTCTGCTCTGGACACGTATTGTTATTGGCAGTATTCTGTCACTTCTTCTTCTTCTGCCACTTTTCGCAGTTCTGGCTGAACCGCGCTGTCGCTTTTTACGAAACTCTCCCATATGGTAGATGGTCATGAAAAACGATCAAAAAATAATTCTCACAATCTTTCGTCCAAAGGTGGCGCTATAGCACTCAATTGAAAATGCCAACTTTGACCAGGTACAACTCATGCCCTGTTTGACCTACAGCCATGAAACTTGGATACACATATGCGTCTCCTCATGCTGAACAACTTTCACCCTCTGACTTTTGACCTCTGACCTTTAGATCTCCCACCATTTTGAATTATATGAAAAACAGTCATTGGCTCCTAACTTCTGCTTTTTTTCACTTATGGAAAATCCGTTGGAAATTTTTGTAGGCAGTGGTCCAAGGTTCAAGTGCTAAACGTTTCGTGCAGATTGCTCAAAAATCCTAGGAGGAGATAGATTTTAACTATTACAGTTTAAAGAAAATTATTCATCTGTGCCTAAAACATACATGCAGACTCACATTTCTTTGAAACTTTGCAGAAATGTACAGGGTCATTCCAAATATCACTGAAACCAATCTTACTCCAATTGGCCAAAAGGGGGCGCTATAGCAATTTTTTGAAAAGGCAGACTTTAAACAGGCATAAGTCATGCCTCGTTTGGCCGAAAGTCGTGAAACTTGCTTACACATGTGCCTTGACTCATGAGGAACACACGTATCGATTTGACCATTAAGCTCCGCCCTTAGATTTTCCGCAATTTTGAGCAGTTTGAAAAATACTTGTTTTTGCCAGTTCTGGCTTAACCGTGCATACGCTTTTTACGAAACTCGGCCATATGGTAGATGCTCATGAAAAACTACCAAGAAATAATTCTCACACTCATTCGTCAAAGGGTGGCGCTATAGCACTCAATTGAAAGTGCCAACTTTGAACAGGTACAACTCATGCCCTGTTTGACCTACAACCATGAAACTTCGATACACACATGCGTCTCTTCATGCCCGACAACTTTCGTGGTCTGACTTTTGACCTCTGACCTTTAGATCTCCCACCATTTTGAATTATATGAAAAACAGTCATTGGCTCCTAACTTCTGCATTTTTTCACTTATGGAAAATCCGTTGGAAATTTTTGTAGGCAGAGGTCCAAAGTTCAAGTGGTAAACGTTTCGTGCAGATTGCTCAAAAATCCCAGGAGGAGATAGATTTTAACTATTACAGTTTTATGAAAATTATTCATCTGTGCCTAAAACATACATGCAGACTCACATTTCTTTGAAACTTTGCAGAAATGTACAGGGTCATTCCAAATATCACTGAAACCAATCTTACTCCAATTGGCCAAAAGGGGGCGCTATAGCAATTTTTTGAAAATGCAGACTTTAAACAGGCATAAGTCATGCCTCGTTTGGCCGAAAGTCGTGAAACTTGCTTACACATGTGCCTTGACTCATGAGGAACACACATATCGATTTGACCATTAAGCTCCGCCCTTAGATTGTCCGCAATTTTGAGCAGTTTGAAAAACACTTAAACCCAGGATTTTTCAGCTATTTGCGTGAAACTGTATCATCTGTGTGATCTCCTTTTTCACAGTTACTTGTCTGTTGGGCCAATGGCGTCTCCCTTAAATGAATGCTTCACAATCTCAAGGTCGCCAGTTCAAGCCTCATTTGATTTAGACTTAATTTAAGTTGAATTGCAAACAACATGACTGTATCAATGAATACATGTGCAAATGGTAAAGATAACCTGAAATGCTTATTTGAGAGTACGTTTTTTACGTAGGACATACTTCATTCTGAAAATAGCTGATCTACAATCTCACAACTTTTCATGGTTTGTGAGCTTGTAGATCGGCTACTTTCATTAGTTTTGGTTCTGAGGAGATGTACAATTTCTTCATTGGTAAATGGCTTGTGAACGAGTGATCTTAGTGTTAGTGAAACAGGGGCTTGGTTCATGAAAGAAGGCAAGAGTTTATGATCTTCAACAGACAATATCAGCCTGGACAAAGCTATAGCACTATAGGTAGTGTTGCAGCCTATTAGTCTGAAGGTTGAGAGTTCGAATCCTGTTAATGGCAGTAGGTTGAGATGTCCAATCAAACCATTATGTTTCCATCTCTCTCTCTCATCAATCTATTGTTTCCATGTCACTCTCTCTCTCTTCAATCTATTCCGTTTCCATGTCTCTCTCTCTCTCTATTCACTGGCCCCGTATTATCGCTGCTTGCAGCTATATTTGTATTTGTATTTCATAGTAAGTCCCAGAAATAATGAATTCATTCCTTATTGGTTTCAAATGAGATATCCTGAAGGCTTTAACAAATTGTTAATAATAACTGAAATTAAATCACTGATACTGGACATTTTGTCTTGTGGAAAAAGGAGAAATGTCCAATTACATTGGACTTTTTTAGATTTTAACATAAATGGTAAATGGTGCATTTATATAGCGCCTTTATCCAAGGCACTTTACATAGATTGTGCATCAATTCACCCATTCACACACCGATGGCGGCGGAAACCATGCAATGCACCAACCAGCACATCAGGAGCAATATACTGTAGAGGTTCAGTGAAACCGGGTTTGAACTGGCAACCTTGTGGTTACCATCCAGCCACAGTGAGCCACTCTACCCCTGAGCCACTGCCACCCATAAATATGAATAAATATGCTTATAATGACATAACTATTATATAATTGATATGTGCTAATTGGATCACCAAAATGATTTGTCTATGATGAATAATAAATTAAGGAGTCTTTTGAGTCATTTCTAGTGGTCAGACTTTAGTAGACTTTTGATATGTTATGAATAATTAAGGTCTGGTGCCTATCTGAGTCTTATGGGATTTGATCGATCTCAGTATTAAAGAGCTCTAAATGAGATTATGTTGAGCTCTCACTCTGAGCTATATTTGAGAAGCAACAATTCTGCTATACTGAGCAACATTTAAGCCATTTTTGATATCTCCTGTATAGCTCAACAGAGCTCCATCTGAGACATACTGAGTCTATTTCTCAGGAGAAAACAATGAGAAACATACATTTGAGATGCAACAATGCTGCTACATTGAGCAACATTTAAGCCATTTTTGAGATATCCTGTATGGCTCATCAGAGGTTCCATCTGAGACATACTGAGTCTATTTCTCAGGAGAAAACGATGAGAAACAGGAGCCATAAGCTGATATCTCCTTTTTGCCTCACATTTATCTCATTTATGGCTTAAGAAACAAATGAGCCAGAGATGAGAGCTCAAACTTGGATTATGCTTTCATGCCATGTACTGCTTCAGCTGCCGGCTTTTTCTTAATTTTCTTAATGAAAGAAAGCACAACACTAATGCTTGGAGAGTAGCTGGTGTAAATAATTGGAAAAAAGGGCTTGACAAAATACAAGACCATGCCAACTCAGAGTCCCACTTAACCAGCATGGTGAGATGGAATAACCTGACGCTACCAGATCCAAACAGCTTACCGCCACCTCTGGCAGGGTCAGGTTAGAGATGGAACACATATAAAAAGAAAGCTCTACAAGCAGCTTTTGATGTCTCAGATAAACAAGGTATGGCGAAAAGAGAAACAAAGAAACAGAGACATTTTGACCCGATTAATTGACATCAGTTTGTATCTGGCACGGCAGGGGAAGGCTTTCAGGGGCGACGATGAGTCTGACACAAGCTCAAACCAGGGCAACTTCCTGGAGCTTGTAAAAATGTTTAGCCAGTACGAAAGTGTACTAAAACTACATTTAGATGAAGTCACAGAAAAGAAAAGAAATAAGAAGAGGTGTCAGGTTTCACTCTTATCAAACAGAACACAAAACGATATCTTAAAAGCTCTGGCCATCTACACAAAAAGAGAGATAAGGAAAGAAATAGAGGAGGCCAAAATATATTCCATACTCGTAGATGAAACCACTGATGTATCTCATACTGAGCACAGGAAGGGAATAATATAACAAGTTATATTAACAAATGCACATTTTATTTTCATTCTAGCTCTTTTTTCCCTTGCATTTTTAAGTTATGTTAAAATGTGCTGCAGTGTCAGGGGGACTGACACTGCACTCTGTTGTGAACACTGTTGTGATCGTGATAACAACAGGGTAGGCTTTGCCAAGTCCAATTAAGCTCAAGTCAGCCTAAAGACACTAGCCTGTTTCATTGTACCAAGTGGATTGATGTTATGAGGTTTGAGATTTGTTGCTGCAAAAAACTTAACAGCTAAGAAATAAACATTTTCTCATACACCTTATCGAAAGCTTCTGTGTTGCTTTATATAATGATATTATCAGTATTACGTGAATGTGAATTATATTGCTTACTGAACAGTATAAATATCAGATCTTATTAGACCATCTCCAGCACCCAGGTGCTAACACATTGGCCAGATCCAGCATGCATGATGCAAGACCATATTCCACTGCCCTCAGAGCACTTAAAGAGAGATACGGCCAGCCAAGGCTGCTTGTTCAGAGTGAAATCGGAGCAATATTGAATTCCCCATTATTCGCATTAGTGATGTAGAGGCCTTGGATGATGTTTCCCTGTCTATCAATGTTCTGGTGGAGATGTTGCTGTCCCTAGCGGGCCCCACTGGCTCTGAATTAAGATGTGGCTCTCATGTTGACATACTCCTTAGTAAACTGTGCAGTACAGAGATGGATTTGTTGAGTACTGTATTAATCGTGGCATTCTGACTGGACAGGCAACCCAAACTTACTCCCTCCTTGACCTTTCAACTTGGCTGCAGTCAAAGTCAAGAGTCAAATTGATGTACTTTATTTAGTAAGACATGAGAACAGTACATGACAGTACATAACAGTACATGGAAGTACAAATTCACAATACAAGGTCTACTAAACTGGAAAGCTCATTAAGCACTAAGCTTGTTTAAGATGAGATCCCCATGCACACAAATCATGATGACATATAAGAGACAGACAGATATACACGCTACTATACAGAATGTCATACAATCAGTTTACAGGTTTACAGGTTACTGGTATGAAAAGTGAAAAATATGTACAAAAGAAGAAAAAGAGAGGGGGGGTAGGGGGGTAGGTTAGGTTAGGACATGGGGTAGGTTAGGACTTGGACAGGGGCCATTTTTGAATTACAGCCTCCTGAAGGTGTATCTTTAGGGCAGTTTTGAAAGTGAGTAGGGTTTTACACTCCTTTACTCCTTTTGGTAGGGCATTCCACATTTTTGATGAATAGCATGAGAACGAGTTCATTCCCTTTGTTGAGCCAAATCTGGGTTGAACATGATTTGTGGAGCTTCCTCTGGTGTTATGATCATTAACATTTTGGAAGTATTTTGACAAATACAGGGGGATCCCAATGTTGTGGTGTATCTTGAAGACCAGGCCCATAGCAAGTTGCTGTACTCTGTCCTCAACCCTAAGCCATCCAATCCTAGCAAAATGAGCAGGGGTTAGATGGGTTTTGTGATTGAGGCCAAGAAGTAGCCTTACAAGTTTGTTTTGGGATGTTTGGAGCCTTGTTTTTAAGGCCTTGGAGGTGTTGTGATACCATGAAGTGCATGCATAATCATAATGACCTTGTATGAGGGCCCCTACAAGAATCTTCAGAGTATTCTTACTGACTAGACGATCAATCCTCCACAAATAGCGTGTTGTTTGGTTGACCTTTTTGACCGTTCTTTCTGCGTTTTTGTTACCGGAGAGGTTTGCCTCCAAGATGGAACCCAGGTAGGTAATTTCCTCCTTTCTTGTGATAACATCATCACCCACTTTGATCGTGAAACTCTCAGCCTTGCTAAGGTTAGGACTGGACCCCAAAAGAGAGCTGTTGAAGTCCACAAGCAGGAAAGACCAAGAGCTGTAAAGGAACGCCAGCCCTCCAAACAGGTCTCTTCTGTCTACATGTCAACATCATCGGATAACACAACAAGAGTCGACCCCCAAGAGAAGGTATATATTAAGCCTAAACCTTACTGTCCCTACTGTAATGTCAGAGACCACTTCCTTGGTTCAAGCACAGAATTCAAGAAACTTTCAAAACATGATATTCTGAAATGGATCAAAGAGAGATGCAGGAATTGTGGGAGAACGCATAAAATTGACAAGTGCACCTTGAAGAGGCCATGCAAAATTTGTAAGGAGATTCACCTGACCATTCTCCATGATGTTAATGTTAACAAATGTGATGTTAACATCCTCCCCCTCAGAGCTCCTTTACATGGACAAACCCAACCGTTCCCGTAAAGTCATGTTGAAAGTTGTGACAAATGCACATTATATTATTATATTTATCTGCTTGATCTATGGGTGTTATTTTTACACAAGTGGTATGTAACATCTGATTTACTTATGCACGTTATTGTATCTTATTTGATATGTAACATGTTGGACACTATGAGATAAATGGACACTTCCTATTCACTGGAGGGTAATGGGTCTGATCAGGGGATGATTGAATGATTTGTGCCACCCGACGTTACTAATAGAGGGTGCAGCGCAGGGGGAAGGGATCGAACAAACAAACCTGTATGCCAGCGAGGACGGGTGAAAAGAGGGATCTCCTATGATTTTGATTTTGATTTTATTAGACGTTATACAGAAACGTCAAGGATACAGACACATAAAAGTCTTGCGACTTATTTTCATTGTGGTCCTTGGTCTGAGACAAACAACACTGCAACAAAATACATACAGGTAAAAAATACAATAATAAATAAAACAATCAATTGCTACACTACCTACAGTATAAATACATATAATCACATTGCTAACATAAGTGACCCTACTATTCGGCAACGTTTTCTAATAGCCATGCTTTGACCCTTGTCTTAAAAAGGAGATGGCTGCTGGTGCTCTTTATGGTCAGGGGTAGCGAGTTCCAGTTAACTGCTCCTCCAAATCTAAATGAGCGTTTTCCCATTTCAGTGGTGAACGTGGGCATGGTCAGGTCTGCTATGCTGGCTCTGGTTAGGTGGGAATGGGCTTCGCTACGCTTCTGAAAAAGATTACACAAAGATTAAAAGGTACACAGGGGTCGCTGTTTGTGTAGATGTTATGCACCAGGTTCAGCTGTAGTTGAACTGACCTGGCTGCCAGAGGGAGCCAGCCCAACTGCTGGAAATGATGTTTACCAACATGGTCCCTTGCAGACAGCCCTAGGCGCCAGCCCTACTGTTAAAGACAAAGTTTTAACTTAAGTTTGAGCTGCAGCCATTACTGCGAAATGCCTTCCAGGCCATGGCACCAGACTTAAAGCAGCACTTATCTCGTACACAAGTCCACTTCCAATTCAATCCTCCATCTGCCCCACATTTCGGTGGAAGCTGGTAACGAGAGATCAAATCAATAAAAATGGCCCTCCGTGTTGTTCTAGGAAACCAACCACCAACGGAAACAGTCCTACACACAGTCCAACAATCTATTGTTCAAGTGAACTCCTCGGCAAAAGAAGATGGCGTCACAGTCAGATCTTGGCTGATCAGTTTTGGTCAGCCTTTATCAAATTCTACCTGCCAAACCTTCAAGCCAGGCAAAAATGGGAGACAAGGAGAACTTGAATTCAGGTCAGGTTGTGATGATAGTTGACTCTCAACTTCCTCGAGCATCATGGCCTATTGGAAGGATAACTGAAACCTAACCTGGAAAGGATAGAAAAGTTCGCAGTGCTAAAGTCATTATTCAAGGTCGAGAATACATACGCCCTGTTTCCAGATTAATCCCACTCCCTGAAATCACTGAAGAAACCAAATGAACATATTTGCTGCACAAATCCGGGGGCGGCTGTCAGAAACTGCAAGGTTAATTTCCCCTCCACTCCACAAGGAGACACCACAATGGGAATCAGACTGATACCTGTGGTGGTGACCTCACTTCCTCGCACTATAAAAACAGGACTGGATTCCCATTCTCCCCTTGTCCTTTGTTTCCAAACACATGCTGCCGGCCTGTGTGTTTGCCGTGTGCTGCCCATGTCCTGATGTTTGCCATGCGTCTGTTAAACCTGGTATAATGTAAGTTCTAGTGTTTTACTTTTAGTGATGTGGATTATATTTAAGAGTTGATGAACTTGAGTTATATGGATATTTATATGTTTAATATTATGAAGTAAATACTTGGCCAATTATTATTTTGATATACCTTAATGTATAATATGATTTAAAGGCCATATATATAATTGATATTTTATCTGGCATGATATTATAATTTGTTTCTTTGTGTCTTTGTTTAGAACCATGGCATCATCATGAAAACCTACTGTCATACTTCATCAGTATCTGGCTAAATAAACTGGATATTTGATTGCAACCTTGTTTCCTGGTGGTTTGTGGCTCCAGTATGAACTTTAAATCCTAACACAAGTACTGTACTTATGTACAATGTTGAGGTATTTTTTAATTTACTGCAGTATTTTAAATGTTCAGTACTTTTACTTCTACTCCACTACATCTCAGAGGTAAATATTGTTCTTTAATTCCACTACAATTATTTGAAAACTTTAGTTACTAGTTACTTACTTGATTAGTATAACAAAACATACATTCACCACTTCAGCCCTATGTACATTTCGGCCATTTGAAAATAGCAGATCTACAAGCTCACAATATGTCGCGATGCGACCCATTGTGAGCTTGTAGATCTACTATTTTCAAAAGATTTGCATACATTTTATACATTTGAAAACTTTTGTACTTTAAGTATATTTTGATACCAATACTTTTGTACTTTTACTCAAGTACATTTTAAATTCCGAGCTTGTACACTTGTAACAAAGTAGTTCTACAATGCAGTATTGATACTTTTACTTAAGTAAAACATTTGAGTACTTTTTCCACCACTGCCTAACATAACACTCTACCATCAATGAATACCATATCGGCCACACAGTATCCTAATACATGTTCTTAATGTATTTTTATGGTTATGGTGTCTTTTTTATGGTGTTTTTTAAAAACCTTTCTCAAAGGAGTAGTTCACCTAAAAAATGACTCGATGAATCGATTACACACCCCATGAAGCCTTGCATTCATGGAGACTTTTTTTTTGTCACATTCCTAAGCCAATAATTTGATGACCAGCAGAAAGATGCCGGTAAATGCCGGTAGGAGGCACAAAGTTGACACTTTGTGTCTCTTACCGGAGCCGCCACTGGTCATCAAATTACCAGAGCCCGTGTTTCTCCAAACATGTACAAATGCAAAACATAAGGTGCTTACCTGCTTGCCCCAAATGTTAACTAGGTGTCTGGAGTGTTTGCGCAATGTATTAGTCCATATTGTTCAATAAAGAAGTGTTTTAATCCAGTCTGTGGCCGAACGCCATTTCCCACTTGTTTACTTTCTGTTTACATTGAGTGTAATTCCGGCTTTCACCGGAATTTTCGCCCCGTCACTACCGCCCATTAGGGAACTTCCGATAGAATTGGCCACAGACAGGATTAAAACACTTCTTTATTGAAAAATATGGATTGATACATTGCACAAACACGACGGACACAGAGATAACATTTGGGGCAAGCGGGTAAGCACCTTATATTTTTGTACATGTTTGGAGAAATACGGGCTTTACAGGTGACATTTCAGGGCAATCTGGGGGAGTGGTTGCTAAGACTCGTAGATATAAAACTGTCAAAATAGATCAAATACATCAACGATAGTCTTGATCTAATGTTTGCTATGACTATAAATCATCCTAAATATACAATAACGTGGTCTAGTTTAAATATGTGTATATGTATGTATGTATAGTAATACAAATCTAAAAAGCAACTTAAGTTTTCAAATAATTGTAGTGGAGTAAAAGTACAATATTTCAGAGATGTATTGGAGTAGAAGTAAAAATATTGAAAATTTGAAATACTCCACTAAAGTAAAAAGTACAGTACCTGAGAAAATGTACTTAGTTACTTTACACCACTGCTCTCTCAAAGTCGTAGAGCTGCTCCTAATAATCAAAACAACAACAACATAACAAAGTAGCAATCCGAAATGTTAAAGGCTCTATAATCTCATTTGTTTTAGTGAGTAAAATGTTTATTTTTGTCCAAATCTGTATGGTTGAGTATGTTGATAAAATATAACAACAATGGACACAAACTTTGCCGCGAGCGGTTTTGTCACAGTCACAGACTGTGCCTGTCTAGGTGATGGTATGTCTGTTATGTTCTAGTTGTTCTGATTCTATGTTGTCTTCCCCAGCTGTTTCTCATGTGTATATTAGTCTCGTTCCCCAGTCAGTTGTTGACAGATCATTGTTTGTGTCGCATCGTCTGTCTGTATGTTAACCTGTATTAAAACCCCAATCATGGGTGTTGAATACTACTCTGTAGTGATGCGCGGGTTGACCCGTAACCCGCGGGACCCGCGGGTTAACCCGCGGCGCGGGTGGGTCGAGTCAGAATTTCTGAGAAAATTATGCGGGCTGCGGGTGAGCGGGTCACACGCTCTCACACGCAAAAAAAATAAATAATAATAACATGCTCTTGTTTTGTCTTTATTCCTAATAAGAATAAGAATAATAACAATAAAACAGTTTGAATACACTTGGGGATTATTTTCTAACCATGATTTTACAGAATAAAAAAAAAATCGCAGGTCGCGGGGCGGGTTGCGCCATAGATTTATATATGGGTTCGCGGAGTAGGTTGAGGCGGGTTGGGTTCCGTGGCGGGGCGGGGCGGGCCGAGTCATGAAAAAACCCGACCCGCGCATCACTACTACTCTGCCTGGCTGTCTGCATTTGGGTCCTCACCACACCACCAGATTGTGACAGGTTTGACACAAGTTTTGACCTGAATGTCAAAATGTAATTCCTCCCCAGAGCAAGCAGTCAGGCTCTATCTTAGCTCGGTGGTGAAAATGTCAGCATTTGTGCAGGAGACCAGACTTCAAATCTGAAGTAGAGCAGGAACGTTACATATATTAACCCATTCAATCCAGGAACGCATCTGTGTCATTTTAGATTTGAGCTTACAACCATTATTTTATACTTTGGCTATTCAAAAATAGCAGCTATACAAGCTCATAGCACGGCACGTGCCGTGCTATGAGTTTGTATAGCTGCTATTTTTTTTAAAGCTTGACCATTTGTGCAAATCTTTGAATATATATATTTTTTTTTAAAGCGAACATTTGTAACTCAAATCTTTGCTTCTGGGGGATCCCTGGAACAAAAATGTTTATATATATATATATATATATATATATATATATATATATATATATATATATATATATATATATATATATATGTATATATATGTATATATATATATATATATATATATATATATATATGTGTATATGTATTCAAAGATTTGCACGATTTTTCAAAAATCTACAAGCTCGTAGATCTACTATTTTTGAATAGCCAAAGAAATCTAAAATGACACAGACAGATGCGTTGCCCGATTGAATGGGTTAAAGGGTGTGTAAGTGAGATTTGTGTGTTAAAAATAAGTGTTAAATAAGCTCTAAATCCCCACAGTAATTGTTCTAGAGGATGTTTGTTCAGTAACAAGAGTCTCCCTGGCTGGCTCGCCAAGCTCTTTTGTAAACAGGATACCAATTTGATCCAAGAGATAACTAACACAGGAAGGATACAGGATAAACAAGTGCAATTGGAAGTGATGAAACAAATTAAATTAGCAGATGCATTTGAAAATGGAACACTATAAAATTGGAGCTGAAAAAATTGCTCTCTCTCCTGATTGGATGAAATTGTTGACCCACCTGGTGAATGTATTTTCCGTTTTCTAAAGAGCTGGAGGGACCCTTGTTACTGAGCAAACACTCTATATAGCAATGATTACTATCACAAAAGTCTATATTTAGTTACTACATAACCTATTTATGGATAAAGAATCTATAGAATGTTTTTAAACAAGCTGCTTAATAACTGAACGAGCCGCACTGGTCGCTCCCCCCACCGCTGCTCTCCACTAGTCCGTCTTAGGAGACACTCTCACGGCCAGGTACCATGGTGGTTCCCTGTGCTAGAAAGAGGCTCTATGCACAGCAGCCATATTATCACTTCCTTCACAGGTGTTACCAATGATACTAATGAAGGCTCTGTTCCATTTAGTCTAGCACAGTGGTTTCCACGACCCCCATAACTCTGAGAGTGTACAAATGGAACCAAATGGACCCTTACGGGTCCATTTGGTTCCATTTGTACACTCTCATGGAAGGAACAGAGCCTTCATTAGTAACACCTGTGAATGTCTTCATAATATGGCTGCTGTGAATAGAGCCTATTATTTAACTTAATAATCTTAATGAAAAAGCACAAACTACTTCACAAGAAAGAACAATGTTGGTGTAATTAGGAGATTCGACAGGGAATCTATTTTATATACACAAATTAACAAGTAAAAAAAAAAAAAATCATGTCACAGTAATTCCTGGTTTTGGCGGAGTGTCGGCCCCATCCTCCCCGTTCAGATGCTGCTGTCTCACCGTAGAGATGACAGCGGGAGTCCCGGTGCCGTCACTGCCGAGGTCCTCTCCTCTCCCCGGGGAGAGGGGTCGCAGCATTTATGTACATGCCAGTTCATAGCTAAAGTATAAGTGGTAGCAATTTAAATATTGTACTTTTTTACTCCACTACAATTATTTTAAAACTTTAGTTACTAGTTACTATTCAGATATAAGTTATTATATTATAAAACGTACACTAACCACTTCAGCACTATTTTATACCTAGGCTACTTGAAAATAGCCAATGTACAAGCTCACACGTGTGAGCTTAGATGTGCTATTTTCAAACATTTAGTACTTTTACTTTTGGTACGTTAAGTACATTTTGATACCAATACTTTTGTACTTTTACTCAAGTATATTTTGAATTCCGGACTTTTACTTGTAATAGATTGATTGATTGATTGATTGATTGATTGATTGATTGAGTGATGTACTTTATTTAGTAAAACATGAGAACAGTATACATGACAGTACATAACAGTACATGGAAGTACAAATTACAAGGTCTACTAAACTGGATAGCTCATTAAGCACTTAGCTTGTTTAAGATGAGATCCCCATGGACACAAATCATGATGACATATAAGAGACAGACAGATATACACACTACTATACAGAATGTCATACAATCAGTTTACAGGTTACTGGTATGAAGAGTGAAAAATATGTACAAAAGCAGAAAGAGAGAGGGGGGGTAGGGGGTAGGTTAGGTTAGAGCATTTACAGAGTATTTTTACAATGCAGTATTGATACTTTTACTTGAGTAAGAAATGTGAGTATTATATATTTTGCATTTTTGCTAGTATTTGAACTCACCTTCCTCGCCAACCATAGCAGCTATCTTTTTCCATGCCTCGTTCGTCTTCGACTTGTTTCTGAAGTCTACAAGTGTTTTGTCAAACAATATGGGGTATTGGCTCGCTGCAAAGATCAGCTTATCCGCTGCCTCCTCACCTTTTGTTAAGGCTTTTCTGCCCGTTTTGCCAGTACCTTGACTGCTAGTACCTTCCATCTCTCTCGCCATTATCTGTCTTTCCTCACCAAAAATTCTCCACAAAGGGGGTGTGTTCAGCTGGGCAGGAAATCCCTGACACCTACACCACTGTCCTCGGGATGGTCACACAAAGTGCATTGCATAAAATAGCCGATCTACACGCTCTGCTATTTTCAAAAGATTTTCATACATTTGAAAACTTGTAAAATGGGACATTCTGCATAATGAGTACTTTTTAACTTTTGGTACTTTTTGATGTGTGTGTGTGTGTGTGTGTGTGTGTGTGTGTTTGAATCAGTCTCTCTCACTTTATCTCGTTATTCAAGCAGAGCCACTGAGACATACATTCCTATACAAACTTAATTTGCACACTATTCCTCCAAATTCCCTCAGAACAATACAACCTGGTGTGGTGAAGGGAAAGCATTTTTTTTAATAGAAATGTTGTTCTCTAGTAGTAGTACAAGGTTTGTTTGTGATTAACTTAAATTGCGCAAATACAATTTACAAAGCATGAACAACCTCTGAGACAAAACAGAAAACCTACAGGTCAAATTACAGTGAAACAAAGAATAAGATTGAGATTAAAATGAATATTGAGATTTGTTTATTTCTATCTGCAGCAAAGTGTTATTGGTGGGATATGTTCCACAAAGACAGTACAGAATAACAAAAGGATACTAACAATACGAAATAGTAAGGTCGGATGTAATGAAACATACAACAAAGAATTTAGATAGATATTCTATCTATATTTTAATATTTTCTTTGAAAACACTTGACTCAATGACAAAGAAATATAACTAAAAAGAACAATTCATTGAAATCGTTTCATTTAAATGATGAATTACCTTTGACACAAAACACATAAATCTAATCTATAGCCTTATTTAAATAAGAGTAAAATGTACAAAGTATGAACAACCTCTGAGACAAAACAGAAATAATCGAATCTACACTAACTAATCTACAGGTCAAATTACTGTGAAACAAAGAATAAGATTGATAATAAAAGTTATATTGAGATGTGTTTATTTCTATCTGCAGCAAAATGTTGGTGGGACATGTTCTATAAAGACAGTACAGCATAACACAAGGATAGTAATAATAAAGCATAGTAAGAAACATTTTAGTCATCCCCATCCTATTGTTCACACATCTAGAATAAACATGCTCATATACATGCAATACGTTTATGACAGTTTAGCCATCTTGATTAACATTTGTTTAAAAAAAGAATATAATGTAACATCATGCAGATGTTTCTCGTTGTGTTAGTGTTTACACTAATCAGATGTATCTTTCATATGTGTGCGCTCATGACGTTTTCGGCTCCTTGAAGTGGAGAAACTCTTTCCACACTGACCACAAGGAAACAGTTTAAATCCAGTGTGTACAACCTTGTGATCTGCTAAACTTTTTGATTGACTAAAAGCTTTTCCACATTGATCACATCCATTCTCTGCAGTGTGAATGCTCTGGTGGCTTTTAAGGCTGGATATGACATAGAAGTGTTGTCCACACTGATCACATCCATAGGTTTTCTCTCCAGTGTGAATTCTCTGGTGGATTTTAAGGCTGGAGATTTCAGAGAAGTGTTTTCCACACTGATCACATCCATGGGGTTTCTCTCCAGTGTGAATTCTCTGGTGGCTTTTAAGTTTGGACATGAAATAGAAGTGTTGTCCACACTGATCACATCCATAGGGTTTCTCTCCAGTGTGAATTCTCTGGTGTGATTTAAGATGGGCCATTTGAGAGTAGTGTTTTCCACACTGATCACATCCATGGGGTTTCTCTCCAGTGTGAATTATTTGGTGTTTTTTAAGGCTGGACATTGTAGGGAAGTGTTTTCCACACTGATCACATCCATGGGGTTTCTCTCCAGTGTGAATTCTCTGGTGTATTTTAAGATGGGCCATTTGAGAGAAGTGTTGTCCACACTGATCACATCGTTAGGGTTTCTCTCCAGTGTGAATTCTCTGGTGTGTTTTAAGATGGGCCATTTGAGAGAAGTGTTGTCCACACTGATCACATCCATAGGGTTTCTCACCAGTGTGAATTCTCTGGTGGATTTTGAGGCTCTTAATTTCAGAAAAGTGTTGTCCACACTGATCACATCCATAGGGTTTCTCACCAGTGTGAATTCTCCGGTGTCTTTTAAGATGGGCCATTTGAGAGAAGTGTTGTCCACACTGATCACATCCATAGGGTTTCTCTCCAGTGTGAATTCTCTGGTGTGTTTTGAGATTGGCCATTTGAGAGAAGTGTTGTCCACACTGATCACATCCATAGGGTTTCTCCCCTGTGTGAATTCTCTGGTGGCTTTTGAGGCTCTTAATTTCAGAAAAAAATTGTCCACACTGATCACATCCATAGGGTTTCTCACCAGTGTGAATTCTCTGGTGGATTTTGAGGCTCTTAATTTCAGAAAAGTGTTGTCCACACTGATCACATCCATAGGGTTTCTCACCAGTGTGAATTCTCTGGTGTCTTTTAAGATGGGCCATTTGAGAGAAGTGTTGTCCACACTGATCACATCCATAGGGTTTCTCCCCTGTGTGAATTCTCTGGTGGATTTTGAGGCTCTTAATTTCAGAAAAGTGTTGTCCACACTGATCACATCCATAGGGTTTCTCACCAGTGTGAATTCTCCGGTGTCTTTTAAGATGGGCCATTTGAGAGAAGTGTTGTCCACACTGATCACATCCATAGGGTTTCTCTCCAGTGTGAATTCTCTGGTGTGTTTTGAGATTGGCCATTTGAGAGAAGTGTTGTCCACACTGATCACATCCATAGGGTTTCTCCCCTGTGTGAATTCTCTGGTGGCTTTTGAGGCTCTTAATTTCAGAAAAGTGTTGTCCACACTGATCACATCCATAGGGTTTCTCTCCAGTGTGAATTCTCTGGTGTCTTTTAAGATGGGCCATTTGAGAGAAGTGTTGTCCACACTGATCACATCCATAGGGTTTCTCCCCTGTGTGAATTCTCTGGTGGCTTTTGAGGCTCTTAATTTCAGAAAAGTGTTGTCCACACTGATCACATCCATAGGGTTTCTCTCCAGTGTGAATTCTCTGGTGTCTTTTAAGATGGGCCATTTGAGAGAAGTGTTGTCCACACTGATCACATCCATAGGGTTTCTCTCCAGTGTGAATTCTCTGGTGGCTTTTAAGGCTGCACATTAAAGAGAAGTGTTGTCCACACTGATCACACCCATGGGGTTTCTCTCCAGTGTGAATTCTCTGGTGTGTTTTAAGATGGGCCATTTGAGAGAAGTGTTGTCCACACTGATCACATCCATAGGGTTTCTCCCCTGTGTGAATTCTCTGGTGGCTTTTGAGGTTCTTAATTTCAGAAAAGTGTTGTCCACACTGATCACATCCATAGGGTTTCTCTCCAGTGTGAATTCTAAGGTGTGTTTTAAGTTTGGACATTTTAGGGAAGTGTTTTCCACACTGATCACAGCAGTGGTGTTTTTGCCTAGCCAAGCTTCTTTGTTCATTCACCTCTGGTAGGACAGGGGAGCCAGCCTGATGATGCAACACTGGATTTGAAACAAAGACAAAGTAAGGATAGTTGAGAGGTAGACAGTACTTCACAGACTTAAAATTACATTGTAAGTAGTTAATGTCCACAATTAACAACTTCCAAATGTGTTGTGCATTTTACTAATAAATCAAATCCCAAAATTAAGACTAAGAAGCAGGAAGGGAGGTTTGGTTTGAGTTAGGTGGGGAAAAGCAAGTCTGAAAAGGTGGGTTTTGAGGGAGGCTTTGAACACTGCAAAAAGAGTGGGGGGGCGGCTTTGATGTGAGGTGGGAGTGGGCTCCAAAGGGTGGGGGCTGCAACTGAAAAAGCCCTGTACACCCCAGGTGCTTTTTCTTTTGTTTTTATGGGGAAGTCCAGGAGTTTGCATCACCTTAATCTCTCAAGAACAGATTCTGCTCTCCGCTTGAATCTGTCGGGGGGGTTCGTCATATCGCGTACGCACTGGCCTACAAGTGGGCGTGCCTTCAGATCAGGAAGCAGGCCGCGCTTTACCCAATCAAATGTAGTGGGCTGGATTTACATGTGTACCGATTCTTCCCCACTAGAAACTAACCGAAAATAATTTAACAATAGCGTCCGCAGAGCAGACAAAACCACGGAAAGATATTCACATTTCTCTTTCATCATAGAAACAAGTGGGCTTATAACCAAAACCATCCATGTTCTCTGGGAGAAGTGGTATTAGTTTTCTGTGTATAAATATTGTTCGTCGGAATGAAAACATAGTCGCACCACCAGAAGTGAAAGGCTGAAGGCAGACCAAAACCCCGGTTTCCTTGTGCCGGGTGCTCTATTTTGCTCCCCCAAGAGCTAAGTAAAATCGTAAAAAACAGCAGAGGGTTGTTGTTTTTCCATTTTTATTTGGCGATGGGTTCCCAAATTGGCATCACTTGACCTGAGGGAGCGAGAGGGGGCGTGGCGTTTGAGGAGGTCAGAGAGGTAGCGGGGAGCCTGGTTATTGAGGGCTTTGTTGGTGGTGATGAGTATTATGAAATCTATTCTGTGTTTTACTGAGAGCCAGTGAAGGTCATGGAAGACCGGGGTGATGTGGTCTCTGGATCTGGTTCTGGTAAGGAGGCGGGCAGCAGAGTTTTGTACATATTGAAGTTTTTTGAGAACTTTGGAGGTGGCACCGTAGAGGAGGCTATTGCACTAGTCGGGTCTGGATGTGAATAAGGCATGGATGAGTGTATATGCTGCAGTTTGGGATAGTGAGTGACGGAGGCGGGCGATGTTTCGGAGGTGGAAGAGGGCTGTTTTGGTAATGCGGTTGACGTGGGATTGGAAGGAGAGGGTGGGATCCAGGATTACACCAAGGTAGAGGTGTTCACGGGTCAAATATAAATACCCGAACTCAAATGGACCCGTGTTTATTTTACCCGGAACCGAATGGACCCGGCCTATGGTCCAATATGAAGGACCGATACCCGAGTGGACCCGCCCAAAAAAAAACGTAACCGAATGGACCCGGGCCATTGTTAGAAATTGAGATCCGGACCCGAACAGCACCGAGAGCTGTCGGGAACCGACCCGTATAGAACCGTGACATACAGGAGCCGAACCCGCACATAACCCGAGCCTGCGAAAAACCCGAACGCAAAATTGTTTGCCAACGTCATTAGTACAAGTTGTCCAGCGTTAAATAAGACTTGTTTCATACTTTCTTACCTATAAATGTATAGCCTCCATGATTATGATGTATAATCCCAGTCAATGCTCATTGGACAGCTATACAAAAATAAATCCACGTTCTATATGTTTGTAGTCCTTCTTCATTGCCAACTATAATCCACTTGAATTTCTAATGTTAAACCACATTTAATGTTGTTTAACATTATAATTGGCTTTGGAGTTTCCATTGTGCTTTGAGTAACAACATGTTGATATTAACTCGATTATTTTACCATTTTTAACCATTAACCAAAGCGTTACGTTAATCGACAATATTTGATATAACTGGTAAATGAGTGGGTAAAATATGTCCAAGGATTCATCGGTGATGTCATCGCCGACGAATCCTTGCTAAAGTTGCTATCTTTAAAACAACTTCGAACATGGCGTAGCGTCCGTCGCTACTTTCTTGTTGCATAGTGACATCACTGTCGAATCCTTGGTATCTTTGTCCTAGCTTTTCAACGTGTGTGTTGATCAGCGCCGTTAATATGCGCTGTAGTCTTTGCTCGTGGTAGTGAAACACTAAACAGGATTATTATCTCATGTCAACATTCAAGTACAACTATCAGAAGATGTAACTCAGGTAAAGTAATGCGCCACTAAAATTCTAAAGTTTTCCACCCCTGTCCAAATTGTTCCTAATACAGACAGAGCCTTCGGTCAAGAAAGACGATCATCAAGGCTAATACAGACAAATATGTTTTAATCATCCTATCCTTGTTAATATATCGCCATTTAGGTCAATGATATAACATCATGTAGTGATATGATAATATAAATAGCAGCCAGTCATTGACTGCGTCACTGCCAGTCTGTCTTCTGAGCGACCGACCTCCCTCCCTCCACTCGGGTATTAATGGAACCGTGCATTTCACAGTCTGAGCCCCGAGAAACCCGCTCGCCGGGTCAACTCGGGTATTAGTGGAACCGTCCATTTCACAGTCGGAGAACCGAGACCCGAGACGGACTGTACCGGCTCCGACCCGGACCCGGAGTCACATCTTGTGAAAGGACCCGTGACCGAACCAGACCCGAGACGGACTGTACCGGCTCCGACCCGGAGTCACATCTTGTGAATGGACCCGTGACCGAGCCGGGTACGGGTCGGAACCCGGGTATTTCGGGTTACATGCCTAACCCGACGAGCTCTACACCAAGGTTGCGGACTTTGGTGGAGGGGGTGACAATGGAGCCGTCAATATCCAGGGTGAAATTACGAGTGGAGCGGGTGAGGGCATCTGGACCAATAATAAGGACATAAGTAAGACTTAAGTAATACTAAAAGTCTTAGCATCAATATAGTGAATATGTGGTTGAAGGAACTGTGAGACATTTGTATCTAAATCTAATATACATCAAAAGCTACAGGTCAAATTAACTCTTTAACTGCCAGAGAATAAGGCCCAGCCTGCCAGCGATTTTGTCATTTTCTTACCTTTTCAAGTAGTCACAGAATATTTATCTCCAGTATGATCGATCCCCTGCTGGTTGGTAATCACGGGGGGTTTCACTGTGCTTATACAAAAACGTTAGCTTAGCATTAGCTTGTTATGTGTCGTTAAAAATAGCATGTTTCGGCGCAAAAAAAACACAGGAGCCGAGATACAGGATTTTTAAGTATTAAATTAACCAGGAAGTGAATGGAGCAGTAAATCTTCTGACCGTATTATCTCTGGTCCTGTGTGAAAAAACGTCAAAACTTGTCATTGGCAGGCTGAGCCATAGCAAAATTCGACAAGTCCAGGGCAGGCAATGAGTTAAAATGAAACAGAATGTAAGTTTGAGAATACAAATTATTGAGACTTAAAGGAAAAGCAACAAAGCAACAAAAATTTGACGAAAATATGTCAGAACAGGAGGAAATGGAAAAAGGAGGCTGAGTAAGTGACATACCAAGATCTTCCTGTTCAGCAGAGTTGAGGTTGAGAGAGTTCATCTTCACCTGAAGTCTGGAGTCCACAGTCACATCTGATCAGAAATGATTGATATCCTGGAGGAGATGTGGAAAAAATGACACATATAACCAGGGGTGCACATAACTGGTGCGCAGGTGCGCATGCGTCGTCAAAATGCATGCTGCACGGCACATCAGACGAGGGGAAGCGCATTTGCGTACCAACAACTTGTTCAAAATGTTCAAAATGTGGCAGACAGAGTTTTAACTAAAACTAAGATGAGAGAACATATTACTCCAGTTCTAGCTTCACTACACTGGCTACCGGTTGTTTTTAGGATTGATTTTAACATTATTTTACTAGTTTATAAAGCTCTAAATGGTCTGGCACCTTCCTACCTCTATGACTGCCTGCCTAGATATGTTCCAAACCTGCCCCTCAGGTCTTCAAGTGCTGACCTGCTCGAGGTGTCTACAATGACATATAAAGAACACGGTGAAGCAGCATTCTGCTTCCACGGACCGACAGCGTGGAATAAACTCCCATTACACCTAATACAGGCAGCCTCTGTCGATAGCTTTAAAGCACAGCTCAAGACCTACTTCTTCACTCTTGCTTTTAGCTGATTTTTTTGAATCTCTGTGTTATCCATGTCCTCACTGCATTGCCTGATTCACTGCCCTTTTCTATTATTTTAATGTTGTTTTATGCTTTTGCTTTTCTTATTTGCTTTATTGTTAAATTAATTGTAACTGTAATGGACCCTTCGCTAAACCCCACCCCAAAAGCGATTGTCCAATGCCAGCTTAGCAACCGTTGTTAGCCTGGCATAGGTCTGGCAAGCTTTCGTCACCTGCCATAGCTGTCAATATTATATCGTCCGCACACACACACAATCATTTCCAACATAATGGCAAGAATAGGAATACGATAACTTAATGGTGACTATGTATGAACCACGTACCCAAACCCGTTGGAGGCTGCTTTTCCCAAGCTGAAATCTGCACTCATGGCTGTGTTGTTGAACACATACACAGCTTAACGTCGGGAAAGTTACACGACTCAATCGCCCATGTGGTGTCAATAATAGGCTACTAATCACCGTAATCATAACAAAATTCAGAATCACAGCGCTGCCTGTTTCGGATTCCGCACGTTAAAGTATATTCATTCATTTGTTCGTCTATTTATTAACTGCTACTGCAGTCCCTGCGGTACATGAAAACTCCTGTTACAGTCAAGGATCACCTTCAACCTGGTGTTTGCACTTTCTCCATTTACTGTCCGTACATCTGTATAAACGTTAAGATTTCAAATATAAAGTGCTTACCCCATGGCCGGATGTTACAATTATGCACGGGACTCTCAAAAGTACCCGTATATTCTGTATTGTTCAATGAAAAGCATTTTAATCCGATCAGTGGCCATTGTATCATAATGTATTCGAGTGCAATACACCTACCAACCGATAGGGTCACTCAGTTGAAAGCATATGGAGAAAATGGCCACCGATCAGATTAAAATGCTTTTCATTGAACAATACGGAGGATACAGGTACTTCTGAGAGCCCGTACATACATGTAACATCCGTGGCCATGGGATAAGCACTTTATCTTTGAAATATGAACGTTTATGTAGATGTACGGGCCATAAATGGAGAAAGTGCAAACACCAGGTTGAAGTTCATCCATGACGGTCGTGACAGTCGACCGTCGTGTATCCATGGCTATTACTCCCTCTACCATGTCCCATGTTTTTAGTTAATTGAAATAATGTCATGCACATTTGTCCAGTGCATAGCCTACTGCAGGCCTTGTTGACTAGATTTAGAAGAGATTTTGAAGCTCTTGCTCCTGAAATGATCGATTATTTTTAAGGGGAAAAGCCACCATTTAACATGCAAGTCAATGGGTGAGAAGCAGAGATTGCCAGGCGCTGCCAGGCCTGGGTGTGACTAACTTCGCACCACCAGTCACAGAGTGGAGTGGGTGGTGGGGCTTAGCGAAGGGTCCATTGTATTCTTGCTATGTAAAGCACTTTGAGCTGCATTTCATGTCATGAAAGGTGCTATACAAATAAAGTTTATCATTATTATTATTATTATTATTAGTCCAGTACTTCACAGTATTATTTAGAGCAGTTATGTAATAACAAATAAAATACATCTATAATTAGGCACCGTCATATAAACAATTAGCATAACAATCCAAAATATACCACTGTAATCACAAATGAGTATCCAACATCTTTACAATGATAACAATCACTTATTAAAGGCTCAATATTAATATTAAGACAAATGCAGACATTAGCAGTGTTTCTTTTCACGCTTGAACATAATAAGCTTATAATTGATATCCAAAGGTGTCATTCACTTTCCAGTCATTGATTGATTGATTGATTGATTGATTGATTGATTGATGTACTTTATTTAGTAAGACATGAGAACATCAGTACATGGAAGTACAAATTCACAATACAAGGTCTACTAAACTGGAAGACTCATTAAGCACTGAGCTTGTTTAAGATGAGATCCCCATGCACACAAATCATGATGACATATAAGAGACAGACAGATATACACGCTACTATACAGAATGTCATACAATCAGTTTACAGGTTACTGGTATGAAGAGTGGAAAAAAAAGTACAATAGAAGAAAAAGAAAAGGGGGGGTAGGGGGTAGGTTAGGACTTGGGGTAGGTTAAGACTTGGACAGGGGCCATTTTCGAATTGCAGCCTCCTGAAGGTGTATCTTTAGGGCAGTTTTGAAAGTGAGTAGGGTTTCAAAAGTCATGAACGAAATGTCCAGTTATAATTGAAAAAGAACGACCCCTGGTGGCCGAAGGAGGGGACAGCAGAGAATGACGTTCACACCAAATAAATACAACATTGAATGAACGCAACAAATTTGGTCACTTAGTTTACAGGCACCATAAACGGCGATACTTCTCTTGTCGTTAGCAAAGCACCACGTTAGCTAGCCACATATGAACATTATACAAATGACGTCAGGTATGTTTTCTTACATCTTCTTAAACAACATGCATTATGAGGCATGAAGACAACAATACAATAACCATGCATGCACTTACTGTTTGTCATGAGCCCATAAAGCTTGTGAATATACTGGAACGTCAGTCGTCAGACATTCATAATAAACTGAGATAATACTCGGATAGTTACTTTCGACTATTAAGCTTGGCTTGTAGAACAAAAGGCTGGAGGACACTTTCCCTTCCTTCCCGGGCTCTCTTCTCTTCGCAGATGAGTGAGGCTGGGGCCGAGGTTAGGCTTAGCTTAGCCTGGGCAGCATTCCTTTTCGGGTATATGATCCGGTCGGAAAAAAAAAGAAAAGCGACCGGATCGCGACAAACCGGAAAGACGTCTCACCTCAAAATAGGTCCGTCCCCAAAATCCTTGATACGGCGTAGTTTAGCTTATTTTTTAAATATAAATGTGAGTGTACTTTCCAGAGACTATTTAGCGTCTGTATTATCCATATTATCCCACGGGGAAATTCTATTCCATTTAAATAGGGATTGGGGAACCAAAACAAAGCGGCACCGCAAACCCGGATCGCGACAAAACCGGAAAGAGGATGCTTTTTTTTTTTTTTTTTTCAGTAGGCGTGGTCTAGACCGGATCATATGGGCCTTCAGTAACGAATACCAGGCTTTCCTCCGAGGTGGAAAGACTGGTGATGCGAGGTTAGGCTTAGCTATCCCGGGCTAAATCACGCAATCGTGACTACGTCACAACCTGTTACTATGGCAACCTGAGCATTTAAAGGTACATACCCATTATGTGCTGGCCTTTTTAACAGGACTGAAGTGGTTAATGTATGTTTTATAATGTAATCATTTATATCTGCAAAGTAACTAGTAACTAAAGTGTTCAAATAATTGTAATGGAGTAAAAGTATAATATTTGCCTCTGAGTAGTGGAGTAGAAGTAAAAAATATAGGCAAATACTCCAGTAAAGTAAAAGTACTTCAAAATGGTACTTAAGTACAGTACAGTAGTAAATGTACTTAGTTATTTTACACCACTGAACCTTAGTATTATTTTTTTGTATGTAAAACCTTTAAAGATGAGTGTTCCTTTGTGCTACTACTATACCGTGTTAAGCGGGGCGGCAGTGGCTCAAGGGTAGAGTGGCCGGGTAGAGTGAACTGGAAACCGCAAGGTTCCCATGTTCGATCCCGGGCTGGGGCGCTCCCCCAGGGTTAGTGTCGAAGTGTCCTTGAGCAAGACGCTGAACCCTTAATTGCTCCTGATGAGCAGGCTTGCATGGTTTCCTCCGCCATCGGTGTGCATGTGTGTGTGAATGGGTGAATGTGAAGCGCTTTGGATAAAAGCGCTATATAAATGCACCATTTACCATTTACTTGTAAAATAGTAGTTCTACAATGTAGTATCGATACTTTTACTTACAATAAGTAAAACTTTTCAGTACTTTAACATTACATTACATTACAGTCATTTAGCAGACGCTTTTATCCAAAGCGACTTACAATAAGTGCATTCGACATAGGTAGGGAACGAAACTACTAATCACCAGAAGTCTTAAGTGCATTTTCTAAAACAGGCAACCAAGAGTATACCTAGCGTTAAGGTAAAAGTGCAATACATCAGCTACCTGCTATCTTAAACAGGTGAGACAAAATAGGAAAATCAAATGAGCAAGAGCTAAACAAGAAGATCCAATAAAACAATACAATAATAAAACGAGTTCGTACAACTAGTTAACAACAAGTAGGCAAGTCAAAGAGGAAGGGTAGTGTTTCCTGAAGAGGTGGGTTTTCAGGCCTGCGGCGAAAGATGGGCAGTGACTCTGCTGCCCAACATAACATAACACCCTATTGTCAATGAATACCATATCAGCTACAGAGTATCTATATCCTAATACATGTTCTTCATGTATTTTTATGGTTGTGTTGTCACTATTTTTAAAACCTTTCTTAATGTGATAATTAATGTGTTCTGATGTACAGTATGTAGGCTGTAAACATGATCCACAAGTACCTTTATCTTGCCACATGATGGCGCTATCTGACCACAGCTGGGATAGAGACTGCAAGTTAGTATATTGACCTACAGCAGTGGTTCTCTAAGTGGGGTCCCCAGACCCCAGAGGTGCAAAATGTGTTAATACAGCATCATAGTCATTTCAACTACTTTATCCATATCATACGTTGGCTATTCAAAAATAGCAGATCTACAAGCTCAAAGCCCGTCACTTTGTGCCACGCTGCGAGCTTGTAGATCTGCTATTCATTTATTTTAATCCCTAGGGCACAACATATTTTTTAGTTGGGGGTCCGCAGCCAAATACATATCATTTTGGGGGTCCTTGACATGAAAAAGTTTGAGAACCACTGACCTACACATAACATGACCATGTGACTGAAAGATATGAATTAAACTCTATTTATAAATTATAAGTGGCCGTAAATAGCTCTATATTTTGACCCCTGATGTTGAACAAACACACAACCATAGACAATTAAGAGACGTTTTTTTTTTGTCCAGAAATGTTATAATAAATACCACAATTAAATAAATAACATCTACAATTAAATACATAAATAAAACCCACAATGTTATAAAATAAATAAAAACACAATGAAATAAATACATTTATATAATTGTGTTGTGTTTTAATCAATTTCATAATAGATTTTATTTCTTTCATTGTGGTATTTATGATTACATTTTTTTGTAACCAAAACAAACTTCCATAAACCTCCTCCTGTCACTGTCAGCGTTTACATGACAACCCACTCACTGGCCAATCACAGCGCGAACAGAACCTCCCAGGCTATGGGATCGTAGATCAGCAGCAGACAAGACGCCGGGAGGAGGAGCTTAAAGAAAACCCAGGATGAATTCACCAATTCACTCTGCAAGGTCGCTACATCCGGCCTGGCTCTAAAGCGGAAACGGAATCAGCAAACCTATGTATAAGTACTTAAAAATATACCGGATACAGTAGGACGGGCTTTAAACCGGATGTGAGTATTGACGGGTGAATAGTAACCTCGGCTTGGTTTGTGGTTTGGGGACGACGCGAGGAGGTTGTTTAAGGAAGGACGTGAAACAGCAGATCTACAAGCTCACAACGGGTCGCGCCGAGACGCGTTGTGAGCTTGTAGATCTGGCAAGCTTGTAGATCGTGGCGATGACGATAGATGGTGATGTTTTTTTTTTTTGTCAATAGGAACTCCAGCAGTGAGGGAGACTATTTTCCTCTGTGCTCATTTATATTCTAATTGTCTATGTACATTTATAGAGAACTCTTTCATTGTACCTCCACCTTCAACACATATTGGTGAGTGAAAATATTTTATTTAAGATGATATTTGTGTCGTTTTGTGGGTCGCATTAACCTTGATCTGTCAAACATTTCCTGACATTCAAACCCATGATAAGTTGATGAATGCTTTTGCATGCCCCTGTACACTAGTATGTGTGTTATGACTATAAATCATCATAACATACTAGCCTTTAGATCAAGACTCTCGTAGATGTATTTGATCGATTCTGACATTTTCTACGAGAGTCTTAGCTACCACCCACCCAGTTTCCCCTGGAATGTCAGCTCCAAAGCCCGTATTTCTCAGAAACACGTACAAATACAAAATATAAGGTGCTTGCCCACTTGGCCCAAATGTTAACTCGGCGTCCGGTGTGTTTGTGCAATGTATTAGTCCATATTTATCAATAAAGAATTGTTTTAATCCCGTCTGTGGCCGAACGTTAGTTTCCCCCTCTCGTTAAATTCCGTTTATAGTGAGTGTAATTCCGGCTTTCACCGGATGCGCCCCGTCACTACCGCCCATTGGGAACTTTCCAACAGAATCGGCCACAGACGGAATTAAAACACTTTAATCCCAAAAAATTGACTAATACATTACACAAACACTCCGAACACCGAGTTAACATTTGGTAAAAGCGGGTATCACCTTATATTTTGCATTTATACATGTTTGGAGAAATACGGGCTTTACAGGTGACATTCCAGGGCAAACTGAGGGGGTGGTCGCTAAGACTCTCGTAGAGATAAAACTGTTAAAATCGATAGTTTGTTATGACTATAAATCATCCTAAATAGGCTATACCATAACGTGGTCTAGTTTAAAATGAGGTAACTAGGGATTAACCCTGGATTCTATGCTAATTTACATTGCTGTTTTAATTCATGTAAAATATGCACATATACTGTAGATTTAGTCTAGATGGTTTATTTGTATGCTTCATTCATGTCGCTCGCATGAAATAGCAGGTATATATAGCTCAATATCTGGCTTCTTGTGAGTGATGCATTTGGATGGATCTGCTTGTAGATCTGCTATTTTGTGGGTGTTTTTTTTACTGCATTGAATGTGAATAGAGGTCACTGTATAGCCCTGTTTTGTCCTCATAATGTCATATGATACTGTTACTTTATTGTCCCTGTGGGGTGGAGGGACACTTGACTTGTCTTCAGTGATGGAAACAGCAGCCTACTCACTTCTTTTTACTTTTTAAGTATAAGTATCAATATTGCAATGTAGAAATACTCTGTTACAAGTAAAGGCTGGAATTCAACATTTACTTGAGTAAAAGTACACAAGTTTTGGCATCACAATATACTTAAAGTACCGAAAGTAGAAAGTACTCATTGTGTAGAATGTTTCACAAGTTATCATGTATACAATTTTATTAAAAACTAATTTGAAAATAGCAGATCTACAAGCTTGCAAGGCATCGCAGAGTTGTGAGCTTGTAGACCTACTATTTTCAAATAGCCAAAGTTTAACCCATTAAGACCTGGAACTGTGTCATTTTTAGATTTGAGCTAAAAAGCATTATTTTACACTTTGGCTATTTTTGAAAAATCGTGAAAATGTGTGCAAATCTTTATCTGCAAAATTTTTAAAGCGAACATTTTTAACTCAAATCTTTGCTTCTAGGGGGTCCCTGGAACAAAATATTTTGATGGGGGTCCGCGGCCAAATACTTAATTTTGGGGGTCCTTGACATGAAAAAGATTGAGCACCACTGATATAGAAACATACGTTTTTCAGAATACTGTTGAGATTTAGGAGACATGTAGAATCGGCTTCAGGTCTCAATGGGTTTAAATGGGGCTGAAGTGGTTAATATATGTACCCCACTTTGAGAACGATGGTGTAGATTATGTGAGATGTTGTGTTAAAACAAAGTGTTAGATAGCTCTATATCCCCCATACAGTAGTAATGGTTCTACAGGATGTTTGTTCAGTAACAAGGGTCTCCCTGGCTGTCTCTCCAAGCTCTTTGGTAAACAGGATACCAGTTTGATCCAAATCAGGAGGAACTCTCACAGGATACAGGATAAATGAGTGAAATTGGAAGTGATCGCATAAAGAAATGAGCAGACACAATTGAGAACTGGAACACTATAAAAATGAAGCTGATAAATTGGATGACATTGGTATCCCGACCTGAAAATGTATATTCCGTTTACTAATGAGTTGAAGGGATGGAGAGACCCTTCTGAATAAAAACTCTATAGCAGTGGTTCTCAACCAGTGGTCCTGGGGGGGGGGGGGGGGGGGGAGGCCGTTGACCTCCATCTGAAAATGTTTTGTTCCAGGGACCCCCAGGAGAGAAGATTTACGTACAAAAAAGCATAAATTATCAAATGTCCAAGCATTGTTGAGATTTCTCCAAATTTGTTCAAAAATAGAGACGCGCTGTGAGCTTGTATATCTGCTATTTTTGAATAGCCAACAAATATTTAATGAAAATGTCAAGTTTTTCAGAAAACTGTTTTTAAAATGGGCCTCAGGGCTAAATGGGTTAAAGGGATAGTTCAGCCAAAATATTTTCTATTGATTAGTCACCTCATGGAGACTTCAATTCATGGATATTGTTTAGTTTTCCTAAGCCAATAATTTGATGACCAGCGGACCGGTAGGCAGCGGTTCCGGTAGGAGACACAAAGGAGACTCTCGGTGTCTCCCACCGTAACCGCTGCCGGTCATCAAATTATTGGCTTAGGAATGCGACAAAAACAAAAAAAATATCCATGAATTCAAGTCTCCATAACACACGTTATGTCATTGCATTACACATATTATGTAATATGATGTTAGACATTACAAATCACTTTTTACTCAACCGCTGATGGAGATAACACCAGGAAGCTATCACACAATGTCCCGCGGCCCTCAAGCAACATTACGTTGCTTTCGTATGGGAGCTTGTTTGTAGTTGTGCTGTTTTCTCTATTTTTTCTACACCACCAAAAGTATAACACAGGCTTAAGTGGTTAATCCAGATGAACAGGCTTAGATTGTAACTGCACAGTGAGATCACTGTACCGTACCAGGTCATAGTTCATATTAGGGATGTTAACAATTCATCTATAATCGATTAATTGCCGTTAAGAATTTACCTGATGAAATTAATCGATTTTCAATTATTGAAAAAAAGAATTGAAAAACGTTTTCTTCTGATCAAATGTTTTCTTTTCTTGGGCTAGCAAGTGAAAGTTACAGGTACTGTATGGTGTGTGTGTGTGTGTGATATGAAATGTGACCTTACCATAATCACGGTAATCATTAACCCTTTAAGACCCGGAACGCATCTGTGTCTTCTTTGGCAGATCTACAAGCAGATCTACAAGCTCCCAGCGTGGCACTCGGTGCCGCGCTGTGAGCTTGTAGATCTGCTATTTTTGAAAAATCTTGAAAATTTGTGCAAATCTTTGAATATATATAATTTTACAGCGAACATTTGCAACTCATATCTTTTCTTCTGGGGGTTCCTGGAACAACACATTTTGAGATGGGGTCCGCGGCCAAATAGATTTTTTGGGGGTCCTTGACATGAAAAAGTTTGAGAACCACTGATATAGCAACATGTTTTTTTTTCTAAAAAACATTGTTAGGATTTAGAAGCAACTACAAAAACCCATTTGTTTTGGTGTGCTACTTCAAATACATTTGAAAAAACTGCTCCTGTGCCCTTTTTATACAGCAGGCCCGGTTCTGACCAAAATGGAAGCTTTCTCGTACCCCCCCCCCCCCCCACCAAGAGGGTTGGGTGTAACAATTTTACACCCAGCCCTCTCAGGCGGCGCAGTAAAGGGCTGCGGAACGACGGTTGGGAAACACTGCTGTAGATGATATACAACATTAAGGTGCAAGAAGAATCTCAGCACTCTGTACATGAGATTAAGGTGCAGAGAGAGAGAGGGAGACATGCTGACGTCACCATGTTTCTGACCTAAGTAACTGACTCTCTCCTGGTTGCTCTGCAGTGTGTGACAGAAGGAGGTGACGGCAGGAGGTTCCATCATGGCTGCCAGCCAGCAGCAGCAGCAGCCCCCCAGAGGCACCGCCGCCGGCCTGGAGAACGGCTCCGAAGGCAAGAGAACCGAACCCAGGACCAACGAGAAGAAATGCTGTAAGTCTGTTGTTGCTCCCAAAATTCTCGTCATTTGTATTAGGCCGCAGACCCCAAATAGGCTCTATACACAGCAGCCATATTATGAAGACATTCACAGGTGTTACCAATGATACTAATGAAGGCTCTGTTCCACTGGCATGTTCTAGGTTTTTCCGGAGGGTATACGATACGATACGGTGCGCGTGGTCGTGGGTATGCGCTCTTGCGTTTTCAATGGATGAAATGGTTATTAGACTGTATACGCTTCTTCCCAAAATAATCTGGACTGTGTATGCCGTATACAGCGTATAACGGTAGAACACACCACTGCTCTGTTCCATTCTGGTCAAACAGAGTCAGGGTGCTGATGTTGTGCATGTTGGCCCATTGGAAACACTCTGCTACACCAGTGGGTCTACAGTTGGGGTCCAGGGACCCTCATGGGCTTCCAAATGGCCCCTTACAGGTGTGTAACTCTGAGAGTGTACAAATGGAACCAAATGGACCTTACGGGTCCATTTGGTTCCATTTGTACACTCTCAGAGTTATGGGGGTCGTGGAAACCACTGTGCTACACTAAATGGAACAGAGCCTTCATTAGTATCATTGGTAACACCTGTGAAAGAAGTGATAATATGGCTGCTGTGCATAGAGTCTATTTGAGACGTGTTGTGAGTTTGCAGGTCGGCTATTTTTCGAACAGCCAAAGCAATTAATTCCTCGTTTAGCTGAGGGACCACCTGGAACCCCCTTAAGGACCCATTGGGAGCCCCCAGACCCAACTTTGAGAACCAGTGCTCTTAAGTCACTGGTTCTCAAAAAAATGTCATGTCAAGGCCCCCGAAAATGATATGTATTTGACCCCCATCTCAAATAAGTTGTTCCAGGGACCCCCAGAACCAAAGATTTGAGTTACAAATGTTCGCTTAAAAAAATTATATATATATATTCAAAGGTTTGCACACATTTTCACGATTTTTCAAAAATAGCAGATCTACAAGCTCATAGCGCGCCACTCGGTGCCGCACTATGAGCTTGTATATCGGCTATTTTTGCATAGCCAAAGTATAAAAGGTTAAAATGATTGTGATGATTGTGATATTAACACATTTTGCTGGGGACCCCCTGGATTTTTAATTCCAGACTTTTACCTGTAACAGAGTACTTCTACATTGCAGTATTGATACTTTTACATAAGTAAAACGTTTGAGTACTTTTTCCACCACTGCCACTCTGTCGGTGTAATTTCATTGCATAGAAACGCAACACACAGTTAAAACAATAAAATAATATAAAAAGTGATGTCCATTATACAGCTATCATATCACTTTAAAGTCCATAAAAGAAGTGTCATGTCCATATACTGTATGTAATTCATCAAGGTGGAGTCAATTGCACATGATGTTAAAGTGCAAGGTGCAGGCGGCATAAACTAGTCCGTCAGTTTGTGGTTTTGTGTTTGTTTTCTGTTTTTGTTGACCTGTGCATGGATTTGGGAAAGAAGCTATTCGCTGAATCTAGTGGTGTGTGTGTGTGTGTGTGTGTGTGTGTGTGTGTGTGTGTGTGTGTGTGTGTGTGTGTGTGTGTGTGTGTGTGTGTGTGTGTGTGTGTGTGTGTGTGTGTGTGTGTGTGTGTGTGTGTGTGTGTGTGTGTGTGTGTGTGTGTGTGTGTGTGTGTGTGTTCTGACTGAGCTACAGCGGCTGGACAGAGGCCAGCGGCTCAAAGAGGTTGTGGGTGGCCAGGCGGGGTGTGCGGGGTCTTTGATTATATTAGTGTGGCCCTGCTGCTGAGACTCTCTGGAGCGCTTTCTTGTCTGCAGCAGTTTTCATTGAAAAGCTACTTTGAAAGCTCTTTAAAGCGAACATTTGTAAAATATGTTGTTCCAGGGACCCCCAGAAGCAAAGATTTGAGTTACAAATGTTGTCTTTAAAAAATATATATATTAAAAGATTTGCAAAAAAAAAACACAGAGTGCTGCACTATGAGCTTGTAGATCTGCTATTTTTCAATAGCCAAAGAAATCTTAAAATGACAGAGATGCGTCCCTGGATAGAATGGGTTAATTGCAAGTATTCTGTACCCTCCTGTTGGTTTTGAAGGTTGCAAAAAAGATAGTGATCATCCATCAGCATGTCACCTTATGATGCCACATGACACCAAACAGGCATGTCTTCTGTGGTATGTCCCCATAGCAGACATTGTGGGTGTCTTTTAAAGGCTAATCTCTTATAATGTAATCTAGGTTTAACATTAACTCACCAGTTCCACTCTGAAATAATCTTTAATCTATGTGAATTGGATTAGTTACTTAGTTATTGTCCTATACTGCACCAGTGGTTCTTGTCATGTCAAAGACCCCCACATTTTGCCGTGGACCAAAAGAGAAGATGTTGTCATGCATGTGTAAAAACAAAAAAAACTAAATATAGCAGACCTACAAGCTCACAACGTATCACGACGCAGGTCTGCTATTTTTTTAATAGGCTCTATGCACAGCAGCCATATTATCACTTCCTTCACAGGTGTTACCAATGATACTAATGAAGGCTCTGTTCCATTTAGTCTAGCGCAGTGGTTTCCACGACCCCCATAACTCTGAGAGTGTACAAATGGAACAAAATGGACCCTCATTGTACACTCTCAGAGTTACACACCCGTAAGGGGCCATTTGGAAGCCCATGAGGGTCCCTGGACCCCAACTTTAGACCCACTGGTGTAGCAGAGTGTTTCCAGTGAGGCAACATGCACAATATCAGCACCCTGACTCTGTTTGACCAGAATGGAACAGAGCCTTCATTAGTATCATTGGTAACACCTGTGAATGTCTTCATAATATGGCTGCTGTGCATAGAGCCTATTGCTGTCAAATGAAATGGGGGACTTTTGCTGGGGGGATGGAACCCCCTCAAACTACTTTGAGAACCAGTGTTATATCGTCTCTGTCGGGTGGAAACCGACAGAGCTGTCCAAAACTGTAACTTCTCAGGATTAAAATTCCAAAAGCATCAAAAGTAGCAGATCTACAAGCCACTTATGATGCTTTTGTGTGACACTGTGTAGTGTGATCAAGTAGGACGTTAATGTATGAATAAACACAAAAAGTTGGAACATGGCAATAGGACAGGGGTCTTCAACATTTTCAGGCCAAGGACCCCCTAGCTTAGTGAGAGATGAAGCAGGGACCCCCTACTCTATATTGTATAAAATTGTGTTGCAGAGAGGAGGTTTCTGGCCGACGGCGACGATAAACAGACAGCTTGCACCTTGATGCTGCTCTAGAGTCCCATGTTTTGTCTCTGGGTATGTAATGTATGTAGTGTGGAATGTGTGTCAGGCCGTGGCTTGTTCAGTGCAGTATGCGATGGGTCTTTTGGCTCAGGGACCGCCTTCTCTGGGACCTGCAGAATAGGAATGGGGGGGGGGGGGGGGGGGGGGGGCATAGCTGAGTGGTTAGTGAGCCCGCCTAGGGAGGCAGAGGCCCTGGTTGCCCCAGGTACGTTTCAAGGCCAGGCCAGCAAATGTGTCGATGAAATGAAATTTGTCCCTGAGCAAGACTCTTAACCCCTAATTGCTCACAGGCCCTCATTGGGAACAAGACCGCAAGGACTTTCATGAACGGACCTGTTAAAGGAATTATTATCGTTTATCGTGATAAAATGGTCGTGGTATAAAAAAAGTTTGAGAACCCCTGCTGTAGAGCTTAAACGTTTTGAAAGTCGTACCGTGTGTACACTTACAACACCTTTGTAAAGGAGTAGTTCACCCAAAAAATTTATTATTTTCTATCAATCTATAGAGTTTTTGGGTGAACTACTCCTTTAACAATGGACCAGAGCCGTTCTAAAATCACTGTAAACCAGGGGCGCCAATTTATGTCCGCGTTTCTGGGTGCGCAATGGACGCGCGTGCATGCGCGGCCGGTCCGCGTGCGTGCGAAAATGTGCGCACTTTAATGCGGTTAATTCGGTTCATTTGGTACCAAAAATGTACTCCATGAAGTGAAGATGTCAGTGTTTTTTTCTTTTTCGTTTGTGATGGGTGCTCTTCATTTCCCCTGGGTGCTTTAGCCCCGAGGCACCCACAGTATCGGTGCCCTTGTTGTAAACCACAGTATTATTCCATACTATTTTCTATTTCATATTGAGTCATGAACGGAAGGCTCCATTGGATGACCAAACGTTGGTTGCTATGCACCAACTCCTGGAGAAAGATTAACAGGCTGGTGGGGAGTTGAGGATGATGTGATGAAAATGTCAAAATAAACATTAACCAGCTTGCTGGAGTTTACAAGACTTTGACCACATTTTTTTTTTGAGCTTCCTTTTTGTTTTTGTTGTAATTTCTTATATAACTTTTATTTAACCAGGAGATCCTGACTGAGACTAAAAGCTATGTTATAAGAGTGTCCTGGACTGGCCAAGACAAGACAGTAGCACATAAAATCATGACTGCAGACAAACATCTAACTGTGTGTGTGTGTGTGTGTGTGTGTCTGTGTGTGTGTGTGTGCGTGTGTGTGTGTGTGTGTGTGTGTGTGTGTGTGTGTGTGTGTGTGTGTGTGTGTGTGTGTGTGTGTGTGTGTGCGCGCGCGCGCGTGCGCATGCATGTGTTCACGTAAAACAAAAGGACTGACTTAAAGACGTTTTTTTTAGGTTCATTTTATCATGTTTGCTCCAGGAAGCAGCATACGGATGCGTTTTTGTCCGGAGCCTTTCTTCAGCATAATCTCCTCATTTCAAAAGAAGAAGGCTCCGGCCCAGATGCGTCCAAATGCTGCACTGCCGGCAGCCCTGTGGCAAACACAATAAAAACAACCTAAAAAGGGCTTTAAAGTGTGTGCTGGTGATCTTTTCTTTTTTATGCAGTGGTGTAAAGTAACTCTAAGTACATTTACTCAAGCACTTTACTTAAGTACACTTTTAAGGAATTTTTACTTTACTGGAATATTTCCCATTTTAAATACTTTTACTTCTACTCCACTACATCTCAGAGGCAAATATTGTACTTTTTCTCCACTACAATTATTTGACAGTTTTAGTTACTTTAGTTGCAGATTTAGATTATTATTACAAAACATACATTAACCACTTCAGCCCTATATATATTTCGTCCATTTGAAAATAGCCGTTCTAAAAGCTCACAATGCGGCGCGATGCGACGCATTGTGAGCTTTTAGATCGGCTATTCAAAATAGCCGATCTATAAATATGATATACATGTTGAACTTGTGAAATGGGACATTCTGCACAATGAGTACTAATGTTGATTACCAGACTTTTACTTGTAAGTATCTCTACTCTGCAATAATGATACTTTTACTTAAAGGGGAAATCCACCCATTTTCAATATTTAACTATGTCATTAATATAGCATAAAGGAGTTGTGTGGAAATAAGAAAAAAGTTCCCCCCTTTCTGTGTTGCCTTGAACTGGAGGATTGATTGTGGGTTTAACATTGCAAATTACAACATGATGAGTCATCACGTTGTAATTTGCAATGTTAAACTCACAATCAATCCTCCAGTTCAAGGCAAAAAGAAAAGGGGGGAACTTTTTTCTTATTTCCACACAACTCCTTTATGCTATATTAATGACATAGTTAAATATTGAAAATAGGTGGATTTCCCCTTTAAGTAAAAGATGCGAGTACTTTTTCACACCACTGTTTTCATGTGAACTCATTCTGAACTGAGACTTATTTTGTTGAGACGAGTGCTGGCATTCCTTTGAAGTTCTTGTGTGTCGGTGTTCACATCATGCATGGAACGGAATGTCCTCTTTGCACATGTGAGGACACATGTTTTACTACTGTACCTTAGTGTACTGCAGGGTTTCTCAAAGTGGGCGCCGTGGCACCCTAGAGTGCCGTGTAGGGCTGTCACGATTACAAATTTAAATTGACGATTAATTGTCACACACATAATTGCGATTGTGCTTTTGGCCATTGAACACATGGAACATGCAAAAGGTTTTGTGATTATCTCAAATAATTACGATTAGACAATGATGTAATAATTGTGACAGGCCTAAGTGCCATTACACAAGTCCAAGGGGTGCCTCAAAATAATTTGATAATATTTGGAATTTGTCAGTGCACTTTAACCCTAACCCTCTATTCTCAGAATAATCAGAATCAGCTTTATTGTCACATCACATGTTTACAGAAGTAAAAAAGTGGGGGAAAGTTGTTTTGGTGCATAGTTCCCATTGGATCGTTATTTCCATAGAAAAAAAGAGAGGGAAGAAGAAGGGGGGGAGATAAAACTAACATTTAGAGAGAATTAGAATTCCGCTTGATCATGCTTAGTGTCGCTGGTGGTGTTGTGCACCGAAAAATAGCCTATGCGACACGTTGTGAGCTTGTAGATCCGCAATTTTTCGTCTTTGAGCTTACGGTAAAAAAAAACTAGATATGACACAGTCATATTATACCAGGTTGCTTATTTCTCTCACTAAACATGGCAAAGTTTTTATCCCATATTCTGAGAGGACATTGAGCAACAGCGCACGTGTGGCCAATGAGAGGAGAGATGGCATAGGCAATCTCCAAGTCTGTGTGTGTGTGTGTGTGTGTGTGTGTGTGTGTGTGTGTGTGTGTGTGTGTGTGTGTGTGTGTGTGTGTGTGTGTGTGTGTGTGTGTGCGCGTGTGTTTGTATGTGTTGCTTCTTTGCCGTGCTCATCCCGTGCTCATAACATACGGACGCTCATACGGACAGAGTCAAACGTAGAGCGGTTGGCACCGCTAAAAACAGCCAATGAGGCAAAAGTCACGCAAAAGTCACTACTAGCTAGAGTGTATCTATCTTAAAATGTTGATGTCCTCACAACAAGAATAGTAACACAAACCTCTGTGTGTGTGTGTGTGTGTGTGTGTGTGTGTGTGTGTGTGTGTGTGTGTGTGTGTGTGTGTGTGTGTGTGTGTGTGTGTGTGTGTGTGTGTGTGTGTGTGTGTGTGTGTGTGTGTGTGTGTGTGTCTCTCTCTCTCTCTCTCTAGCCTGGGCCTCCTACATGACCAACTCTCCTACGGTCATCGTGATGATCGGCCTGCCGGCCAGAGGCAAGACCTACATGTCCAAGAAACTCACCCGTTACCTCAACTGGATAGGAGTGCCTACCAAAGGTACACACACACACACACACACACACACACACACACACACACACACACACACACACACACACACACACACACACACACACACACACACACATTTAACATCTTTATTTGTGTTCACATTTAACGCATTAGGCTCACAATTGACGAGTGTGTGGTGTTTTCAATGGTTTACACTAGAGGCCGCTGTTTGCCAACCTATGAGTGATACTATGACTTCTGGAGAACAGTAGACCCGGAAATAATCTGATCGCGACGAACCCAGCCCGTCCGATTTAATGTTAAAGGATTTATAAAAATAAAATGTTCTCTGCTTTCTGTTGCTTTTTGGTTAACCCTTTAAGACATTTTAAGATTTCTTTGGCTATTCAAAAATAGCAGATCTACAAGCTCATAGCGCGGCACAGAGTGCCACACTATGAGCTGAATATATATATATATATACTGTTTTAGAGCGATATTTTTTAACTCAAATCTTTGATTCTGGGGATTTTACAGATGTCTTCTAAATCCTAAAGTACTTTTTTCCGAAAGTTTGAATTTTTTGATTTATTTTAAACTTATGTTGCTATATTATCAATGGTTTTCAAACTTGTCAAGGACCCCCAAAATAATATGTATTTGACCGCGGACCCCCTCCCATCTACAAATATTTTGTTCCAGGGACCCCCAGAAGCAAAGATTTGAGTTAAAAATGTATAAAGATTTGCATACATTTTCAGGATTTTTCTAAAAATAGCAGATCTACAAGCTCATAGTGCGGCACTCGGTGCCGCACTATGAGCTTGTAGATCTGCTATTTTTGAATAGCCAAACAAATCTTGAAATGACACACATGCGTTCCCTTCCCGGCCTTAAAGGGTTAAAACAAGCCACATTCAACATGCTCACAACTATGGAATGGATTATCGCGGCGGCACAATATTTTTTTTTCTCCGATTGTACGAGACCCCTCTACGTCTTTTAAAGCGATCGGCGGGTGGATGTTTGTGAGGAAAAGTATTCTATGTCTTTTTCAAAGGTTAGTGAAATCGCTCGGAATCGCTGGCAAGGGCAAGTATAGACTATGTTAAACTCTGGCAGTCAACGAGTTCAGACCGGAAAGCGTCATACAAGCTCACAGCGCGCCACTTCGTGCCGCACTATCAGCTTGTAGGTCTGCTATTTTCGAAAAGTTGTGAACATTTTTAGCAAATCTTTGAATATATATATTTTCAAAGCGAACATTTTAACCCAAACATCTTCTAAATCCTAACAGTTTTTCGGAAAAAAATATTTAAAAAATCATTTTCACGTTTTTTCAAAAATAGCAGATATACAAGCTCATAGCGCGGCACTCGGTGCCGCGCTATGAGCTTGTATATCTGCTATTTTTGAATAGCCAAAGAAACCTAAAGTGACACAGATGCGTTCCAGGTCTAAATGGGTTAACTCAAATCTTTGCCTCTGGGGGTCTCTGGAACAAAATATTTTGAGATGGGGGGGGGGGGGGGTCCACGGCCAAATACATATCATTTTGGGGGTTTGAAAACCACTGATATAGAAACATAAGTTTATCAGAACACTTTAGGATTCAGAAGACATTTGTAGAAAGTTAACACGAAATTCTCGAACACAAACCATAGTAGATGCACAGACTTGGGGGAAACTCAACAATAAGTGTTTTGAGGATACAGATCACGGATATAGGAAGCATCGTCTCCTCCATAATGTGGAGACTGCCAATTATCACAGACAATGAACAGAATTTTGCCAATGCCTTGTTATCTCTTGGCTTGGGCATTCCTGCAATCTGCAGGCCTTCTCACAACTGATTTATGGACCTTACCGAGGCTTCCAAATGTGAACACAAAGCAGTTTACATTTGTAACCAAGCTGTATAATAGCATCCTTAACTCATTAAGACCAGGAACAGTCAGGCATTTTAGATTTTAACCACTTTAACCAAAACTCCAGAGGAAACCTTTTCATTTAATAAACCCTATATAGACTTTCTCCTATAGGCTCTATGCACAGCAGCCATATTATCACTTCCTTCACAGGTGTTACCAATGATACTAATGAAGGCTCTGTTGCATTTCGTGTAGCACAGTGGTTCTCATATTTTTCAATTTCCATGACCCCCATAACTCTGAGAGTGTACAAATGGAACCAAATGGACCCTTACGGGTCCATTTGGTTCCATTTGTACACACTCAGAGTTACATACCCGTAAGGGGCCATTTGGAAACCCCGCAAGGAACCATGAGGGTCCCTGGACCCCACTTTTAGACTCACTGGTGTAGCAGAATGTTTCCAGTGAGCCAACAATGCACAATATCAGCACCCTGACTCTGTTTGACCAGAATGGAACAGAGCCTTCATTAGTATCATTGGTAACACCTGTGAATGCCTTACAATATGGCTGCTGTGCATAGAGCCTATTCTTGGTCCCCTAACGTTTTCCCTCTGCACCAAATCTCGTCACCGAAAATAGCCAATTCACTTTTTTTTTTTGCAGTGTTCCCCTATTATGACATGCCCAGAATATAGGGCAGGGGCTTGGAGCGCAAAGGGGCATAAGTGACATTTTCAGATTATTATTATAATTGTTTTAACCCATTAAGACCTGAGGCGATTCTTAAAAATGTTTTCTAAATCCTAACAGTTTTTTGAAAAAAAACAAAAAAAAACATTTGACAAGATTTTTCTAAAATAGCAGATCTACGAGCTCATAGCGCGGCACTCGGTGCCGCACTATGAGCTTTGTATATCTGCTATTTAAATCTAAATCTAAAGTGACACAGATGCGTTCCAGGTATTAACACATCCACTGCCAGGCCCGTAGTCCTACGGGCCGTTAAATCCAACCGTTAACTGCCGTTCCCGTAGCCCGTAGTCCCGTAGTTTTCCCATGTTAAATCGTGCAGGTGCAGATTCCGGATTTTTTTTGCACTTCCGGTCTCGAAGTGGGCGGACCGGAAACGAAATAATACTGTTTCCGGTTTTTCTCCCGCCTCCGTTTCCTGTCTAGCGGTCAACTTTGGACGCCATTATCTCTGGCTTGTTGTTTTTCTCACCGCATCCACCATTTTAGCGTTTTCCTCTCGTTCTCCAGAATGCAGTGTCGGATCGCCGCACGGTTTTCAGCGTTTTGTTCGGTCGGGTCCCGTGTTTGTGTCGAACCAAATGAACGCGGATTTTAAACGGATTTAGGGGGCCTATGACGGAATCAAAAAAACAAAAAAGGTAAGAAATTGCTTGGCACTACGATGGACGTTCTGAGATTAGCCGATGGCAGTCAATGTGTTAATGGGTTAATTAAAACAATATATTTAAGCAATCTATACTTTTATACAGATTAGGCTGCAAGGAATGTATTTTTTCTGAAAATGTCACTTACAACCTTTGCGCTCCGAGGCCTCGAGGGCCTCTAGGGATCATGTGGTTAAACATTGTCTATTGTTGTCCCTCACCTGTAATGCAGAGAAACCGGTTTAGCTTCCTCTGTCAATGCATTACTGTAGGTCTTTTTGGTCTGCTTTATTCTCACTTAACTGTAAACAAAACCAACATACAATATGGCCTGTAACCGTAGAGGCAGTGGTGGAAAATGTAGTACAACGTTACTTAGGTAAAAGTATCAATACTGCAATATAGAAATACTCTACTACAAGTAAAAGTCCAGAATCCAAAATGTACTTAAAGTACCAAAGTAAAAGTGCTAAAATGTTTGAAAATAGCAGATCTACAAGCTCACAACGTGTCACGATGCGACACGTTGTGAGCTTGTAGATCGGCTATTTTCAAATAAATAGGGCTTAAGAGTTTTCAAATAATTGTAGTGGAGTAAAAGTAAAAGTATTGGAAATTGGAAATGCTCAAGTAAAGTACAAATACCTCAACATTTTTACTTAAAATAATGTACTGAGTTATTTTCCACCACTAGATAGGGTATCTGCACATTTCTAAAGTGACAATTGAAGGACTGTCAGGGGTCCCCAGTTCAAATATCGTCACCTTGCTAAACTAATGGCCTAAGTCATTTTTTGAGGTAAATTATATTTTTGCCTAAATCAGCTCCTCATGTCATAAAATCGCCCATCTCCTAACTGAAAAGGATCATGCTGTTCCCTCCCCTTTTTAGTATAATGGCCTGACTCCCTAGTGTGACTTAGGCCAAAATAGGCCATTTTTTTGCCCTAAGTCACATGGTTTTGTGACTTAGGCCAAATTATTTACTGATTTAGGCCATTTTTTAAAACATTTGTTTTGGCTTAAGTCAGATTTAATCCTATTTAAACCTATTTAAATCTCTTATGTTACATAACTGACAGACAGTGTTATTTTTATTTTAATAGTCATAATTTGTTATAAACATTTTGGGTGAAATGATTAAGAAATATCATATAGTTTTGTTTTGGATCCGTATTTTTTTTCTTCCTGAAAAACGTTTTAAAAAATGACATAGGCCATTAGTTTAGCAAGGTGACGATATGATGATTTGGGGGGGGGGGGGGGTGTTGAGAACCACTACAGTAGAGTTTGTAGGTCTTTTTCACTGACTCGGTGGGCCCTCTGTTCCCTTGCAGTGTTTAACCTGGGCGTGTACAGGAGAGAGATGGTGCAGAGCTACAAGTCCTACGACTTCTTCAGACACGACAACCAGGAGGCCATGCAGATCAGAAAGTGAGTCCTCTGTTGTGTCTGGGTCAAGCAGGCCAAGCAGTGTCTCTGGAGCCAGACCGTTGCCTGCAAGCATAACAAGAGCTATTGGTTGAAACCGATGACACGTATGATGTGCAGTACCTCTGCTTTGTCACAAGATGGGGCATTTTCCTAACATTCCATGTGGTGTCATTACTATGTCTGAAATTCAACTAACTAGTGTATATGCACTCATAAGCAGTGGTGGAAGTACTCACATTTCTTACTTACTTCTTAGTAAGAAATGTTACAAGTGAAAGTCCGGAATTCTAAATGTACTTGAGTAAAAGTACAAAAGTATTGGCATCAACATATACCTAAAGTACCAAAAGTAAAAGTACTCATTGTGCAGAATGTCCCTTTTCACAGGTTCAAAATGTATTAAAGATCTTTTGAAAATAGCAGATCTACAAGCTCACAGTACGTCGCCAGCTTGTAGATCTGCTATTTTCAAATGGGCAAAATATATTTAGGGCTGTAAGTAGGGGTGTGCCGGTACACTAATTTCACGATGCGATACACGATATTGGGCTCACGATATCGATACGATACGATATATGGCACTTTTTTATTATGAAAATATATGGGGGGGGGGGGGCAAAGGCAAACAAATACTTATGTTTTTACATTATTATTATTGCAATTTTATTTTTCAAAAACAGCAAAACGATACATATCGTCACGAAAACGTATCGCAGGACAATATATCGGCACATCCCTAGCTGTAAGTGGTTAGTGTGTTTTGCGATAATAATCAAAGTCTAAAAAGTAACTAGTAGTAACTAGTAGTTCAAATAATTGTAGTGTAGTTAAAGTATTATATTTGCCTCTGAGATGTATTGGAGTAAAAGTACTGAAACTTGGAAATAATCCAGTAAAGTAAAAGTACCTCAAAATTGTACTTAAGTACAGTACTTGAGTAAATGTACTTAGTTACTTTACACCACTGCATTAGAGCTATTAGCTCGACCCTTAATGTGGACAGAGGTGCGAGGGCCCGGTCATCGCTGCTTGCAGTTTAATTATTATTATGAATGTGTTTCATAGATTTCATTTAAGTGTTGCTGTAATTGCAGGCAGTGTGCCCTGGTGGCGCTACAGGACGTCAAATCTTACCTGAATGAAGAGGGAGGGCAGATCGCTGTGAGTTCTCCATCGTCACTGTGCACTATTCACAACCTTATTCCCTAGATACTTTGTCGTAGTGTTGTGAGCGATTCTTAAAAATGTTTTCTAAATCCTAAAAAATCAAAAAAGAAAAAAATCAAGATTTTTCAAAAACAGCAGATCTACAAGCTAAGCTCATAGCGCGGCACTCGGTGCCGCGCTATGAGCTTGTAGATCTGCTATTTTTGTGTTGTGAGCTTGTCGATCTGCTATTTTGGAAAGAAACGGTTGACAATTTTGAAACAATGTCCCCCTCGATTAGTTGTGAATCGTTCATGTTTTCCTCTCAGGTTTTCGATGCAACGAACACGACCAGAGAACGGAGAGAAATGATCCATCATTTTGCACAGGAACATTTATACAAGGTCAGAATGGAGCATTTGGGGGGGGGGGGGGTTACCCCAGATGATTAGCTTAAAGGAGCGGTTCACACAAAAAATGACTTATTTTCTATCAATTGCACACCCCATGAAGCCTTGAATACATGGATTTATTTTTGTTTTTGTGGCATTCCTAAGCTAATAATTTGATTCCCGTCTCCTACAGGCTAATGTATCCGGTAGGAGACACAAAGTAGATTTTTTGTGTTTCCTACCGGAAATACACCCGGTCATCAAATTATTGGCTTAGGAATGCCACAAAAACTATAATAAATCCATGAATTCAAGGCTTCATAGGGTGTGCAATTAATAGAAAATAAGTATTTTTTTTGGGTGAACTCCTCCTTTAATGTGCAACATAGTTTTCTCATTCAACAGTAAACAAACCAACATAGGCCTACAGTATAAGTGTATACAGGGTATCTGTACATTTATAAAGTGACAATTGAATGACTTTTAAGACCTTTTTAATACCAAATTGGCCAAACAATTCAATTCAATTAAAACTTGATTCCAGACACACAGGGGGTCCATAGAGTACATACAACACAACAATTAAATACATACAAAAACATTAAAAAACATTAAATCATACATAGAGGCTGACTCTCCAGTGTTTACGCAGCCTGGACGAGTACTGGAGACAGTTCTTCCCAGGATTGACTATATCCTCAATAATACTGTTCCGGGACTCATCCAGGCGAGAGATGAATCCATACATAGAGTGCCTTAATAAGAGCCTCACAAGTGTGGATTCCACCACATGTTACTGGCACTATGCCATCTAGGGACCTTAAGTAGTATCCTCAGGGCATCATTGTAGGCCACCTTAAGCCTCCGCATGCTACCTTTCTTGCCTGCGCACCACAAGAAAGCTGTATACATGTACATATATTGAGTTCAGTTTATCCAGGTCTTGCTTAGAGAGCCAGGTCTCCTGTAGGCACATTATGTCGCACTCTTCTAGGAGAGAGTCAACAACCAAGCGTCTTGCTTTGTCAGCAGCACTGTGTCCTACACGGAGGCCACAGGCATTATGTGAAACAATCTTCATGATCGGGGCATAGGGTTCTGAGGTATTGACCCCACTACAGAGCACACATTGGATCCGACAACTCCAGACCTGCGCGGCTCATATTAGCGCCGAACAAGTGCTCCCTCTGGCCAGAGAGCGGGACTGTATCATTTCGCTGATCTCATTGCATTCGGCAGTTATTTTAAATGAGCCAAATCTACTGTTTTTTTTGTCTCAATCTTATGACAAGTAACAACACCGCCAAGTTGACTTTTAGCTCATTCAGTGCCAATGAAATAAAAAAATAATTGCGAACTGTGCCAGCCAAAAATACGTAGTAAAAAAAAAGTGCTCAGGAGTCGAGATACAGCCTTTTTCAGTAATAAGTTAAACAAGAAGTGAATGGAGCAGCAAATCTTCAAATGATGATATCTTGGGTTCTGAAAGTTCTTTTTCCAAAAGTGATGCGACGCGTTGTGAGCTTGTAGATCTGCTAATTTCAAACATTTTGCCAGCCAAAAGTACATAGTAAAAAAAAAAAAGCAGCAAATCTTCAAATGATGATATCTTGGGTTCTGAATGTTTTAAAAACAAAACAAACAAAAAAACATGTGAAACACGTCAAAATACTCAATGAGTTAAGATAATCAGATAACGTTAAGGGGTCCAGATCAGGGTGGAGTTTGGTGGCAAACACACTCACTAATTTGGTCACAAGAGGCAAAAGTTGTGAAAATAGCCGATCTACAAGCTCTCAACGCCTCGCGGTGCGAGGCGTTGAGAGCTTGTAGTTCGGCTATTTTCACAATATGTATCCGTTGAACTGAGTCAAACTAAATGTAATGTCTCAACTCCTACAATTCCAAGTGCTTGTCAGGGTGGGGGGGGGGGGTCCCCAGTTCAAATATGATTATTTTGGGGGGGTCACAGCCTGAACAGTTTGAGAACCCTTTTCTTAGACAAGTTACTGTCTACACATCTACAACATCAACTACCTATAACTGCGTAAAATCATGATGTGTCATTTTATTAAACTGTCTTTTTGCAGGTGTTTCATGTTGAGTCAATATGTGATGACCCTGACGTCATTGCTACAAATATATTGGTAAGTCATCTTATCACATCTAGGTCAATCTTTTTTTTTTACGAAGATATTTTATAAAATACTAAGATATTTTACGGTATCTTAGTACTGTATATATATCATATTTTATCCAGTAAGACCGGGAAAGCATCTGTGAAAAATTTAAGATTTCTTTGGCTATTCAAAAATAGCAGATCTACAAGCTTGTAGATCTGCTATTTTTTGAAAAATCTTGAACATTTTGTTCAAATATTTGAATATATACATATTTAAAGGGAACATTTGTAACTCAAATCTTTTTGGGGGGGTCCGCGGCCAAATACATATGATTTTGGGGGTCCTTGACATGAAGAGGTTTGAGCACCACTGATACAGAAACATACGTTTTTCAAAAACTGTTTGGATTTAGAAGACATTTGTAGGATCCCTAGAAGCAAATATTTGAGTTACAAATGTTTGCTTTAAAAGAAATAAATGCGTATATATATATTCAAAGATTTGCACACATTTTCACGATTTTTCAAAAATAGCAGACCTACAAGCTCATAGCGCGGCACTCGGTGCCGCGCTATATGAGCTTGTAGATCTGCTATTTTTTAATAGCCCAAAAAAATCCCCAAAATTACACAGATTCTTTCCCCGATCTAAATGGGTTGTACTCAACGTATTTAGTTTATTTTTCTTCTCCATCAGGATGTGAAGGTGTCCAGTCCAGACTACCCAGAGAGAGACAGAGAGAGTGTCATGGAAGACTTCTTGAAGAGAATAGAATGTTACAAAGTGACCTATCAACCCTTAGATCCTGACGAACATGACAAGTAAGACACTCGATACTTAGAGAGAGACTTAAAGGGATGGTTCACCCCCAAAAGGACTTTTTTTCCTATGGATTAGTCACCCCATGAATGTGAATTCATGGATATTTGTTGTTTTTTGTCTCATTCCTAAGCCAATATCTTGATGAAAAGTTAATATTTTGGACATTTGGTTGGTTTCTGCCCGACAGCAGAGCTATAAGAACAATTTAAATGACCTCCATTCAAACACAGACAAATTGTAATATTTGGGCAAGAATACCTTGTTAACTTAAAAAAAAAAAAAAAGTTGTTCTATTATAAGAAGAGGCTCTTGCACAGGTTCCATTTTAAAAGCCAGAGTTACGTAAGGCTAAAATAAAGTCTGGTTATTGCTCTTGGACAGATGTTAAACAGCTTGTAGATTTGGGCAAGCGTTGGCATGTACTTCCAGGCTTTGTCCAGTAGGGGCAGACACACACGTTTATTTGTACTAGAATGTTTTCATGTTTCTGTGTGTTGGAGTTTCCTTTTAAACTCATATGATTTATTTAATCATTTAAGACCGGGAACGCATCTGTGTCATTTTTAGATTTCTTTGGCAAAAATAGCAGATCTACAAGCTCATAGCGCGGCACCGAGTGCCGCGCTATGAGCTTGCAGATCTGCTATTTTTCAACAGCCAAAGAAATCTTAAAATGACACTGATGCGTTCCCGGATTCAATGGGTTAAAATCTGATCTGTATAACTGATATACCGTAAATGCATTTTGGGGAGGAAATGGAAATAAAACGCTATGAAGCGGACTTCCTGTAAGGAGTCTCTCAGTCATGATCACTGGGAACCTTTTGACCAGTTAGTCAAGACCGGTCATTTTAGATTTGAACCACTTTAACCATTATCTTATACTTTGGCTATTCAAAAGCGCACAGAGTGCTGCGCTACAAGCTTGTAGATCTGCTATTTTTGGGGGGGAAATATTTGAGTGAAAAAAAACATTTTGCTTTGTTGCTATAATATCAGTGATTCTCAAACTTTTTCATGTCAAAATTATATATATTTGTCCGCGGACCCCCCCATCTCAAAATATTTTGTTCCAGGGACCCCCAGAAGCAAAGATTTGAGTTACAAATGTATGTATATCTTCAAAGATTTGCACACATTTTCACGATTTATTTCCATACAAAAAATTGCAGATATACAAGCTCGTAGCGCGGCATCGAGTGCAGCGCTATGAGCTTGTATATCTGCTAATTTTGAATAGCCAAAGACATCTTAAAATGACACCGATGCGTTCCCGGTCTTAATGGGTTAATGTTTTTTATAATTAACTACTTGTAGTCAACTCAATATCTAGAACAGTGGTTCTCAACATGTGGGTTGGGACCGCCAAGGGGGGCGGGAATGCCACATGATTTTTGGGGGTCCCCAGATGATAGTGAAGTGACAATTTAAGGATTTTTAAGGCCTATTTAACTCATTGAGTGCCATTAACGTGTTTCACGTGTTTTTGAAAAAAAATAAAATAAATATATATATTTAAAAAAAAAAAAAATTGAACCCAAGATATCATCATCTGAAGATTTGCAGCTCCATCCACTCCTTGTTTAACTTATAACTTAAAAAGGCTGTATCTCGCTTCCTAAGCACTTTTTTTTTACTTTGAAAAAATAAAAAATTAAAAATTGTAATGGCCAGAAATAGATAATAATAATTTGGGCACTCAATGAGTTAATACCTTAAAAAAAAAAGAAAGAAAGAAAGAAAAGAAAAGAGAACTTTTCTGTATCAAAAGTCATCCACAAACTAGACTATAAAAACTGGTCAAACACTGGCCAAATTGTCAAATGATAAAAGAAAGAGGCAAACATTTTGATGTACCAGCCTCTATCTAATGCCTCACAACCCGACCCGTTTTGAGCTTGTAGATTTGCTATTTTCACAATATGTATCTGATATGAATTATTATAGTAAACATTAAACTACTCTTTTCTCTTTGGGGGGGGGGGGGGCCATTTAGCTGGGGACCCTCTGAAGCACCATCATTGACCCCTGGGGTTTCCCGTACCCTACTTTGAAAAAACAGTAGCCAATTATAGCATTATAGAATGACGCATAATGATGCACGGATACTCCAAAAAGCATTGGTGGAAAAAGTACTCAAATGTTTTACTTAAGTAAAAGTATCAATACTGCAATGTAGAAGTACCGTACTGCGTTAACTGAAAGTCCGGAATTCAAAATGTACTTGAGTAAAAGTATTGGTATCAAAATGTACTTAAAGTACCAAAAGTAAAAGTACTAAAATGTTTGAAAATAGCAGATCTACAAGCTCACAACGCATCGCATCGCGACGCGTTGTGAGCTTGTAGATCGGCTATTTTCAAATAGCCTAGGTATAAAATAGAACTAAAGTGGTTAATGTATGTTTTATAGGGTTAGTAATAATATATATCTGCAAAGTAACTAGTAACTAAAGTGTTCAAATGATAATTGTAGTTGCGTGAAAGTACAATATTTGGATTCAAGATGTAATGGAGTAAAAGTATTGGTATTTGAAATACTCAAGTAAAGTACAAATAGCTCAGAATTGTACTTAAGCACAATTCTGAGGTACTTAGTTACTTTACACACCACTGCCAAACAGAAACAGAAAACAGAGAGTGTGAAGACGGTAAGCATGTGGTTGAAGAGAAGAGCAGTTATTTTTGGCTGACTGTAATTTAGTGTAACACCCTCCACCCGCCAACCATTACATCTGAAACAGGAATGTGTGTCATTCTGAAACACTCCACATTCATCCTACAATCATTTTCACAAACATGTAAATATACATTTATATAATCATGCCCCTATAGTGAAATGGCTTCTTTTCATTTCTTTCTTTTTTCGCCAAATGAAATGTGTGAAACAGTGGGAAAAGCTGATCTAAGAGTGGATTAGGTATTTATTTTGCTATTTTTGCTATATATATATATATACAGAAATAATACAAGATATATGACAGGCCGAAAATAGGGATGCTAAGCTGAAAGTAGGTAAACTGGCACGACAATCGTATGAACTGAATTTGAATTTAAACTAGAACAAGTGCTCCTCGGAGCACAGGTCTCTGACAGGTCAGGTAGGTTATTGTGGCCTCCTGGTGGCGCTATATGAGGACAATGTGAAAAGGGTGGCATTTCTTCCTTGGCCTAGTCGGAATGTGCGTGCAAAATGTCACGGAAATCGCACTCTGCGTTCATGATTTGAGGCATTTTGTTCAAAACGGACCTATAATGCAAAGTTTGGAGGCCAATGTTAGCCAATTAGGATGGAATATGAAATATCGGACACATCCGTCTTGATCACATGACTAAAGAGATACTGTGTACCGATTTACGTGATTTTTGGACATAATCTGAAGGAGTAAAAGGAAAAAATGTGTTTTTAAAAATTCAGCCTCCTGGTGGTGCTAAAAGGCATACAGTATGTGAAAAATGCAGGGCAAAGGTTTTTTTCTTGGCCTCTAGCGATTGTGCGTGCAAAGTTTCATGCAGATCGGTGCAGTTATAGGTGAAAACACGAATCGGCCTGTTATAGCACCACCATGAGGCTGATTTGAAAATGTTCAAGTGGTATTTCTTCCTCAGCCTTGTGGAAATGTACGTGCAAAATGTCACGGAAATTGCACACTGCGTTCATGATGTGAGGCATTTTGTTCAAAACGGCCCAATCCGAAGCCAACCTTAGCCAATCAGGATGGAATATGGACAATCGGACAGATCCGTGTTGATCACATGACTATAGAGATACTGTGTACCGATTTGCGTGTTTTTTGGACAAAATCTGTAGGAGTAACATAAAAAAAAAAGTTTTGTAAAAATCGGCCTCGTGGTGGCGCTATGACAGGCTGATCTGGAAAATGTGGGGCAGAGGTTCTGCTGTGGCATCCAGGGAGTGTGTGTGCGCAGTTTCACAGCGACCGGGCCAACGGAGGCGGATATTAGCTGCTCGCAGACGGACGGACGGACGGACGGACGGACGGACGGACAAAACATAGACATTAAAAACAAATAATATATCATTTTTTCTAAACATTTATTTTCCTCTCCTTTCCAATTGCACCCTCTGGTGACCATCATTGTAGAACCTGTGATGTATATACCTCCTCATGACATGTGTGTTGTTCTCTCTCTCTCTCTCTCTCTCTCTCTCTCTCTCCCTCCCTCTCTCTCCCTCACTCTGTCTCTCCCCCCTCCCCCCCTGCAGACAGCTGTCCTTCATCCAGGTGATCAACGTGGGCCGCAGGTTCCTGGTGAACCGGGTCCAGGACTACATCCAGAGTAAGATCGTCTACTACCTGATGAACATCCACGTTCACTCCCACTCCATCTACCTGTGTCGCCACGGAGAGTCCCACCACAACGTGGAGGGCCGCATCGGAGGAGACGCACAGCTGTCCGACCGAGGCAAGGAGGTTAGAGCATTGATTGGTGGGGTCTGGGGACCCCCAGGGGTCCTTGGGGAGAGGGGGATATCAGGGCGTCCCTAGCTAAATGAGTTACAATTAGTCACTAAATTAGCGTCACGATCATTTTAACCACTTTGGGCTATTTAAAAATAGCAGATCTACAAGCTCATAGCACGGCACCGAGTGCCGCGCTATGAGCTTGTAGATCTGCTATTTTAGAAAATGTGTTAAAAATGTGTGCGAATCTTTGAATAGGTATATTTTTAAAAGCGAACGTGTTTTGACTAAAATCTTTGCTTCTGGGGGGGTCCCTGTCACAAAATATGAGATAGGGGTCCGCAGCCAAATATGTGTAATTTTGGGGGTCCTTCACATGAAAACGTTTGAGAGTCAGTCTTTTTGAATACATTTTCATTTAGTTTTAGTCTAGTTTTAGTCGACTAAATATCATAACATTTTAGTTGACTAAATATACGGTTGATTCTGTCGACACAAAATATTTTTTGCAGTGCCTTGGTGAGCAGAGGGGTATAGCTATTTGGGGGTCCCTGTACTGATATACCAATTCCACATTCAGCAAAAAAAATAATGTTTGAGATATGGTTCAAATGCCTGAAAACTCTTCTTTAATTGGCGCTACGTTACTGAAAGATTTCCGCTGGAAGCTCCTTAGCATGATGTACAGTAGCCATGTCAGTAAATAAGTCAAGGTGCCGTACAAAACACAATATAAAAACCATACAGTTAACAGAGCAACATAAGAGCAATGAAACATTATAAAACAAAGTGTTTGCGGAACAAGCGTGTTTTGTAGAAGACAGTCGGCTGACTTGTTTTTAACTAAGGGAAGGGCATTCCCTAGCGTTGGAGAGACTCCTGCAAATGCTCCGTCACCCTTAGTTTTGAGTCTGGTCTTGGGGACAACCAGAAGGCCCTTGCCAGAAGACCTGAGATCTTGAGTTTTGAAGTGGCTTCAATAATTCTGAACTGCAAAAAGAGGGGCCAGTCCGTGAAGTGCTTTGTATATGTGTATATATCAATAACACAATAACAGTTGCAGTAAGCAACTCCTGGTCATCCTTTTCTTTTACATACTGTATAGTTCTACCAAATATCCAGCAGCCACACACCCACATAGCCATTGTTGTGTTACTTTCCCTCTGGTTCTTGTTCCCGTTGTGAATCCACCACAGTTACCAGCAGAAATGGAAGTTCATCCCACATCCTTAGCCTGACCCTAACCACACTAAACCGTGACTAAACATAACTATGTTTAACCCATTGAGACCTGAAGCCGATTCTACATGTCTCCTAAATCTCAACAGTTTTCTGAAAAACGTATGTTTCTATATCAGTGGTGCTCAATCTTTTTCATGTCAAGGACCCCCAAAATGTATTTGGCCGCGGACCCCATCACAATATTTTGTTCCAGGGACCCCCAGAAGCAAAGATTTGAGTTAAAATATTAGCTTTAAGATATTGATTGATATTGAATAGCCAAAAGTGTAAAATAATGCTTTTTAGCTCAAATCTAAAAATGACACAGTTCCAGGTCTTAATGGGTTAAACTAATGTCATAACATAACCATCTCTAACCTTAATGTCAAAACATAACCATCTCTAATCTAATGTCAAAAGTCAAAACATAACCATCTCTAACCTAATGTCAAAACATAACCTAATAATAGTTTGGGGTGGGGACATAGCCCAGCTAAGAAACTCACTCAAACAGAGACAGAGAGAACAAATATCTCAGGATGAGTTGTAATGGAGTCAACCAGAATCAACCAGTGTTTATTTTGACAGCAAATATTGATTTAGTTTTAGTCATAGTCTTTTGAATACAATTCCATTTAGTTTTAATCATATTTTAGTCGTCCGAAATGTTTTATTTTTTGTCTAGTTTTAGTCGACTAAATGTCATACGATTATAGTCGACTAAATCTATAGTTTAGATAGTTAGTCGACTAAAATGTATTGTGGCGGTGCCTTGATGGCATCGTAATGGTTGCATGCTGAAAATAGCCGATCTACAAGCCCACAACGCGTCACAGAGTGACATGTTGTGAGCTTGTATATCTGCTATTTACAGAGCGCAACACCCGAGCGCAACAAAGCATAAAATGACTTGTCTTTTAGTTCTACTGGATCTCTTCTCCACTAGTCCCTCACTAACATTGTAGTCTAGTTTTTATTTGTTGACGGAATTGTCAATATATTTAGTCTTTATATTGAGTTTTCGTCAGTGAAAAAAAGGTAGTCGACGAACATTTCTCGTCATATTTTACGTCAAAAAAATCAACACTAGAGTTGATGTCAGTTTCAGAATGTATATCAGACCATGAATATTGGAACTGTTATGTTTCCAGTCTCAACCTTTTGCGAATCTTTGTTGCAACCTGCTAGTGTGACCTGTATAAGTGCATATGTTCTCAAATAAGTGATTATCATATACATTCTCATGATACAAGTGCCTATCACATTGACCATGTGTTGTTTTCTCGTCAGTTTGCGACGGCACTGAAGGAGTTTGTGGAGCAGCACCGTCTGTCGGACCTGAAGGTGTGGACCAGCCAGCTGAGAAGAACCATCCAAACTGCAGAGGAGCTGGGAGTTCCTTATGAACAGTGGAAGATTCTCAACGAAATCGATGCGGTAAACGCCGCCTCTTTTTTAACTTATTGTGTCCGAGGCACACCGAAGGACGAGTCGAAAAAATATATGTTCATATCCGTGCAAAATAGCCTCTATAACACATTAGCCCAGGGGCCTTCAACAGGGGGTCCGGGACCCCTAGGGGGTCCTCAGAGCTACTATAGGGGGTCCGCCAAATCTTTGTGTGATAGGATTTAGTTTTTTTTACATTAACCACTTGAACCCTAGAATTGCTTTTCTGTGGGGAACATTAGCCAAAAAGAGCCGATCTACAAGCTCTCAACGCCTCGCGCTGCGAGGCGTTGAGAGCTTGTAGATTGGCTATTTTTTTGGCAAAGAGGCTATAGGTGTAGAGGGAGAAAAGAGCAGACTAAGTAAAAAAAAACGTTTTTTTTTACTTAGTCTGCTACACAATTTTATACAATATAGAGGGGGTCCCTGCTTCATCTCTCTCTCAGCTAGGGGGTCCTTGACCTGAAAACGTTGAAGACCCCTGCATTAGTCCATTAAGACTGGGAATACATCTGTGTCATTTTAGATTTTAGCTGTAACCGTTATATTATGCTTTGGGCTATTCAAAAATAGCAGATCTGCAAGCTCATCCAGTGTGCAGATCAGCGCTATGAGCTTGTAGATCTGCTATTTTTTAATTTATTTTTATCGTGAACATTTGTGCAAATCGTTGAATATACTCTATGTGTCTGAAATGCGGACCCCCATCTCAAAATGTATTGTTCCAGGGACCCCCCAGAAGCAAAGATTTGAGTTACAGATGTTGGCTTAAAAAAATAAATATATATATATTGAAAGATTTGCACACATTTTCACGATAAAAAAAAAAGCAGATCTACAAGCTCATAGCGCGGCACTCGGTGCCGCGCTATGAGCTTGTAGATCTGCTATTTTTGAATAGCCAAATAAATCAGAAAATGACAGAGATTCTTTCCAGCACAGAGAGTTGCAGCGTTTCACAGAGTCCTGTTGATGATGTGTGTTTTCAGGGCGTGTGTGAGGAGATGACCTACCAGATGATTGAGGAGAAACACCCAGAGGAGTTTGCTCTGAGGGACCAGGACAAATACCACTATCGCTACCCAGGAGGAGAGGTAAGGACGACATCTGTTTTACTCTGGGGTAGGGCTTTCACGACTAGAGATTTTTACAGGTCGACTGATTTGACCCAGTGGTAGTCGACTAGTCGAAATTTACTTTACAAAAAAAAATATTATTATTATTTTTTTTTGTGGCATTGTTTTAATGCCATCCTACTACTATATTACTATTATTATTATCCTCCTGCCCTTATTTTTTATGGCGTTTTAAGGGAAGCGCTTCTGGCACAGCAGCACAGTACCACAGCAGTGTCTCCAAGGATCCCCATTGCCCAATAATAGGCTTTTATTGGGCATGCTTTTGACCCCCTTTTGATAAAAAATAAAGTCAGGAGGATAATAATAATAGTAAGATGGGCCATTACTATGGCATAAAAAAATATATATATATATATATATATTTTTTCAACTATTCGACTAGTACCAACAAGGTCGACTAGTGGTTATACTAGTCGACTAGTCGACTAGTTGGTTAAAGCCCTACTCTGGGGTACAAGTGTTTTTTTAACTGAGAGAAACGACTGCAAAGCAGAAGGCCAGCAGCACTTCCAGGTTAAATACAAGTCTGAGGGTGCACGGCTGTCAATGTCATGAAAGTAAGGAAATAGCCAGCACACAATGAATGTCCCTTTTTTAAATGTACCTCTCACTAGAGTTCTCAACGGCCCTGAAAATGAACGCCCGGTCCTAACTGGGCCCTACTGGGCCGACCCGAGGCTCGGCGCGGCCCGAACAGTTACCATACTTTTAGGCCCGAAAACCTGAAAATGCGTCATGATGTGCTTAATGCCATCAAAGTCACACATCCAACAAGCTTTGAACTGAGCAGATTGGACCTTCCGTTCCAGAGATAATGACCAAAACATCTTGAAAAAAAGACACGTTCGCCGATTTCGATCGCCATTTTCGCCATTTTCGCCCGTTTTTCTTTAATTAAACGGGCTAGGAAGGTCAGACGGCGACATACTAGATGCCTGAGTTGAGCTGCGTCCAACACAGTTGAAATTTCTGTATTTGGGGGTAATACTGGCCCGACTAATTAGCATAGATTTTGGGTCCGGCCCAGCCTGAAGACGTCGGGTCGGGTAGGGTCGGGTTCGGGCAGAATTTGAGAACTCGACCTCTCACGGACAGAGACAACGGACGCGTTTTTCAACCTAATTAAATGGGTCTTCCTCAGCGTTGTCGGAGTGGTTTTCAAAACCACTGCAGGGCGTTCATTGAAGGTCCGGCACTGGCTCTTGGATAAACTCATCCCCTGACTGGACTGGCCCTTGTCTACAGATGGCTCATTATCTATTATAGTAATAATAATAATCTTTATTTTTGTGTAGCACCTATCGTGACATCAAATGCAGCCCAAAGTGCTTTACTAAACAAATTAAAAGGAGGCAAGATTACAATTAAAACAAATACTATAAAATAGCAAGAACAAAACATCGCCAGAACCACTCAGAGTAGGCCTGTCACCTATGTAGGTACACACTTCAATGAGGAACCACACAGACTCTCATACCAATTGAAAGATATACTAAATCTACATTTACAGGGAACCACTTAAAGCAAGAGTAAAACATTGGGTCTTGAGCTTGCTTTTAACTCATTGAGTGCCATTAACGTGTTTCACGTGTTTTACCACAATGGTGCAACGTGCCATTAACGTGTTTCATGTGCTTTTGAAAAAGATAGATAAAACCCCAAGATATCATTATCTGAAGATTTGCAGCTCCATCCACTCCTTGTTTAACTTATAACTTAAAAAGGCTGTATCTCGCTTCCTAAGCACTTTTTTTTTACTTTGAAAAAATAAAATAATAAAAATCATAATGGCCAGAAATAGATAATAATAATTTGGGCACTCAATTAGTTAACCCATTCAATCCGGGAACGCATCGGTGTCATTTTAAGATTTATCTGGCTATTAAAAAATAGCAGATATACAAGCTCATAGCACAGCACCAAGTGCCGCGCTATGAGTTTGTAGATCTGCTGTTTTTTTTTTATCGTGAAAATGTGTGCAAATCCTTGAATATATATTTTTAACTCAAATCTTTGCTTTGGGGGGGGGGGGGGGGGTCCCTGGAACAAAATATTTTGAGATGGGGGTCCGTGGACAAATACATATCATTTTAGAGGTCTTTGACATGAAAAAAAGAAGTGAGAACCACTGATAGTATAGCAAAGATTTGAGTAAAAAAAAATTGCTTTAAGAAACAATTTGCACAGATTTTCACGATTAAAAAAAAAAAAAAGTGCAGATCTACAAGCTCGTTGCGCGGCACAGAGCGTTTGTATCTGTTATCTAGCCCAAGTATAAAATAGCAAAAAATCTAAAATGACACACCATGTGTTCCTGGATTGAATTGGTTAAAGCTATCTATGGTCGTTGCCTGTCTTATATGTAATGGGAGCTTGTGCCAGGCCGTTGGCCCATAAAAGCAGAACGCTGCATCGCCATGTTTTTTATAGGTCTACATGTGCCTCTGTTAAGTCGCTTTGTGTATTCGTCTTAACTGTCGATAGGCTATTAGTATTTATTTTTGTGTTCTATGGACCACAATGGAAACAAGCTTGGCTTTTTTGTTGTGTCTAATCCACATTTGGCGGTGTTGTTGTGTAGTCGTACCAGGACCTGGTGCAGAGGCTGGAGCCGGTCATCATGGAGCTAGAGAGACAGGGGAACGTTCTGGTCGTCTGTCACCAGGCCGTCATGCGCTGCCTGCTGGCCTACTTCCTGGACAAGAGTGCAGGTCAGATCTACAAACCCACACGTCGACGCATAGCATGTATACATGTGCAGTTAGATCTACAACCCACACACGGACACACAGCATGTATACATGTACTGTACAGTTAGATCTACAAACCCACACGCGGGCACATGCATGTACAATTAGATCTACAAACCCACACGTGGGCACATGCGTGTATACATGTACAATTAGATCTACAAACCCACACACGGGCGCATACATGTATAGTTAGATCTACAAACCCACACGTGGACACATGCATGTATACATGTACAGTTAGATCTACAAACCCACACGTGGACACATGCATGTATACATGTACAGTTAGATCTACAAACCCACACGTGGACACATGCATGTATACATGTACAATTAGATCTACAAACCCACGCACATTTCAGGGGTCCTTGAGGGAGTTCCAGGGGGTCCCCAGCTAAATGATAGATAGTTAGGAACCAAATTGACCCTTATGGGTCTGTAACTCTGAGAGACCCCGTTAGGGTCCATTTGGTTCCCAGTTGTACACTCTCACAGTTTAATTAACATTGATTTTACAATACAAATTGGGGTCCAGAGATAAATGTCATTAAATGGGTTCGTAGCCTAATGCATGTCAAACTGGGGGTCCTTGAAATTAAAATGGTTGAGAATCATTGCTAGAGCCGTAAAAATCTTCTCTTATGGGGGTCCCTGACATATCTTTTCAAATGGGGGTCCGCGGACTAAAAAGTGGATAAGAGCGTCTGCTAAATGATTTTTTTTAATTGAATAACAAATCACCCGTGTGGTCTGGTTGAATGTTTGATATGGAGAACATGGGTCTTATCTTCCGCGGTGCCTTATGCCTAATCTTATTAGGCATTTCTTATTATTCTGAAAAATCACTATACACAAAACAGTGAAAATAGCCGATCTACAAGCTCACAGGGCGTCAATGTACTGTAGCTATTTTAACTATATTAAAATGTTGTTTTTTTTTCAAAATAATAACAAAGCCCTTATAAGATTAGGCATAAGGGATAAGGCAAGATATGCCCCAATGTCTAACACCACAGAAGTATCTCAGTGTCTTGTACAGTGATTATGTTTATTAGATGCGTATCTTGTCTTAACCCAAGACCTGAAGCCGATTCTACAAATGTCTTCTAAATCCTAACATAAGTTTTTTGAAAAAACGTATGTTTCTATGTCAGTGGTTCTCAAACTTTTTCATGTCAAGGACCCCAAAATGTACCGGTATATGTATTTGGCCGCGGACCTCCATCTCAAAATATTGTGTTCCAGGGACCCCCAGAAGCAAAGATTTGAGTTAAAAATGTTCACTTTAAAATAATATAAATCTAGTAATTTGCACACATGTTCTCGATTTTTCAAAAAATAGCAGTGCGGCAATAGCTTGTATATCTGCTATTTTTGAATAGCCAACGTATAAAATAATGCTTTTTAACTCAAAATCAAAAAATTACACAGATGCGTCCCAGGTCTTAAGGGTTAACAAACAATTCCACAATCCTAATACCATATCACGCTTTTATTGTTATAAAGTTGACCTTGCCCGCACTATAGCCTCAGTAGAACATAATGCTATCCCCCACATATGCGCAAGATAAAAAACACACACGACACTGCACAAAGGTTTCTGTTATGTTTAGAACATATTTAGCACAGCAACAAAAAAAGAAGAGTATTCGTCATTTTCCATCACAACATACTATTTATTATGTCGGATGTAAACGGACACAAACAGAATGAATTTGCTGTACAAACGGTGGAAAAAAAGGGTTTCTCAAAATAGACCCACAGTTGGCCAGAGTGCTGTCCTGAGCAGTGGTGGAAAGTAACTAAGTACATGTACTTAAGTACAATTTTGAGAGTCTTTTACATGACTGGAGTATTTCCAATTCTCTATACTTTTACTTCTACTACATCTCAGAGGCAAATTATTTGAACTCCACCACAATTATTTGAACACTTTAGTTACTAGTTACTTTGCAGATATACATCATTATATTATAAAACATACATTAACAGCTTTAGCCCTATTTTAAATCTAGGCTATTTGAAAATAGCCGATCTACAAGCTCACAACGCGTTGTATCGCGACGCATTGTGAGCTTGTCGATCTGCTATTTTCAAACATTTAGTACTTTTATTTTGGTAGTACATTTTGATACCAATACTTTTGTACTTTTACTCAAGTAAATTTTGAATTCCGGACTTTTACTTGTAACAGAGTACGGTACTTCTACATTGCAGTGTTGCTACTTTTACTTAAGTAAAACATTTGAGTACTTTTCCCACCACTGCTCAAAATAGACCATACGTTGGCCAGAGGTTGGCTGTCCTGAGGTTGATTTTTTTTTTTGGCCGAGTCAGGGCACAGGAAGTGGGTTGTGTGTTTTGGGTGTAGTTTAAAAGCTAAACCACAGTCTAGCAGTGTGTTGGCCTGCTCAGACCAGCGGACGGCACACACCTCTGATGGCACACTGGGTGCCCTTAATGCTTGGGGGGAAAAGGAGAAGTGTAATACGCATTTAAAAGGTCACACACCAAATATATACGTCAATGATTAAATCTGGTTATCGTCACTGTCGGGGTAGAAACCTTGTATGTGGTTCAATTTTATAAACACACACACACACCATTTAGCCACTTTCACTTCGACTCACACAAAATCACACCCAGTGTGAAGAGAGTGGTGCCTTTGAATTAGTGTAACTGGTTGCATCGTTGTGTTGCAATCAGCTGCAGCTGTTGAGGCCGTGCTCAAACGGACGGACAGACAGACCCACACACACGGTCAAGCGTAGGAGTGGCTGGCACCACTCAAAAAGAAAATCTCAAAAATAGCCGATATGCAAGCTCACAACGCATCACGACGTGGCGCGTCGTGAGCTTGTGTATCGGCTATTTTCACTGCCTTTGTGTGACGCTCTTGTACGCCGAAGTAGGACATTAATTTGCGAAGAAAACCATGTATATATAAAAACTAAATATAGAGATACGAGGTTTCTGCCTGACGGTGACGTCGTGTTCATCACTGCTGCCGTTGTGTTAACTAACAGTCAGAGACACCAAGTGGAACTTCTGACCACATGTTGACATAACCAGAGTCACATTTTGTGTCGCCACAGATGACCTGCCCTACTTGAAGTGTCCCTTGCACACGGTTCTGAAGCTCACCCCTGTGGCTTATGGTAAGAACATCATCAAACCTGGGAGGGGGGGGGGGGGAAGCACCTCATTTGTGTTGTTTTTATAGTTGTTTTTACTGCCTGGTCGGTCTGTCTGTCTGTCTGTCCGCCTACCTCCCTCCTGGACCGTGACTGTTTCCCCCTGCCTGTCCCCCTTCCCTCTGCCAGGTTGTAAAGTGGACATGTTTGATCTGAAGGTGGAGGCAGTCAACACCCACAGAGACCGACCACTAGTGAGTGTGTGCCTCTCTCTGTACTCTTTACGCCTGAGTTATACAGTACTTGGTAAATGGTGCATTTAAATAGCGCTTTTATCCAAAGCGCTTGACATAGATTGTGCATTACATTCACCCATTCACACACACATTCATACACCGATGGCGGAGGAAACCATGCAAGGCACCAACCTGCTCATCGGGAGCAATTAGGGGGTTCAGCGTCTTGCTCAAGGACACTTCGACACTAACTCTGGGGGAGCCCGGGATCGAACTGGGAACCTTGCGGGGTCCCATCTGGCCGCTGTACCGGCCACTCTACCCCTGAGCCACTGCCGCTGCCATTGCCGCCGCCCCTTGGCTGTGCTTGGTGTCGTCCACCGGAAAAAAACAGATCTACAAGCTCATAGATCAGTATAAAGTATAAATCGGGCACATTCTGCTAAATCTGCTTTGACCCGTAAAGTTGACCTTGCGTTGCCCGCTCACACGTGAATTGTGAGTCATCAGGTCTTTAACCTTAGGAAATCAGAAATGTGCGTTGTTCCTCGTGGAAGCTGGATCATCCATCTCTCGTGATCTATGATCGTTGGTGGTAGTATTTGCCAAGCTCCATTCCTCAAGCACACATTCTTGCACAACACAGCTTCCTCTGTGAGAGTGGAGCCCATGCAGTCAACTCTTCACCCTGCCTTCTGTGTGCACTTTAATATCATTATATCTACTGTATGAGGACTCTCTTTATATTATTACATTCAGCCTAGTATTGCATGATTACATGATATTTCAGTTACCGGACTACCTGTTTATATAAAACGAGTAAATGATAAAAAATAAATGAATATTAAAAATAATTAAAATAGCACATTAGAAACTAAAATGAATTAGTCGTAAAAAAAATACATTAAAAAATACATAGTATACACAGTACACACAGACACCCTGGTGAAAATACAACTACCAACAAAATAAATCTACATGATCAAAACACTAAAATGAAAATAAAATAAAATGTTGTTTATCTCCAATCCCAATGACGGAACATGGGTTCCCCATCAGTTTGTGTAGATCAATGGTTCTCAATGTGGGGTCCGAGGACCAGCAGGGGTCCAAATTGAGCCTTACAGATTCTGTAACTCTGAGAGTGTACTAATGGAACCAAATGGACCTTTATGGGTTCCATCTGAACACACTCCGAATGAAATAACATAAACACTGAGGATATACAGTCTAGATTGGGGGTCCCAGATATTTCTGGGGGAAAAAAGTGGGGGTCCATGCAAATCTACAAGCTCATACGCTATGAGCTTGTAGATCTGCTGTTTTTGAACAGCCAAAGTATAAAAAATAATGGTTAAAGTGGTGGCTTTCCCTGGCTTAAGGGGTTAATGGGTTAAACGGAAGTCCCAGGCAGTGAGTGTATAAACACACATTAAAGTGGGCTGTGGGTGAGAGTGTCATGTCTGCGGACATCGACCGTAACAATGCCCTCCGATGCATCATTGTTTTTCCAGTAGCATTGCCACCCACCCACACACACACACACACACACACACACACACACACACACACACACACACACACACACACACACACACACACACACACACACACACACACACACACACACACACACACACACACACACACTGACTAGTCACAGCATCTCTCCTACGTTCTCAGCATAATCATGATCATATACTTCCCTTTTCTGTCCTTCCTGCACGTGACACTATATTTGGCTCAAAGACCATTACTGTATGTCTCATATCCGTTCACTTTACTTTGCACTTATTGCAAGTTTTACCTTAGCCTGGCATGGTCAGACTAATGTCACTGCGTAGATATTAGTTTGGAATCTCTGTGTGGTACCTGCATTTCCGAGGGGCATGTTAAAAAAAAATCACACCCTGTGTGAAGGTAGCGGCGCCTTTGAATACATTATGTCATCGATATGTGTTTATAATGTGTTTATAGCCATGTGTCATGTGAAGCTTGACCAATCACTTTGTTGACGGGTCTGACCAATCAGAGCGTCGACGACAGATAAAGTTAAATTGAGGATCTAACTTTAAATAACTTACCTAGAAGGAGACTTTAGCCAAATAAAAATATATACAAAAAAAAACATGAGGAAATAAAAAATAAACCTTGACATCATAGTGATGTCATGAATAGTCCCCTTGCCTGACAAATCACAACCTTGACGGGCCTGACCAATCAGAACCTTGACGGGCCTGACCAATCAGAACCTTGAGGGGCCTGACCAATCAGAACCTTAACGGACTCTTGGATTCTCGATCGTCTCTATCAAACCATTCTGTCATAACGGATGACTGGGTCCCGAACTCAGACTTTCTATACATTCACCCTTCATCTGTTCTTGTATCTTTCTCTTTCTATTCGTCATATTAACTTTAAATAACTTACCTAGACGGAGACTTTAGCCAAATGAATAATAAGATGAAGTCATTGTCATCGTTTATATAGACATCGAATTCTATATTCATGACATCATAGTGATGTCATGAATAGTGACCAATCACAACTTTGGCGCACCTGACCAATCAGAACGTTGACGCACCTGACCAATCAGAACGTTGACGCACCTGACCAATCAGAACGTTGGCGCACCTGACCAATCAGAACGTTGACGCAAAAGCCAGGCATAGAGGGCTAATATCCGCTCTATACCTAAAGGTATAGAGCGGCTAGCGCCGCTAAAAAATGGTGATAAACCCGCCCCATATTTGCATACTGGGCCCTGATTGGTCCCTCACAACTTCAGAGGGAGAGAAATCCAATTTCTCTTGAGAGGGGCCAGACCTAATCTGCAGAGGGCAGTTTTTGTTGTGTGATTAAAATATGGACTCCTTATGTCCTCTGACGGACTGAACTTAAAGGAGAATTCCAGTCATTTTAGATGTTTGCTTTGATGTGTCGCTAATCACTCACCAACATACAAAGGGCCGTTGAATTTTTCCAGAGAAGCCCCTGTTGTCCATTGTGGAGACCCCCTCCCCTGGCATAATGGAGTAATGTGTATAAATGAAAATTGCATATTTTAGCACCTCCAAAGTTTTTTTTTTTCCACTAATCCTCATTTTGCATTGTACTGACACTCAAACATGCACTGAATGTCCCTTATGAGCTGCCGTTCATGCAGAACGACGTGAAGCTTGTCCTCGGTGTTGCCAGATTCTGTGAGAGAAACAAGCAACCAGCTCCATGTCGTGCTGCATGAACGGCAGCTCATAAGGGACATTTAGTGCATGTTTGAGTGTCAGTACACTGCATAATGAGGATTAGTGAAAAAATAAAAAAATAAAAAAAACGAACTTTGGAGGTGCTAAAATAGGCGATTTTCATTTATACACATTACTCCATTATGCCAGGGGAAGGGGTCTCCACAATGGACAACAGGGGCTTCTCTGGAAAAATTCAACGGCCCTTTGTATGTTGGTGAGTGATTAGCGACACATCAAAGCAAACATCTAAAATGACTGGAATTCTCCTTTAAGGCAAGACCCTAGAATGTGTTGTAGAGGCTGTAAACCGTATCTGTAAACCCATAGCTTTTTGTTTATTTGTTCTCGGTATTGTCCTGTTCTGTACTGCATTGTCCTTTGTCTTGTCACAAACTACTTTTTTTTTTTTTGTATCAATTAGTCTGGTTAACTGTTGCACCCCTAAACCTAAATATCACCAGTGTTTTGTCCCCACCACCCCTCCACTGGACCAGGTATTAAATGTCTCCTCTGTTCTGTCCCTCCACTGCAGCCAGGTATTAAACCTCACCTCTGTTATGTCCCTCCACCGCAGCAGGGTAAAAATGTCACCTCTGTTTTGTCCCTCCCCTGCAGCCAGGTATTAAATGTCACCTCTGTTCTGTCCCTCCACTGCAGCCAGGTATTAAATGTCACCTCTGTTCTGTCCCTCCACTGCAGCCAGGTATTAAATGTCACCTCTGTTTTGTCCCTCCCCTGCAGCCAGGTATTAAATGTCACCTCTGTTCTGTCCCTCCACTGCAGCCAGGTATTAAATGTCACCTCTGTTTTGCAGCAGGGTAGAGTGCCAGCAGAAGGCTCCCAGACGGTGTTCCTCCGTCGGAACAGCTTCACTCCTCTGTCCAGTCAGGACCAGCTGGTGAAGAGGCCCCGCCTCTACAGCGTGGGGAACCCGCCCAAGTCCCGCTGGCCGCCGCAGGCGCTGTCTTTTCACAGCATGGACCTGCCTGAAGGGCCCGAGTCCAACAGCCAGGTCAGTACTGTCTGTCTACTGCGGTGGCTCTCAGTCTTTCTCATGTCAAGGACCCCCAAGTTGACACATATTAGCCCGCGGACCCCCATTTGAAAATATATATGCCAGGGACCCCCATAAGAGAAGCATTTTATACAGCCATAGCAGTGATTCTCAACCATTTTAATACCAAGGATATAACATCTTGAGATTGAAATCTCACGATCAAAATCTCATCTAGCAAGACTTCCGGTGGGGCGCATTCAAGACAATCACGTTGCATGGTGTTCTGTCACTATGAACGTCAAAAAAAAAATATATATTATTGTCAATTTTGTCAACGGCTCACTGGCCCAGCGGTATGCCAAATGGCCAGTCCGCCCCTGCGTACATACGCACAGGGAAGGGTAATCACTGGAGATAGAGATGAAATTAAATCTGACTCTGACTGGGGAGGGAGTCCGGGAGATATAGGTGGGTTATTGAGTCTAGTGATGATTACAATGACCTGATGTGAAAAACAAATATTTTTTTTAAAAAGGGGAAAAGAATGTTATATTTATGGACCGTCACAATCTGCTGGGAATACTTTATTTTGATGTGGTGTCATAATTAAACTTGACTATCTAGAAAATAAAAACATGGCACAAAAAGGTAGCTGAACCCTTGCTGTACATGATATTAGACATCAAGGTGCAAAAATGTAATCAACGCATTGTACACGAGATTAAAGTGCAAAGAGTGTCAGTCATGTTCAGGTGTAGGATGAAGACTCTCAGTAGGATACAACAGCAGTAGCAGTGACAACACACACATATGTGGAGGGGGGGGATCGATTGGCATAATGACTCACAAAAACGGGGTAAAAACAAGTTCAAGGCTGGTGACTGGCGCGGTGGTCATGCCTTGTTTCATGCCAGTCTAATGGAAGCTGGGTGGAAGCTGTTCATTAACTAATTTAGTGCCCTTGGGTCTGGCAAATAATTGCCCATTGTGCCAGCAATTTTTCATTTATCTTACCTTTTTAAGTACACAGAATATGTATCTTTAGTATGATTGATCCTCTGATGGTTGGTAATCATGGGGCCTTTCACTGTGCTTCCGCAAGAAAAAAAAAATGTCACCGCAACTTACCTTTCACTTTGACATTGAAAACAACATGTCTGGCCAAAAATGCAGGGAGAAAAAAGTCACTCAACTTGCAACTCAAGTTACGGCTGATTCCCTGCGCACGCTAACCAGGAAGCAGATAATGTTGTGATCACGTGATCTCTAAGTTTCTCTGCCTCAGAGCCTGAAATGGTGGCTCATTCAATGCGCAAGAGCACTATCTAGTGGTAAACACTGAAAACACAGTTTGGACGTATTATCTGTCAATGGCACCCTGGGCTTTTGAAAAAGTGGACGGATTATATGTTAATGGCACTGAATGAGTTAAGAGCAGGACTACACTACAATAGAACATTTTGTGAATTAGGCTTCGTCAATGAGGCCCGTTCCTGACTGTAAACACTCAGAACTCAAATTGTACAAAAGTTCTTTTCTTTTTTTCTTTTTCTTTTTTCTTATAATTTTTATCCCTCAATTTTGTAACCCTTTTTTTTTTCACCCGGTGCCAATTTGCTAAGTGATCCTGGGCACTACACTCCCCCCTCCAGCCTAGGGAGGCCAGGGCCGAGCTCATGCCTCCTTCAATTTGTGAGAGCCAACTGACTTTCTTGTCACCTGACAGGGGGGAGTTTCCCTGGTTAGACGTAGCGCGTGGAAGGAACACGTTATTCCAACCAGTTCCCTTCCCCTCCATCAGGCGCCCCGGCTGACCAGGGGGAGGCAGTATAGTGACCAGGATTACTACATGTTTTTGTGAGGGTATTAACTACCCTAGGAGACACGGGGAGAACATGCAAACTCCACACAGAGTAGGCCCTTTCGCCAACCCCACCTAGGGTATGGGCACTGAGGACGCGGAGGAGAAGACACGCCCTCAGCGCCTACAGCGTCCCCGGTGGGAATCGAACCCAGGACCTTCTAGCTGTGAGGCGACAGCGCTACCGACTGCGCCACCGTGCCCCCACAAAAGTTATTTTGTGCGGGCTGGTGTTCCTTCAGATTGTCTAACCGACTGAAACTCTTGTCACACAGTTTCCAGTGTGGATACACTGGTGTGCTTTCAGGTGTCCTAACTCATTAAAATGCTTGTCACAACTGTTGGAAAGGTTGTTCTCCAATGTGGATTCGCTGGTGTTTCTTCAGACTACCTAACTCATTGAAACTCTTGTAACACTGTTTACAGTGGAAAGGTTCTCCTCCAGAGTGGAGATGCTGGTGTGTCTTCAGGCTGTGTAAACTACTTAAACTATTGTGACACTGTATACAGTAGTAAGGCTTTTCCCCAGTGTGGACACGCTTGTGTGTCTTCAAATGGTCTAATCTAGAGAAGTTCTTGTCACAGTCTTTGCAGTGGTAAGGTTTTTCTCCAGTGTGGACACGCATGTGCGTCTTCAAATCGCCTAAGTTAATGAAGCTCTTGACACACTGTTTACAGTAGAAAGGTTTTTCTCCAGTGTGTATAAGCAGGTGTGTCTTCAGGTGCGATAACTGATTGAAACTCTTGTCACACTGTTTACAATGGAAAGGTTTCTCTCCAGTGTGTATGATGAGCAGGTGTGTCTTCAGGTGCGCTATCTGATTGAAACTCTTGTCACACTGTTTACAATGGAAAGGTTTCTCTCCAGTGTGTATAAGCAGGTGTGTCCTCAGGTGCGCTAACTGATTGAAACTCTTGTCACACTGTTTACAATGGAAAGGTTTCTCTCCAGTGTGTATAAGCAGGTGTGTCTTCAGGCCGCTTAACCATCTGAAACTCTTGTCACACAGTTTACAGAAGTGGGTTTTCGTTCCTGTGTACGTCAGATGAGTCTTCTTTTCTTCACCTGGTTGAGTGAAAGTCTTGGTAAGACTGTAAGACCTTGGTTGGTTTGTGTCTCCTTGTTTCTGTCTGGTTCCGGACCGCCTCACTCCTTCCAGGAGTTGTGGTTCATGGTCACACATAGGCTGTGATGGGGACGGAGTTGTAGGTTCTGTTGGGGCTGGAAGAGCCATCCTTATGCTCTCTGTATTATTACCTCCCTTTGCTCTCTGCAGCTTTCTCTTAGCACATTCCCTACCGCTTAGCCTCGATAGGAAGAAGTGATACTGTAAAGTACCTTCACACCATATATATGCTGAGCAGAGCTGTGGTCTTGACCTCATCACGCCACACATGCCTAACAACACCGATTTGTAGAGCCCGACCGATGTATAGAGTCCGATGCCAATCCACATTCTCCTAGACTCCTAGTCCTAGAACACCGATTACCGATTCTGACTGATATTTCATCAAAAAGTGCAAAAGAAATCTAATAAAATAGCCGAATAGCTGAAGTTAAAAAATAAATCACACCTTGTGTGAAGTGAGTGGTGCCTTTGATGAGCCCCGTATTGACCCCCGTATTGATGTTGTCATCAATGTTTGTGGACAGACATACATACATACATACATATATACATACATACATACATACATACATACATACATACATACATACATACATACATACATACATACATACGGACACACGGACAAAGCCAGATATAGGAGTGGTTGCCTTCGGCACCACTCAAAATCTGTACACATTGGCTTAAATAACTGCCGATGCTGATAGCGTCAAAAAAGGCAAATAATGGCCGATCAAACCACATAGTTCCCTAAAAGGTACCTTTCACTTGTACAATCCACATGGTAAAAACAAAATCACGTGGGCGGTGTGTGGTCATCACAACATGACTCACTTAAAAAAAAGGATAAATGACTTTTTTTCCAAGTCCATACTGCTATTCATAGGGCTGCACATGTGTCATGTGTTTCGCTAGCCAATCACAGTCCTGAATTTGCAAAGTCAGCCAATCACATTACAGTTAGTGGTGATGACACTAGCTGTAATGTGATTGGCTGATTTTGCAAAAGTATCGATTTGCATTAACAATGGAAGGGTTAGGGGTGTAGACTGCGTTGTAGACTATTGGCCAATCACGGTGCAGGATTGGTCAGTGTCCAAAACTCACTTATAGGGGGTGGTTACACCGCCCCAAAAACACACAGTGAAAAGGAAAAGGTCCATGGCCAGTCTGGTGACAGGCGGTGGTCATACCTTGTTCAACAGTGTAATGGTAGCCGTTTCATGCCAGTGTATTGAAGGCTATTTCATACCAGCGTATTAAAGGCTATGTCATACCAGCGTATTGAAGGCTATGTCATACCAGTGTAATGACGGTTATGTCATACCAGTGTAATGAAGGCTATTTCATACCAGTTTATTGAAGGATATTATTTCCCTTCCACAGGGAACGACGGCAACATAGCGTGGGGTATTTCGGGGCACCACAAATGGTTAATCCGGCCCTGTTGCCTGGTCGTTGTCGTTGTAGGGGTATGAAGAGTTTGTGGCTGGGGTGGTGGGCTGGTGCCTGTCCTTGATGATGCTTTGCCCTGAGCTTTGACTACACACCTCTTCTTGATCACTTCCAGGAGCGAGGGAAGCCCGCCTCCCATCTGCCAACCGCACCACCCGCTTTAGGTTTTAATTTTCTCGTGCAGTACAGGTACCGTTCCAAGCAGTAATACATTGTAGTGGAAAATAAGCATATATTGTCCATGCAGAAGATGAATCCATGAGCCCAAGTTTATTCAGAAGAGTGTCACGCATGTCAACAGCATATTTCCCTCACAAGGCTTCAGCCTTGCTCATCCTCTCACTCAGCCCATCTCATCCCAAAGCTCCCCAAATGTCTCATTACTACTGATGGGTCGTTCATGATCGATTCGTTCAAATTAACTAGTTCATTGCCGTGAACGTGAACGAGTTTGTTCACTCCCTGAAACTGTCACGTTCACGCTATCGTTCAGCCCCCCATCCCCTCCCCCCGTACACAGGATGGGAGGGCGGGCTGTATGCACGACGTAATAATAACACTCCTGGGTTAGTGTTTTTCATTAGAAAATGTCACTACTGAACGAGAACGTGAACGAATCATTTAAACAAAATCATTGCTGTGAACGAAATAGTTCGTTCACTGAAATGAACGTTTTCCCCCACCACTACTCATTACAGTCACTTTATATACTCATACAAGCAGGACAACAGGCCAAAAGGACCTTGACAAACAAGACAATAGAAGGTTTGTTACAGTCAAACCGCCTGGCTGGGGCCTCCCAGCTTTGTCACCAACCAACCAGCCGACACCTTGCTCAGAACAAAAGAATCACTTGAGGCCATTGATCAAAAGGGTTGATTGAATCGAGACAGGCCTTCAGGCCAAGGTGTTATCTCACACCCTTACTAGACGTGACCAGTCAGAACAGTAATTAACTGGACATGAAATATAAAAAAATATGTTTCCCATTACACATATCCTGACAGAGCGCTTTCGACGGAGCTGTTGTAGTACAGCCTGAGGATACGGGGGCCTACTCCGAACTTCTTCAGGCGGCGAAACCAGTGTAGTTGCTGCTTAGCCTTTTTCTTCACATGCGTGGTGTGTGTATCCCTCTAGAGCTCCTCCTCGATGTGTGCTCAGAGATACTTGAACGTGTTGATACACCTGTGCATGAACACAAATCACGGCTGTAAACACTTTCATGAATCTGACGTTGGTCGTAGGAGCAGGACAACACAAAAAATAGAAATTTAAGACGTTTCATGAATCTGGCTTTGTCAATGAGGCCGTTCTTGACTGTAAACACTCAGATTGTCTAACCGACTGAAATGCTTGTCACATTGTTTCCAGTGTGGATTCGCTGGTGTCTCTTCAGACTACCTACTCATTGAAACTCTTGTTACACTGTTTACAGTTGTAATTTTTCCCCAGTGTGGACACGCTCGTGTCTCTTCAAAACACTTGAGGCAGTGAAGCTCTTGTCACACTCTTTGCAGTGGTAAGGTCTTTCTCCAGTGTGGACACCCAGGTGCGTCTTCAAATCACTTGAGTAAGTGAAGCTCTTGTCACATTGTTTACAGTAGAAAGGTTTTTCTCCAGTGTGAACAAACTGGTGTTTCTGAAGGCTACCGATTTGACTGAAACTCTTGCCACACCGTTTGCAGTGGAAAGGTGTTCCTATCGCGTGGAGACGTAGGTGATAATTCAGATCCTTTGTCAGCTTGAAACTCTTGTCACTGGTTACAATGGAAAGGTTTTTCTCCAGTGTGGAGAAGCTGGTGTCGCTTAAGGCTCCTTGAGCTACTGAAACCCTTGTCACATGGTTTACAATGGAAAGGTTTCTCTCCAGTGTGTATAAGCAGGTGTGTCTTCAGTTGCGCTAACTGATTGAAACTCTTGTCACACTGTTTACAGAGGAAAGGTTTTTCTCCGGTGTGGACAAGTTGATGTCTGTTCAAGTGACCTCTGAAACTCTTGTCACACAGCTTACAGAAGTGGGTTTTCGTTCCTGTGTACGTGATGAGTCTTCTTTTCTTCTCGTGGTTGAGTGAAAGTCTTGCTAAGACTGTAAGATCTTGGTTGGTTGTGTTTCCTTGTTTCTGGCTGGTTCCAGAGCTGGTGACTTCCTGACAGGCTGCAGAGGTAATCTGTCTGTTCCTCAGCATTTGGCAGTAGAGGTCGTTGTGGCTCATCTGAATGTGTTTATGGAGGACGGCTTGAGATGGGAAGGTGTATGGACACCCAGGACATGACACCTTAGTCGGGGAAGACTGGGACCTCCTCACTCCTTCCAGGAGTTGTGGTTCGTGGTCAAAGTTTCCACTACACATAGGCTGTGATGGGGACGGAGTTGTAGCTTCTGCTGTGGCTGGAAAAGCCATCCTTATGCTCTCTGTATTATTATCTCCTTTTGTTCTCTGTACCGTTCTTTGTAGCCTCCTCTCAACACTTTCTCTATCTCCTGGTCTCAATGGGAAGAAGTGATACTGTAAAGTACCTTCACACCTTATGTATACTGAGCAGAGCTGAGGTCTTGACCTCATCACGACACAAACCGTTGCCACACATGCCTAACAACACCGATTTGTAGGGCCCGATCGATGTAGAGTGGGATGCCAGTCACCATTAAGGAGAGTCCTAGAACACTGACTACAGATCTGGACTGATATTGTGTCAAAAAGTGCAACAGTTTTCTAATAAAATAGCCGAATAGCTGAAATTCTTTGAAAGATCTGTACACATTGGCTTAAAGGTTTCATGACGTTCAGTTTTACCACACATTAACACTTGAGGTGCCAGAGGTTTATTAAAAAAATGTACGTTGAGTGCCTGGATTTTTAACCATTTTTGAACCTTTTTCAAGTAGTCACAAAATATTTTCAGTGATCACCGTCCTCACGGTGATCCCCTCATTACACACATAGAGGTCTCATACAATCGGGGGGGGGGGGCGGGGGGGGGGAATTAAAAACATTCGGTAATCCGTTCCATAGTTGCAGCCAGTTGAAAATAGTCAAATTAACATTGTAAAAAAAAAAGTACACAGGAGCAGAGATTTTTTTTTTTTTTTTTCAAAAAACGTATATATACGCTTTTGGCACTACATGGTTGTATTTCCAAAACCGTATATATACGGTTTTGGCACCCAATGTGTTAACTCATTGAGTGCCATTAACGTGTTTCACGTGTTTTTACCGCTATGGCTCAACGTGCCAATGACGTGTTTCACGTGTTTTTGAAAAAATAGTTTTAAAAAAAAGAAACTTTTTTTTTTTTTTTTTTTTTTTTGGAAAAACATGTCCAGAACCCAAGATATCATCATCTGAAGATTTGCAGCTCCATCCACTCCTTGTTTACTACAAGGAGTGTTACACTACCTAGTGTTACACTACTTAGAAATGAAAAAGGCTGTATCTCGCTTCCTAAGCACTTTTTGTTTTCTGTGGAAAAAACTCTGGCACTGGGACAACATAATATAGAAATATTTTTTGTTTATTCGTTTCTGTTCTTTTACATACTCATAGGTAGTACAATTGAGTGCCAGAATTGCCAAACGTTTAACCAAAAAAAAACATTCTGGCACTCAATGAGTCAAAAGTCTTTGTCATGGAAAGGATAGGGGAGGGGAGGGGCGAGGGGGAGAGTGGGCGGGATTAATCGGCTGTGACCTCACTGCCGAAGGGCCAAGCTCAGATTACTTTTCAGCCTAATTATTCAGAAAACCCCAGACCACAGAAAATCCACTGAATGTTCAGATTTTTTGGGTGTAATTGAGGTCATAAAACCCCCCAAAAAACATGAAAAATAAAAAAAGTGAAAATGAATGTCATAGAACCTTTAAATGACTACCGATGCTGAGGGCATCAAAAAAGGCAAATAATGGCCAATATAACCGTATATATCATCCAGACCGATATATCGGTCGGGCTCTACTGATTGGTGCAAGGCGCCATCCCTCCATATTTGAGGAGGGCTGACATCATCAGTATGACATCATCAATATCACCACCACGACGGCAGAGATACAAATGGATCAACGCCGTTTTTAGACCCTGTCTGTTTTTCCTTTTCATGTATCTATCAGTTACTAATTGTATCGTTCTATTGTTCATAATACGAATTACAGCTCATTCTCATTGAAAAACATGGTGCTGCAAACAGTACAGACACAAAGCGAAGAGAGGATTACTGCTGCAGTGGTGTTCAACCTTTTTCATGCCAAGAATCCCTAAATTGATATACATTTGGCCACGGACCCCCATCTGAAAATGTGCCAGGGACCCCCAGAAGCAAAGATTTTAGTTTAAAATGTTCGCCTTAAAAAATGTATATATTCAAAGATATGCACACATTTTCAAGATTTTTCTAAAATAGCAGATCTACAAGCTCATAGCGTGGCACCGAGTGCCGTGCTATGAGCTTGTATATCTGTGCTCAGTGTAACTGCACAACTAGATGCAACACTTTCTCTTACCGGAAGAGAGAAAATGTCAACGGTCACGCATGATTTATGTGAATTAAGAACACTGCATGGCATTCACACCCATTGTATAACGAGAATCAGCTTTTCTGTCACGCCACAGGTTTACGGGTGTACAAAAGCGAGTGAAATTCTTTTTTTTGCAAATTTACACAGTTTTGAGATATCTGTATATCTAGACATGGGCACATCCATTTCGGTACAGTATGTACACGAGGTTAGACATAAGGTGCATCTACATAGCAGTATATATTGTACATGATGTTAGACATTAAGGTGCAAAAATAATATCAATGCATTGTACACAAGAATAAGGTGTGAAGAGTGTCAGCCCATGTTAACTTCAAACCACATAGTCCACTAAAAGGTACCTTTCACTGGTACAATCCATTTGGTAAAAAAAAAAACACAGGAAAAGGATAAAGGTCCATATCTGGTGACAGGCTGTGGTCATGCCTCATGCCAACTCTTTGCCTGCAACTGACAAGATTTTTCGTCAGATTCTGCCATTGGCGACTTTAACGAGATTTTGTGTTTTCAGTGGTTTTCCACTAGATGGTGCTGTTCACTTGCCTATGGGTCACCGCTTGGGTCCCAGAGAAGGAGAAGTGGGTCATGTGAAACTGTCCATTCCCTTCCTTGTAATTTGAGTTGGAGGAGTGGCTTTTTCTCTGTTTATGTTGCCTTTTGGCTGTTTGAAGCCTAAAATGGTGTGAAAAACACGTCGGCAGCACCCGTCACCCCACTGGCGAAGCAAACGTTTTCTGCAGCACCCCCTCCTGACAAAACGTGTCGTATTTTGGGGCACCACAAATGGTGAATCCGGCCCTGTTGCCTGGCCGTTGTCGTTGTAGGGGTACGAACAGTTTGTGGCTGGTGTGGTGTGCTGGTGCCGGTCCTTGATGATGCGCTGAGCTTTGACTACACACCTCTCCTTCTTCACTTCCAGGAGCGAGGGAAGCTCGTCTCCCATCTGCCGACCGCACCACCCGCTGTAGGTTTTTATTTTCTCGTGCAGCCAACCCATACTGCTCCCATGCACACCCTTACTAGACCAGTCGGAACAATAATTTCCTGCAAATGAAATATAAAAATTAACAACTTAATATTTCCCATTACACATATATTGACAGAACGCTTTCAATTGAGCTGTTGTGGTGCAGCCTGAGGATACGGGGGCCTACTCCCAACTTCTTCAGGGGGCGAAACCAGTATAGTCGTGGCTGAGCCTTTTTCCTCACATGTGTGGTGTGTGTATCCCACCTGAGCTCCTCGATGTGTGCTCAGAGAAACTTAAACTTGTTGATACACCTGTGTATGAACACAAATCATGAAGGCTGTAAACACTTTCATGAATCTGACAGTAGTCTTAGGAGCAGGACAGCACTGAAATAGAAATTTCATGAATCTGGCTTCGTCAATGAGGCCTGTTCTTGACTGTAACCGCTTAGATTGTCTAACCGACTGAAACGCTTGTCACATTGTTTCCAGTGTGGATTCGCTGGTGTCTCTTAAGATTACCTAACTCATTGAAACTCTTGTTACACTGTTTACAGTAGTAAGGTTTTTCCCCAGTGTGGACACGCTCGTGTCTCTTCAAAACACTTAAGGCAGTGAAGCTCTTGTCACACTCTTTGCAGTGGTAAGGTCTTTCTCCAGTGTGGACACGCAGGTGCGTCTTCAACTCACTTGAGAAAGTGAAGCTCTTGCCACACTGTTTACAGTAGAAAGGTTTTTCTCCAGTGTGGACAAACTGGTGTTGCTGAAGGTTACCCATAATACTGAAGCTTTTGCCACACCGTTTACAGTGGAAGGGTTTTTCCCCAGTGTGGACACGCTGGTGTACCTTTAGGTCTTGTAACCGGCTGAAGCTTTTGTCACACTGTTCACAGTGGAAAGGTTTTCCTAACATGTGGAGACGCAGGTGACTATTCAGATCACCTGAATACTTGAAACTCTTGTCACACTGGTTACAATGGAAAGGTGTTTCTCCAGTGTGGATTCGAAGTTGGTGTCGCTTAAGGCTCTTTAAGTCACTGAAACTCTTGGCACATGTTTCACAATGGAAAGTTTTCTCTCCAGTGTGTATAAGCAGGTGTGTCTTCAGGTTCCCTAATAGACTGAAACTCTTGTCACACTGTTTACAATGGAAAGGTTGCTCCCCAGTGTGTATAAGCAGGTGTCTCTTCAGGTTGCTTAACCATCTGAAACTCTTGTCACACAGCTTACAGTAGTGGGTTTTCGTTCCTGTGTACGTCAGATGATGAGTCTGCTTTTCTTCACCTGGTTGAGTGAAAGTCTTGGTAAGACCGTAAGATCTTGGTTGGTTTGTGTCTCCTTGTTTTTGGCTGGTTCCGGAGCTGGTTACATTCTGACAGGCTCCAGTGGTCTTCTGTCTGTTCCTCAGCATTTGGCAGTAGAGGTGGTTGTGGCTCCTCTGCAGGTGTTTATGGAGGACGACCTGAGACGGGAAGGTGTATGGACACCCAGGACATGACACCTTAGTCAGGGAAGACTGGGACTTCTTCACTCCTTCCAGGATTTGTGGTCCATGGTCAAAGTTTCCGCTACACATAGGCTGTGATGTGGACGGAGTTGTAGGTTGTTCCGTTGTGTCTGGAAAAGCCATCCTTATGCTCTACGATTTATTATCTCCTTTTGTTCTCTGTACCGTTCTCTGTAGCCTTCTCTTAACACTTTCTCTATCTCTTGGTCTCAATGGGAAGACGTGATGCTGTAACGTACCTTCACACCTTATGTATACTGAGCAGAGCTGAGGTCTTGACCTCATCACGACACAAACCGTTGCCACACATGCCTAACAACACCGATTTGTAGAGCCGACCGATGTAGAGTCCGATGCCAGTCACCATTTAGTAGTCCTAGAACACTGATTACAGATTCGGAGTGATATTTTGTCAAAAAGTTTAAGTATCAAAATAAATAAATATGCATGGTCCTAGACAAAGGACAGATAGGTCAATGAACATGTTTTAGTTTGAGTAGAAGATGCAAATAGTATGCTACATCTACTATTCATGAAGTTAATAGTAGTTAAAGACATGGTTGGAAATCGATAGTCATGTGAGTGTACTGACTTGGGCTGCTTTGTATAAAATTATTATTATTAAAAATAATTATCGACAAATAAAAATAACTTTACATGATATATTGCAGTAATGTATTACTTCTACACATTATATTACAAAGAAGATGGTGCAATTAGATCGTGAATGACAGTGCTGTGTTTCTGTGCAGACTGTGCAGTCACGTCAGTGGGATCAGATGCACACAGTTGCATGCAGTTAGCGTAGCGCATACGCTCCGCCGGGATTAAGTAACACATTGTAGTGGAAAATAATCATATATTGTGCATGAAGATGAATGCATGAGCCCAAGTTTATTCAGAAGAGTGTCACGCAAGCCAACAGTATATTCCCCTCACAAGGCTTCAGCCTTGCATGTCCTGTCACTCAGCCCAGGGACCTTGACGAACAAGACACTAGAAATGTTGTTACAGTCAGACCCCCTGGCTGGGGCCTCCCAGCTTTGTCACCAAGCAACCAACCAGCCAACACCTTGGTCAGAACAAAAGAATCACCTGAGGCCATTGATCAAAAGGTTTGATTGAATCGAGACAGGCCTTCAGGCCAAGGTGTTAACTCACACCCTTACTAGACGCGACCGGTCAGAACAGTCATTTACTGTAAATGAAATATAAAAATGAACAACTTATTATTTCCCATTACACATATCCTGACAGGGCGCTTTCAATGGAGCTGTTGAGGTGCAGCCTGAGGATACGGGGGCCTACTCCAAACTTCTTCAGGCGACGAAACCAGTATAGTCGCTGCTGAGCCTTTTTCCTCACATGTGTGGTGTGTGTATCCCACCTGAGCTCCTCCTCGATGTGTGCTCAGATAAACTTCAACTTTCAAGATGTTAATACATCTGTGTAGAGTGCTGCATTGGCCATGGGACGCTATGACACGCCGTCCCACCAGTCTTTGGAGCAGGAGCATGTGCACGCCCATGCATAGATTAAAAACAACTCTGAAGTTCACACCTCAACAACGTTTACAAAGGCTGCTGACTGCCAGGTGTCGCGCCAGGTGAATTAACAGAGACATGAGCCTAGATGCATATGAAATGTCCATTGTGTGACCTGTAGTGTAGGTGTTAAGCGACATGTGCGTGACGTCTTTAAAATAGCGTCCCAGCAGAGATTCACCAAATCAACACTGCCTCTGCATGAACACAAATCAAGGCTTTAAAGGTTTCATGACATTCAGCTTTAAGACACATTAAAAGTCTTTGTCATGGTACTTCAAACGTGTATAACTGAAAATTCCACTCCAGTCGGCCATTGCAGGTGTTTTTCTCTCACATTTCTAAAGCCTTTTCAACTGCAATGTCAAGAGTAATCTTTGCCTGCGGGTGTCGCTGTTGAGGGATTCTGCCTGTCAATCATCGCCTCTGCTCCGCCCCCCAAAAGGAAAGGATAGGGGAGGGGAGGAGAGGGGGTGGGATTAATGGACTGTGACATCAAAGTCAAGGGGCCAATCCCAGATTACTTTTCAGTCTAATTATTCAAAAAACCCAGACCACAGAAAATCCACTGAATGTTCAAAGTTCAGTTTTTTGGGGTGTAATTGAGGTCATAAAACCCCCCTAAAAACATAAAAAATAAAAAAAGTGAAAATGAATGTCACAGAACCTTTAAACACTTTCATGAAGGAGTAGAACCACACTAAAATAATGGAAGATGTTTCATGAATGTGGCTTAGTCAAAGAGGCCCGTTCTTGACTGTAAACACTTACATTGTCTAACCGACTGAAACTCTTGTCACGCTGTTTCCAGTGTGGATACACTGGTGTGCTTTCAGGTTTAACTAACTCATTCAAATGCTTGTCACAACTGTAAACAGTGGAAAGGTTGTTCTGCAAGGTGGATTCGCTGGTGTTTCTTCAGACTACCTAACTCATTGAAACTCTTGTAACACTGTTTACAGTGGAAAGGTCCTCCAGAGTGGAGATGCTGGTGTGTCTTCAGGCTGTGTAAACTACTTAAATTCTTGTCACACTGCATACAGTAGTAAGGATTTTCCGCAGTGTGGACACGCTCGTGTCCCTTCAAATTGTCTAATTTAGAGAAGTCATTGTCTCCAGTGTGGACAAACTGGTGTTGTTGAAGAATACCCATAGTACTGAATCTATTACCAAACTGTTTACAGTGGAAGGGTTTTTCTCCGGTGTGGACACGCTGGTGTACCTGTAGGTCTTGTAAATTGTCTAAGAAGTTCTTGTCTCCGGTGTGGACAAACTGGTGTTGTTGAAGAATACCCATTGTACTGAACCTTTCGTCACACTGTTCACAGTGGAAAGGTTTTCCTATCGCGTGGAGACGCAGGTGACTATTCCGAGCAGCTGAATACTTGAAACTCTTGTCACACTGGTTACAATGGAAAGGTGTTTCTCCATTGTGGATTCGAAGCTGGTGTCGCGTAAGGCTCCTTAAGTCACTGAAATTATTGCCACATGTTTCGCAATGGAAAGGTTTCTCTCCAGTGTGTATAAGTAGGTGTGTCGTCAGGTTCCCTAACAGACTGAAACTCTTGTCACACTGTTTACAGTGGAAAGGGTTTTCTCCGGTGTGGACAGGTTGGTGTGTCTTCAGGTTGCTTGACCATCTGAAACTGTGTGACACCATCTTGTCACACAGCTTGCAGAAGTGGGTTTTCGTTCCTCTGTACTCCAGATGATGAGTCTGCTTTTCTTCACCTGGTTGAGTGAAAGTCTTGATAAGACTGTAAGATATTGGTTGCTTTGTGTCTCGTTGCTTTGTGTCTCCTTGTTTCCGGCTGGTCCCAGAGCTGGTGACTTCCTGACAGGCTGCAGTGGTGATCTGTCTGTTCCTCAGCATTTGGCAGTAGAGGTCGTTGTGGCAGCTCTGCAGGTGCTTATGGAGGACGACCTGAGACGGGAAGGTGTATGGACACCCAGGACATAACACCTTAGTCTGGGAAGACGGGGACCACCCCACTCCTTCCAGGAGTTGTGGTTCATGGTCAAAGTTTCCACTACACATAGGCTGTGATGGGGACGGAGTCATAGGTTCTGATGTGGCTGGAAAAGCCATCCTTATGCTCTCTGTATTATTATCTCCCTTTGTTCTCTCTTGGTCTCAGTGGGAAGAAGTGATGCTGTAAAGTACCTTCACACCTTATGTATGCTGAGCAGAGCTGTGGTCTTGACCTCATCACGACACAAACCGTTGCCACACATGCCTAGCGACACCGATTTGTAGAGCCCGACCGATGCCATCATTTTGTGTTCGACGCCAATCAGCATTTTGGAGAGTCCTAATAATGAAAACCTTGGGGTTAAAACCTGAATAGCTAACCCAATGCTGTATTAAGTTAAGGGGGGGGGGGCATTACCGTGGATGCATTGGAGGGTTAAACAGGGAGATCTTGCATTCTGTCCGGGAGGAGATGGGAAGCCAGTGCAGTGAGTGGAAGATGGGTGTTGATCTGCTCATATTTATGCACTCTCATCAGGATCATAGCAGAGCTGTTCTGGATGTATTGGAGCTTTTGAAGGCTCTTGCTTGGGATCCCGATGAGAAGTGCGTTGCAATAGTCCAGCCTGGAGGAGACAAAGGCATTGACTAGCTTTTCAGCATCCGCCAGACTGAGTGTCAACGCCAAACACACAATTAAATCGCTAATCGCAATTATTTGAGTGACAATTCATCGTCAACTTCAATTTGTAATCGTGACAGCCCTGAGAAAGTGGTCCTGTCTAGACATGGGGGGAGATCAAAAAGGACCACATGGGTGAATTAATCGTGTGATACTGACGACTATTGCAAGTTCAACTATACAGTCATTTGCATTGTCTTCGTGTCATCATCACTATTTCTTACAAAAAATACATATTTTCATGACCACAACATCCGATTATACCCAACTTCCAATCGCATGTTGAGGGCCCTCTATTGCAATGGTTCCTAAACTTTTCCGGCCGCGACCCCCCAAAATAATCATATTTGAACTGGGGACCCCCTACCCTGACAAGCTCTTGGAAATGTAGGCATTACATTTAGTTTGACTCGGTTCCACAGATAAACGTTGTGAAAATAGCAGAACTACAAGCTCACAACGCCTCGCACTGCGAGGCGTTGTAAGCTTGTAGATCTGCTATTTTCACAATGTTTGCCTCTTTCTGACATAATATTAAAAAGATTGGCCAATTTCGTATTAAAAAGTCATTAAATTGTCTCTTTAGAATTGTGCAGATACCCTGTATACACATATACTGTTTGTTGGTTTGTTTACTGTTGAGTGAGAAAACAATGTCGCACATTAAGCTAATCATCTGGGGACCCCGCTGGGGGTCCCGACCCCCAGTTTGGGAACCACCGCTCTATAGCACGCACCTCCAAAAGCATTTTCACTTCAGCCCACAGGAGGAGTCACAAACGCACACGATCAAACTGATTGTCATACACACTCTATATTTCATATTTCTATATTATTCTATATATCTATATTATTTCATATTACTCTATATCTCAGGGCTGTGTGAGTCGTGGGGGGTGCGGCCATCAGGACGCTCTCGCGTCCTGATGGCCGCACCCCCCACGACTCACACAGCCCTGAGATAGGGCCACCCATCCTGGCGCAGACCTGTGCTCAGTGAAGTGTGCTTTTCTAGTTCTCTGTGTTTTGGTTAAAGTGTCGTGACCCGTTTTCCAAAACATAGAGTTCCACTCTGCTCGCCAAGTGCTAATGCAGAAATGGAATGTTGTGTTGACCTCGCACATTTAAATGTTGGCTCAGATGTAACAGTCAAAACATACTGTTTTGACTGTTACATCTGAGCCAACATTTAAATGTACGACATTTAAACCACTCACTTCATTCTGTGAGTGGGTGAGTTAACCCTGTCCTTCACCAGACCGGCGCCGGACCGGGCTCCTGGCGGAGGGAGATCCTACCCCTTTTCAAACGAAAAGGGGTAGAGGTCGAGGAGGACAAAAAGTTGCCAAAGAGAAACACACAAACAGCCTCTCAGAAAGCCTGACCATGTCTATGTCTATATTTATTTATGTTGTTTCATTTTATTCATGTAAAACGTAGTTAGGGGTTGTTTGTTTTTTTAGTTTTTTGTTTTTTGTTTATTCTGAAATGTCTGTCAGTATGTTTTCATTTAATTTGTCAATGTCACTAACATAAGGGTACTGTGGATATTATTGCCAAACATATCTGTACTATTACTTTTCTGTGCCTACGGGTCTACAGACCTTGGGAAGGGTCGGAAGGGGAAGGGGGAGAAAAAAGAAAGGAAAAAAAGGCACCAAACAAATGTATTTAAAAAAAAAGTAATTTGCAATGTACATGGCATTTTTTCAATTTGTTCTTGTTTACTTTTTTTTTCTCTCTCTGCTCGTTTGCAATGCAAATATGGTGCTCAATAAACACAAGTTATTTAACAAAAAACACTGTCCTTCAACTCTGTCCCCTTTTCACACAAAACCTTTGTTTATTTGATCTTTTACTGCAGGAGTCCCTGAACCAGTCCAGTCCGGAGGAGCCGGGCAATGGTGTCGACAGTTAAGAGGCGTAGAGAAGAGAAGAGAAGAGATGGGTGAACCTCCTTGAGCTCTCCTTTGTATCTGTTGTCCTGGAATACCTCTGTCTGTTGTTCTCTGTTGCTCTATCCACACATATCCAGCTACTATATCCACACACATACTGTAGTACAGTAGGTAGGTACTTTATTCATCTCCGGGGGGATATAGGCTCTATGCACAGCAGCCCAAAAAAAAGAGACGTCAATAAAATACCATTTATATAAAAACATCTCAAATAGGCATCTAAGAATATGTTAACCTACTAGGGATGAGCGGGCCGACCCGTAAACCGCTGGTCCCGCAGGTCAACCCGCGGCGCGGGTGGTCGAGTCAGGATTTCAAAGGCAATTAGTATTTTTGAGCGGGTCAGCCGCTCACCTATTTTGAACAACATGCTTGTTTATTTAGCCCATGACAATGTTGTGCTACTGTAGACATTTAAAGCGACTTTGGGTACTTAAAAGAGCGCTATATAAATCTGAGCTATTATGATGATGATTATCTTTTTTTTCCCCACCGCGGGTCGCGGGGCGGGTTGAGCCATAGATTTATATATGGGGTTGGGTTCCGTGGCGGGCGGGGCGGGTCATGAAAAAACCCGACCCGCACATCACTACAACCTACAGTATTGAAAGACAGACTAAATACTATTAATATAAGCTTTGAATTCAAAAATCCTCCATCCAAGATATTTTTTTGTAGGGGGGGGGGGGAGGAGGGGACCGACCAAGTCCAGACCCCTGGGTGTAAGATGTTAAGACCTGGAACATATCTGTGTCACTTTTTGATTTGAGCTAAAAAGCATTATTTTACACTTCGGCTATTAAAAAATAGCAGACATACAAGCTCGGTGCCGCGCTATGAGCTTGTAGATCTGCTATTTTTGAGAAATCGTGAAAATGTGTGCAAATCTTTGAATACATATATTGTTTTAAAGCGAACATTTTTAACTCAAATCTTTGCTTCCGGGGGGGTCCTTGGAACAAAATATTTTGAGATGGGGGTCGGCGGCCAAATAATAATTTTGGGGGTCCTTGACATAAAAAGGTTTGAGCACCACTGATATAGAAACGTTTTTTCTGAAAACTGTTTTAGAAGACATTTGTAGAATCGTCTTCAGGTCTTAACACATCCACTGCCAGGCCCGTAGTCCTACGGGCCGTTAAATCCAACCGTTAACTGCCGTTCCCGTAGCCCGTAGTCCCGTAGTTTTCCCATGTTAAATCGTGCAGGTGCAGATTCCGGATTTTTTTTGCACTTCCGGTCTCGAAGTGGGCGGACCGGAAACGAAATAATACTGTTTCCGGTTTTTCTCCCGCCTCCGTTTCCTGTCTAGCGGTCAACTTTGGACGCCATTATCTCTGGCTTGTTGTTTTTCTCACCGCATCCACCATTTTAGCGTTTTCCTCTCGTTCTCCAGAATGCAGTGTCGGATCGCCGCACGGTTTTCAGCGTTTTGTTCGGTCGGGTCCCGTGTTTGTGTCGAACCAAATGAACGCGGATTTTAAACGGATTTAGCGGGGCCTATGACGGAATCAAAAAAACAAAAAAGGTAAGAAATTGCTTGGCACTACGATGGACGTTCTGAGATTAGCCGATGGCAGTCAATGTGTTAATGGGTTAAATATGGGGGGGGCATGCATATCGCGGATGTTTAGGAATTGTAATGTAAGAAAACCGGACCACACTGTGAAATATCAGAACAGAAGCCAGAACCAGACCAAGTGGTCTGTATGCAGTTAACTGACAGTTCATTGAGTTGACTTGATTTAAAGAAGTACGTTTAGGCCTGTCAGAATTATTACATAATCGTCTAATCGTTTTTCACACATTTTTCACACATTTTCAAATATATAAAAAAAGCAGAAATAACAGATTTAAGGCCTTTGCAGACAGGGGTGCGATTGGTCAATCAGTTTTTACCGCATGCGAAAAGACACACGAATCGAACTGGGTTCGATTGAAAAAAAAAACGCACCTCCGCAGCCCCTTGACGCACGGCAAATTTGGAGCCGTTGTGCATGAGGTCATACAGAACCATGTGTTCTTTAAAAAAATGATATTGTCAGTTTTTTCTGTGTGAAAAATTGCACCCTGTCTGCAAAGGCCTTTACAGCGCGTCACTTTGTGACGCGCTGTAAGCTTGCAGCTATTTCTGCAATTTGCACATGTATAAAATGATTGAATATCATTCATTTCTGTTTATATATTTAAGTTATTTGTCATCTGCCCTATGCAACTTTTGATTACGTAGCATAAAAGGCAAACAGAAATGATTCATGTGTTCAATGCCAAACACACAATTAAATTGTTAATCGCAATTATTTGAGTGACAATTCATCGTCAACTTAAATTTGTAATCGTGACAGTAAGTTGAGATCATTTGCTTTGTATTTTGAGTTATTCCCCCGTGAACGGCACCAGTAACCTGCCCCCTATAGACAGGGGGCGGGACTGCATCTATTTATTTGACTTCATCTCAATAGGCTCTATTCACAGCAGCCATATTTTGAAGACATTCACAGGTGTTACCAATGATACTAATGAAGGCTCTGTTCCATTTAGTGTAGCACAGTGGTTACGGGTCCATTTGGTTCCATTTGTACACTCTCAGAGTTACACACCCGTAAGGGGGCATTTGGAAGCCCATGAGGGTCCCTGGACCCCAACTGTAGACCCACTGGTGTTTCCAGTGGGCCAACATGCACAATATCAGCACCCTGACTCTGTTTGACCAGAATGGAACAGAGCCTTCATTAGTATCATTGGTAACACCTGTGAATGTCTTCATAATATGGCTGCTGTGAATAGAGCATATCATCTATCCATCCACTCAGAGTGTACAATTGGCCAGTTTTTAATACACTCTCAGTGTTACAGATCTGGAAACATCCATTTGGTTCCTATGATGTTTTTATTGTTGTAAAGTAAATCTAGCGTAGCGTGCACACACTACGTATACATATATCTAAGCTTTGTTTGTGCACTTATACATATAATATCTAAGCTTTATGCAACGTAGAGTAACATGTATATATCTAAGCGGAATGCCTTTGCACAGCAGTCTTAAATCAGCGATGAATTTCAGGGTTATTGAATAGTTTACTTGCATGGCTGGATATCAAAGAGGCGGTGATTGATGTCTGATGATAACATAATGAGATAGAAAAACCCAGCCATTATATATATATATATATATATATATATATATTTATATCTCAATGCTATAGACTATATTAAATGTAGAATGTGTTGGTGATTGTGAATTGTGTACACTGCCTATTGAAACTTGCCTTTTAAATGCAGTTATGTCTCTTAAAGAAATCCCCAAATCCTACTTCTTTTATGTTACTGTGTTGGGACTATTTTAAAATATATTGTACACTTGATAGTCTGGTTGAATTACATCATATTGTTTTAAAAAATATAATCAGGAAACAAAGAACAGTAAAATGTGATTAACACATTACCCGCCTTGATATTAAACATTGTTTTTTTATCCCCTTGCCAGCGTAATTGCCACGTTGTGTACAAAAATTTATAGAAAAATCCCCGTGGCTAGGCGGAGGGATCCGTGTATCCACTGGGACAATAACATTCCAACTGTGAGCAGCCATTTTGGGGCTATGGCCCTTTGAAAACAGGTCGTTTTCAATCCAAAAAAAAATAAACTGAGTTAGGAGTGTTGTTTATCAAAAATGTGATAATAGAACGCAGATCTGCGTTCTTGGTGGGCAAGTGATTAATTAAATAGAACGCAGATCTGCGTCTTTGGCGGGTAATGTGTTTACAGGCTCTATGCACGGCAGCCATATTGGAAAGAAATCGGGTCTCTTCCTTACTTCCTTCACAGGTGCTACCAATGACACTAATGAAGGCTCTGTTCCATTCTGGTCAAACAGAGTCATGGTGTTGATGGTGTACATGTTGGCTCACTGGAAACACTCTGCTACACCAGTGGGTCTCAAAGTGTGGTCCAGGGACCCTCATGGTTCCTTGAGGGGGTTCCAAATGGCCACTTACGGGTGTGTAACTCTGAGAGTGTACAAATGGAACCAAATGGACCCGTAAGGGTCCATTTGTACACTGTGAGTTATGGGGGTCCTTGAAATTAAAAGGTTTGAGAACCACTGTGCTACACTAAATGAAACAGAGCCTTCATTAGTACTTGGTAAGACATGTGATGGAAGTAAGGAAGAGGCCCAATTTCGATCCAATATGGCTGCTGTGTATAGATCTATTGTGCCCTTGTGCTAAATGTGACCCTTTGTCTCCGCCAGGAGACTATGTTTTCGTTCTTGTCCTTCCGTGTGTCCACCAAGATTGGTCAAGCTTCACGTGACACGTGACAATATGTTGAAAGGGTGTGCTTTGATTGGCTAGTGAGACACATGATGAAATAGAGGCCTATAAATAGGTGTGTCACTTCAAAAGATCATTTATATCTTTTGAAGTGAGGTAAGACAGGACAAGACAGTACTGGCGGAGACCTGTGCTCCGAGGAGCACATTTTCTAGTTTTATTTTTGTCATTGATGGCCAGTTTTAATTCATCCCATTAAAAACATCATGACTATTTTCAATGAGGCTGAATTACACACTTATTTAATTTAAACTGTGATTTTTATATATATATAGGAAGTTATATTTGTCTTTTTTTGTTCTTTATTATTGTTGTTGTTGTCTTCAAAGATGAAGATGAAAGAATGGAAAATGTGTTATAGCTACTGGTAACGTGGCACATATATGTGTGGTAAACTTAACCCATTCAAACCGGGAAAGCATTTTAGATTGTTTAGTTGGCTATTCAAAAATAAGAGACGCTTGCAGGCATCCACATGTCATAATTGTTGTTGTTTTAAGTATTGTTGTTAGAGGTACTGTACTGTAGGTGTGTTAACGTCAGTCATACCTACTTGTACCTCAAACAACACTGCTTAAATTATCTTATTTTCAGAAGTGCCTTCATGTTGCATTATTTACACAAGGCTGTAACAAGCAATAAGAACACTGAAGGTATGTATGTGCGTGTACTGTATATCTCTGCTGTCGGGCAGAAACCACGTAAAGGGTGTTCAATAGCACTGATTCATGAAAAAAAAATGGAAAAGCTCAAAAATGGAGTTAGCTCGTTTCCGCCTGACAGCAACGATACAATATTATGTTGCAAACTGAACCGAATGAATATCAGTATGCTGGTATGTCTTTAACTCTAATATTATTGTACTCTATCTACATGGTGTAATAAATGTAAATGTTTTGGTGTTTTGAAATCATACTTAATGTTTCTTAGTTTATTGGCAACAAAAAGTCAAATAATTTGACTTAAAATATTGTCTTAGTTCTGGCAGGACACTCTTACGCTTAATTTAGACTGTCTTACAGATACAGTATGCCATGCTCACAACGTGGGGTGTTTGGCTATGCCAGTGGTTCTCAAACTGTGGGTCCCCAAATGATTTGGGGGGGGGGGTTGGTCCCAGGTGATTAAGCAAGATATTTATTTGCCTTAATTTGATAGCATACAGTAGACTGACAGGAGATGGGGAGAGAGAGACGGGGAGTGACGGGCAGCAAAGGTCGTCAGGATCGGGGTTTCGAACGGAACCCGCAACAAGCTGTCAGGCTGAATTAGCAGCCTAGGTGCCCGGACCGCTACGCCAGCCGTCCGGGCCTATTTTCAATTTTTTTTATCTGTGGAACTGAGTCAAGCAAAATGTAATGCCTCAACTCCTACAATTCCAAGTGCTTGTCAGGGTTGGGGGTCCCCAGTTCAATATGATTATTTTGGGGGGGGTCACGGCCTGAAAAGTTTGAGAACCACTGGGTTAGGCTATGCATGGTATTACATTTCTGTGTATTCTGATGCTAATGTGCTATTGCTGCAGAAGGGAGCGCCCCAGCTCCATGTCAAACTACTGCCATCTCCATAATGCAATAAACGGTTAAACTGGTGTCTCCTGACAGAACTGTGTTTGTATGCTTGTCATCCTGTGTAACCAAAGAGTTTGAGATGACTGGCCTTCCTGTTTAAAATCCACATTCCACTAAAAAGAGAATAATAAATAAAACACATTTGGTACAGAGGGAAAAAAGTAGGCAGCCTAGTATACACCCCTGGGGGACACCAGTCAACAAAGTATATAGAGTTTAAGCGTTTTGAGCTTGTAGATCTGTAGAATCCTTGTAGATTCCTCATTTCAGATCACCTTTGTATATTCTTGTTTTTAAAACGACATAGCAGTACACTGACAAATATTTGAACAACAAATTTCAAATACAATATGTTATGACAAATGCCTACATAGTCATACCAAGTATAACTTTTACTTCCAATCTTCTGTGTTTTGTTTGAGTTGTTTTTTAAGCTCCTGGATGAGGAAAATTCCACGACTTGACAGCATGATAAGAAAACATTCTTTCAGTTCATCAGGTCAAGTAAGTCAAGTCACGTCAAGTTTATTTATGTAGGCGTAGACTCAATGGGCAAAGCTCACAGTACATGACAAAAGTCTGAGGCAATCAATCAACAATAATAATAAAACACCTCGGGACACAAAGACAATATAATGCACTTCCACGATTATTCCACCTGTAGTTTTCAAATCATTTCAAGTTGACAATTGTGCTAATAATAATGCTAGTTAATAAGTGAATACAGTAATGTCATGCATGGTTAAAGATCTCTAGAATACATGCAATGTCATCGTCTCCCAGATGTTATCTTATAATAATAATTATAATTAAAAGGGGAATGTACTGTAAATGATTGTTGAGCTTGTCGATCTGCTGTTTTCTGCGAAAGCTTTCCCCTCAATAACAGAAAACAGAAACTACGCTAGTATTGAGCCCTGAGGGACTCCGGTCACCCATATGGGGTTTTGAATGGATAAGTTTGTTTTCTAAGAGTAAATCAGGCCGACAACAACGTCAACAAGACATCAGGGTCCTTGCGTGCGCGTCTGGACAGAATGTCCCCATCATATCCCAAAACAAACCAAAGCAGAGATAATCTTCAGGGAAGAACATTTTATTTGTTAGTTCTAATCAGCTGGTTGCCATGTCCGCTTAATCTAAGCGACGTTGGGCTTGTTTTTCATTAAAGTTGCTTGAAAATATTGGTGTTTGCAGGGTTTTTTTGGGGCTTGTTTCTAAAGTGTAGCTGCTTATTTTTGTTTGGGGGGGGGACAAGTGGGAAGGGAGATCAAACAAGAGAATAACAAAAAGGCCAAACAAGTTATCTACATATTTACACTAGTACCTGAGATAAAAAAATATGACGAAGGTGCCTGAGCATAGCAGCAATGTATACCGTGCATTATATACTTATGGACGTTATGGTGCTTAGAGAAAAAAAGAAAAGCACAATAAAAGACAAAAAAAGGTCAGTGCATTATACATGGGATCAAGGTGCAAAAGAAGTCAGTGCGTGTAATGTTGTTTAAACCAAACATTCTAAAACATTTTCAAGTCAAGGACCCCCCCAAAATTATGTATTTGTCCACAGACCCCCATCTGAAAATGTTTTGTGCCAGGGACCCCCCATACAACATTTTTGTTAAAATGTTTAAAAGATATTCCACATTTGTCACTTTTTTCCAAAAAAAAATGGGGGGGGGGGAATAGCAGATCTACAAGCTCAGTAGATTGGCTATTTTCAAATATCTGATGTATGTAGGTTTAAAGTGCTCATGTGGACTATAGTAATTTCTTTTGGGCTTGTGTTCATACACCTGGTTGCTTATTTGTCTCGCAAAATTTGGCAACTCTGGTTGCTAATCCATTCCACGGAGATAGGGGGTGGATTATATTACTCATATATGGGCATGGTGGCATCATGACAGCATCACCTAATTACATAACAACTCTGTGCCAACCACAAAGCTCTGATAGTGTGGTGGAAAGTAACCAATTACATTTACTCAAGTACTGTGTGTATAATCTTGAGGTATTTTTTTTTTTTTTTTACAATTTTTGTTTTACAAGCTTTTGTACTCCATTACATCTCAGAGGTAAAACAATTGTTTTACTCCACTTCAATTATTTGACAGCTTTAGTTACTAGTTACTTTGCAGATTTTGATTATTAAGACAAACAGGCATTGTGATTTTGTAGATTTTATATTTTCAAAAGATTGTCTTACATTTTGAAACCTGAAATGGGACTCTCTGGACAATGAGTACTTTTACTTTAGGTACTTTAAGTACAATTTGATGTCAACACTTTTGTACTGTTATTCAAGTAAAATGTGAATACAGAACTTTCACTCGTAACAGAATATTTCTATAGGCTTATTGTGGTATTGGTACTTTTACTTAAGACATTAAAAATGTGAGTATACCTCTTCCACCACTGAGCGTGACTGACGTGTGAAACTGCTTTTGTAGACACCGGACAGGTTTAATCCCCTGCTCCGCATTTCAACACCATTAGGAAACACAATAATTCCTATGAAGTGCATTCATAAATTCCACCACACCCTCTAATCCTGTCCATGATACACGTATGGAAACCGTACAGTCAGAGACGCTTTGTAATGAATCTAAACTCACAATACCAGAAATACTTGACACCAAGCCAATATATTAAAATGACAATACAGGACTTATTTTAATGAACCAATATGGTGGAATGTGTTAATAACTAACACAACTGCGGCGACTGGAGTTGGTCTCCCTGCTCTTCCATGGAGACATTTAGACTCTGGTGTCAGGTAGTGGTAAATGATGGCAATAAAGTTATTTGAAGACAGCGCACGGGATTGGCTCACGAGAAGCACTGCCATCTTTATCGTTGCTCGTGGACATCGTTGCAATGACATCTTTCTCTCCGGAGAGAGAGAGACAGTGGATGTGAAATGTATGGATTGTAGCTTTGTTTAAAGGGATAGTTCACCCCTAAAATGACTTTTTTCCTATTGATTGGTCACCCCATGGAGACTTGAATTCATGGATATTTTTTTGTTTTTTGTCGCGTTCCTAAGTCAATAATATGATGACCGGCAGTGGTTCTGGTAGGAGACACAAAGAGTCTCCTTTGTGTCTCCTACCGGAACCGCTGCCTACTGGTCCGCTGGTCATCAAATTATTGGCTTAGGAATGCGACAAAAACTAAAAAATGGGGTGACTAATCGATAGAAGAAAAGTAATTTTTGGGGTGAACTATCCCTTTAACCACTTTAACTTGGGGTTAACTTTAACCCCAGCATCCCTATTGTGGGGTAAGCTTTCGCTGAAATTAGTAGATCAAGCTCACGTTGTAAGCTTTCGCTGAAATTAGTAGATCAAGCTCACGTTGTGAGCTGCTCACGTTGTGAGCTTGTCGATCTGCTATTTTCAGCGAGCGAAAGCTTTTCCCCACAGTAAAAGAAAACAGAATAGACACCAGTATAGACTCCTCTCAACCATAATGGGGTTTAAGTGGTTAAATAATAGTGAGAAACACAACACTCATGATGAAGCATAGCCTGATATGTTTAAAATGAACACGGTTTCAACGTTCATAATGAAAGTACTTTGTACCAGTGTTTCTCCCAGTGTGTGTGTCTGTCCCTCCCTGTCCCTGTCCTTTATGTTATGTTATGTTATGTTATGTTATGTTTATTTATTTGACATGGACATCACAATCACATTGGACGAACCAGATGCATTGTTTAAGGTGTTACAGTATGAGTGCTAATTTTCAACACCTGTCCACACAGGAGGATTTTCTAAAAAGAATAACACCAATCTAAAACCCAATCAAGTACAAACAATGATATATATATATATATATAGTGTAGAGCAGGGGTCTTCAACAGGGGGTCCGGGACCCCTAGGGGGTCCTCAGAGTTACTACAGGGGGGCCGCCAAATCTTTGTGTGATAGGATATATTTTTTACATTAACCACTTGACTTGAACCCTATAGAATCCCTATTCTTTAGGAGAACTTTAGCCAACAATAGCAGATCTACAAGCTCACAACGCCTCGCGCTGTGAGGCGTTGTGAGCTTGTAAATCGGCTATTTTTGGCAAAGAGGTATAGGTGTAGAGGGGAAAAAAAGACCAGATCAAGTAAAAAACAAAAAAAGTTTTATCTGAAACAATTGTATACAATATAGTGGGGGTCCCTGCTTCATTTCTCTCTCAGCTAGGGGGTCCTTGGTCTGAAAACGTTGAAGACCCCTGGTGTAGAGTAATAATGAACATCATCAAAGCCAGACCCATACATTAACTTGTGAAACAGAAATATACATAATCATTCCAATAAACAGTCATAAACTATTCATGCGTGCAGAGTTTTGATTTTGACACACCTGCTCCCTGTGACCTCACAGCCTCCCTCAGTCGACACTCCTTCCATTCATCACACTAACCATCATCTGTCCTTTAAGACCACTGCTCTCCTAGCCCACTGCTTCTCAAACGTGTTTTTAATTTCAAGGACCCCCATACCTCTGATATTGTACAAATATAAACAAATGGAAACCCGTAAGGGGTTTCCGGTTCAATTCCTGGCTCCCCATGTTACTGTTGAAGTGTCCTTGAGCAAGACACTGAAGTGAACCCCCAATTGCTCCCGATGATGAGCAGGTTTGTGCCTGCCTTGCATGGTTTCCTCTGCCATCAATGTGTGAATGTATTGCACTATACTTTGGATAAAAGGTGCTATAGAAATGTACCATCTATTTACTATTTACTATTTACTTTGAGAACCACTGTCCAAGTTACCAAGCCTTTCTCATCTCACAAGGACAAAAGCCTGGTAACATGCCTCTAGGGCGGGATCTTCCCTTGTATGTGCAGACTAGTACTTCCCCCGGAAGCTGTCTTTTTTTCGACCATCACAACACAGGTTCCATGGGGAACGTACAGTAGACAGATCTGCACAGCATCAAGGTAACTTTCTTGGGCGGTACTTCCGGTACATCCGGTTAGACACTCTGAGGTCTCACCCAGCGTGATGCTCTCCCTCCTGCCTGGTGAACCAGCCCAGCCCAGCCCACCTCCGCATCACTCCTGCCACTCCCTCCTAAATTCAAAGGTATTAATTTTCTTTACTTTTACTTTAGATCAGCTATTTTTGGTGAAGCCATGTTAGACAGACAGACATGTATGTATATCTTTATGTATATATGTAGGTATGTATGTATATATGTATATAAATATATATATTTATATAATGGGGATTTTTTTTCAGTTTAACCAATATAAACCTTTACAGTGGATATTTGAAAAGAGCAGATCTACAAGCTCACAACGCATTGTGACAATGACGCGTTGTAAGCTCTGCTATTTTCAATCTTGGGGGTAAAAAAAACAACAACGCAAATCCTGTATGTGGGTCCCTGGCACAAAAATATTTTCAAATGGGGGTTCGCAGCCAAATAGCCTATGAATTTGGGGGTCCTTGACATGAAAACGTTTAAGAACCACAGACAGCTGATCCATCAAAAATAGCTGTCTGTCTCTCTGTCTCTCTGTCTGTCTGTCTATCTGTCTGTGTGGAAAAAGTACTCACATTTCTTACTTAAGTAAAAGTATCAATACTGCAATGTAGAAATACTCTGATACAAGTAAAAGTCCGGAATCAAAAATGTACTTGAGTAAAAGTACAAAAATATTGGTATCAAAATATACTTAAAGTACCAAAGTAAAAGTACTCATTATGCAGAATTTCCCATTTCACGAGTTTCAAATGTATTCAAATATTTTGAAAATAGCAGATCTACAAGCTCACAATGTACGTGTCTCATCGCAAAGCATTGTAAGTGTTAGTGGTTAATGTATGTTTTGTAATCAAAATCTACAAAGTAACTAGTAACTAAAGTTTTCAAATAATTGTAGTGTAGTGAAAGTAGAATATTTGCCTCTGAGATGTATAGTGGAGTAGAAGTAGCTAAAAGTATTACATTGGAAATACTCAAGTAAAGTAAAAAATGCCTCAAATTTTTACTCAAGTGGGCCCTACAGTAACTGAGTACATGTACTTAGTTACTTTCCACCACTGGTATCTGTCATATCTGTCACAGCGCATCATGGAAACCCATTGGTTAAAAAAAAAATCACTGTCACTGGTGTGTGTAGAGATTAGTCATCATACATAATCTGTGTGAATTTAAATCTGGTGCGTAATCCACTTGATCCCACCTCCTCCTCCTCCTGTATTAAAGCCCAGCACCCTGCAACTGTCACAACAGTCTAGACTGGATAAACAGTATCTTCTTTACGCACAAACAACTTGATAACAGAACAACATGTTGGACATTCGATGGATCATCGTTTTTCTCTCGTTTACGATGCATTCTTTGGGTAAGTGGAAACGATCCAACATTTTGCAAATGTCGCTTACTATAGCTATATTTTCCCGTTTTATCTGATAGACATATGCATGGATCATCATACGACGGTCGTTTGTCATGACAGTCATGGCTGAACTTCAACGTGGTGCCTGCACTTTCTCCCTTTTTGGTCCGTACATCTACATCAACGTTCAGATTTCAAATATAAAGTGCTTACCTCATGGCCATGGATGTTACAATTATGTTCAGGCCCTCAGAAGTACACGTATCTTCCAAATTGTTCAATAAAGAGGATTTTAATCCGATCGGTGGCCACTTTCTCCGTATTTTCAAAAATAGAGACTGTGCAAACACCAGGTTGAAGTTCATCCGTGACTGTCATGTTCCAGGACTAATGTAGCCTAATAATCCCTGCATCTTTCCATCCACAGCTCAGATGGCTCAGACGCGTTCAAAGCACTGTGGACCTCCAGAGATCTTCATCATGAACACCAAGATGCATAGCTCCAGCGTCATAAGACAGAAATACGCTCCTACAGAGAAAGTATTTTACGTATGCAAGGAGGGATTCACTAGAACTGGAGGAAACCCTGTTGCTGCTTGTATGTCTGGAAAATGGACACCTATATCACTAACATGTGAAAGTAAGTGAGACTTTGTCAGTACTATATAGCCTAGAGACCACTGGTTTCCAAGCTTTTTAGATCCAGAGTCGAGACCCAAAAGAGAAATGTGACGTCTCCCCATGCATGCAGGACCCAAGCCAGGGTCCTGCACTACTTCTTAATCATTTGTTTTCTACTTGGCATTTCTTAGATTTTGTTTTATTTATTCATTAAATTATTGAAAACACATTATTTGTTTTTAATTCATGGACATGTTTGCATTTAAAAAAAAAAAATATCCAAAAAATAATAAGGAGGGAAAAAAAGGGCTATTTACTCGTGACCCATAAAGATGTGTCCGCGACCCACAAATGGGTCCCGACCGAGTGTTTGGGAAACAGTGGCGTATTACTAGTATAAAGTTCTGTGGTGGAAGTGAAAAAAAAAATCCGTTTTGTTGTTGACTGAAGTGGTCAGAGCCTGTTGAACCCTCTGGTTGAACCTAAATAGGCTGCTCCGCACGCAGTAGAGCCTACAACGGTGCCGCTGGCAGAAAATGGTAAATACCACAGCCTACCCAGGTCTATCTGTAGTATACAACTCTCGTAGACGTTTTTATGATTCTGACGTTTTCAATCTACGAGAGTTGTAGGGTTCACGCCCCATGGAGACATGGCCTTTCTGCACTATGCCCCTCAGATACTCCAAACGTGTACAAATTGAAAATAAAGGTGCTTATCCCAAAGCCCCAAATGTTAACTACTTCTACGGGGTAGTAGTTTAATGTAATAATCCATATATTTCAATAAAGAAGTGTTTTAATGCCGTCTGTGGCCGATTCTGTCGGAAGTTCCCAATGGGCGGTAGTAAGGGGGCGCATCCGGTAAAACCCGGAATTACACTAAATGTAAACGGGAAGTAAACGAGGGTGAAAAAATGGCGTTCGGCCACAGACGGGATTAAGACACTTCTTTATTGAAATATATGGATTGTTACATTAAACTACTACCGCGTAAAATTAGTTAACATTTGGGGCTTGGGGGTAAGCACCTTATTTTCAATTTGTACACGTTTGGAGTATCTGAGGGGCATAGTGCAGAAAGTCCATGTCTCCATGGGGCGTGAAGCTCACAACACATTGCGATACGACCATACTGTGGATGCGACGCGTTGTGAGCTTGTGAGAGAAGTGAATAACTACCTCCCAGTCGCGTATAATGAGCGCATGGCAACCCTGATGATGATAGATGAGACAATGGAATTGGGTTAAATTTAGACTGGATGTGTGTTTGGATGATGACGTGCACGGTGCACAAGCCAAGGGTCCTTTTTAAAGGGACATTTCTCAGCAAAAACCTGTTCCTAAGAAATGATCAAAATCAGATGTTTACAGTCTAGTCTGATCACATTTTACTATCAGTAGTAGGCTTACTGGTCATTAAGAACCAGATAGTCTGATCACATTTTACTATCAGTAGTAGGCTTACTGGTCATTAAGAACCAGATATTCTAGCTACTAAATGTCAAGCATTTTTAGACTTTCACCGAGGGGGGTGGGCTTTTGTAGGGGAAAACTGGGCACTATATATTTTTTTGTATTAATTATTTTTCAGATCATAATCGGCAATGTGGTCGAGGCTTTACATGATGGATATGATAAAGCATATAATGGTGATAATAATAATAGTAGTCATAATTGCAATCAAAATAAATGCCAAAATGTGTGTGTGTGTGTGTGTGTGTGTGTGTGTGTGTGTGTGTGTGTGTGTGTGTGTGTGTGTGTGTGTGTGTGTGTGTGTGTGTGTGTGTGTGTGTGTGTGTGTGTGTGTGTGTGTGTGTGTGTGTGTGTGTGTGTGTGTGTGTGTGTGTGTGTGTGTGTGTGTGTGTGTGTGTGTGTATGTATGTATGTATGTATGTATGTATGTATGTATGTATGTATGTATGTGTATATATATATATATATATTAATGTGTGTGTGTGTGTGGACTAACAGAGTCAATTCGTAACAGTAAAATTATATCACAACTCTATATATATATATACTGTGTATATATATATATGGAAAATCACATGATCAGTCACAGTAAAAATAATTACAATTCATATATTATACAGTAGACTTATTAAACTCATGACCTATGTGGGCCAATATTAACGCCCACTTTGTATTAGTGCCTAGTTCACTGATATACTTGAGTTGTATTTCTCTATAACAAAAAAGGCTTATAACGATTTTGAGATGGTTTTGCAAAGACTTCTCCCCTCAATTTCATTTTTTAAAGAAAAAAATGTGTGTGTGCTTGCCCTGTGCCCACTTCATTTTAAGTGCCCGGTCTTTTCAAGTGCCCACTCTGGTGCCCAGCTTTCTCCTGACTGAGCTCAGTCAGTGCCCAGTTCACATGCTTTTGTTTCATCAACTTCAACTAAGCATATCCTTCTCTTGAGAATAATGTCTCTTATTCTTGAATTGAGACAAGTCTAATCAGAATAGACTGAACCTCAATTGTATTTATTTATGCAACTGGTATCTCCCAAGTCCAACCCCTAGTATGACTGTAGGCCTACATTTTTACCGGCCTGTTATAGTGCCATCATGAATTTGATACAACGCACCTAAAACCGAGTTAAGTGGATGTGTGAATATTTCCTGTGAATATATCTCTATCTCTATCTCCATTTCTCTCTCTCTCTCTTCACAAGAGCTGTAAAATACCAACTTTTTTTATGAGCAGTATATCACGTTTATCCGTAAGCAAATTTAATTTTGTTGGCTTGTTATGTCAGACCGAGGTCTGTGGCTAGATCAGGATTTTAGAGAACACACGTCAAGACCAGTCTCGACACTGGAACTGGAATAGTGCTGGTATAATGGGCTTTAATAAAAGGTGTGGGTGGTTATGATTCAAGTCTTTGTGGCTTCTGCAAATGTAGAAGGAACATCAACCTGAAACTTGACACTTCTTCATAAATATGATTCAGGATCTTGACCACTATCAACCTGGTATTCCTATTCCCCCCCCATCAAAAAGGTTTTTTTTTTTTTTGGATAATAAATTGGTAAAATAAGAATTAAATAACAGAACTCTAACCTAATCCTAACCCTAAAACCGAAATAAAGCGGGTGGGTCCGCGGGGGGGGGGGGGGGGGGTCCGCTGGGGTGGGGGTCTGCGCGCGCATGCGTGCACATACCGCACCCCTAACCTAAAAGGTCTTCCCGCGGCTATGTTGGAGTTCAAATAGAAAAATGGCACAAAAAAGCAGATGTATAACCAGGCACAACGTGTTTTTCTTATATATTTGTTTTAATTGGGCTTAAGTGGTTAAGGGGAATAATTATGAAGGTGGATAAAGTTTTTGCCATAGGCGTCTGAGATACCTGTGGCAAACCTGTTGACTTTAGTGGGCTTGATGATGATGTCTTGTGGTTGTTTTGCAGCGCATTGTGAAACAAATAAATGGTTTGACTTCATCTCACCCTAGTTTCATCTTGACTGATAATAGTTTCCCACTTTTTGCTTTTGTTTAGAGAACTCGCGTGTGGTTGAAAATAACAGATCTACAAGCTCACAACACGTGTAAGCGTGAGATCGTCTATATACAAAGTATATAAGTGGTTAATGTATTGTGACTCTTGAAGGATGAGTCATTTTTAATCCTATTTATTATGAGTCATCTAAATCAGGATATTGTGACTCTTGAAGGCTGAGCAGCCTGTTATTTGATAAGGCTCTGTCCTTGTAATTAACCAGTGGTGGAAGAAGTGCTCAGATATTTTACTTAAGGAAAAGTAGCAATACCACAGTATAAAAATATTCTGAAAAGGCCTGTGCACAAAATGTACAAAAGTAATTAATGGCATCAAAATGTACTTAAATACTAAAATATTTGAAAATAGCAGATCTACAAGCTCACAGCGAGTGTGTAGATCGGCTATTTTCAAATAGCCTATGTATTAAATAGGGCTAAAGTGGTTAATGTCTGTTTTATAATATAATTTATTTATTAAGAGTAACTAGTAACTAAACTTACAAAAGTGTTCAAATAATCGCCTCTGAACGCCTCTATTTGCCTCTATCTATTTTTGATGGAGTAAAAGTATAGACAATTGGAGATACTCCAGTAAAGTGAAAATACCTCAAAATTGTACTTAATTAAAATAACTAAAGTAAATGTACTTAGTTACTTTCCACCACTGTCATTAACACTAGACTACACCAGGAATCATCTAACTGCAACACATGAAACAGCAGACAGAGTGCTATTTAACTGAGGTCTGTCATTGAGTGTGAAAGGCGAGTACAGACAGTGCCTGACCACAGGGTTAGGGTGTAGAATAGATAGATATGTATGAGTGCATGGTACAGTAGGCAGTGGGTTGTACTGCTAGTCTCATTACACAAGACTGGCAGTGATTCCAAGTAAACAAAGATAAACATAGTAGAACTGGGTGTGAATGTTTTCTTTGAGTGGAAATGTTTATGATGTAATGCTGCTGAACGATGCACCGCGTCAAGCTGCATTCTGATTTAAGCAATCTGTTGTTTAAAAGGAGGTCGATGCAACGATGCAATACTGTTTTATTTTAAAAGATGCCCGCTAACGTTTTGACAGTAAGCAATCTGTATCGTACAGAGTATGTTAATACACTTTGACAGTATTACATATACATGTGCAGTGGTTGGAGGTGGTCTCCCTACTGTTCCACAGTGGTGGAAAAACTACTCACATTTGTTACTTAAGTAAAAGTATCAATGCTTGCAATGTAGAAATACAAAAAATTGTGCAGACTTCGAAATTTACTTGAGTAAAAGAACAAAAGTATTGGTTTCAAAATGTACTTAAAGTACTCATTATGCAGACTGTCCCATTGCACACGTTTTCAAATGTGTAAAAGGTAGACTAATCTTTTGAAACTGGCAGATCTACAAGCTCACAATGTGTTGTGAGCTTGTAGATCTGCTATTTTCAAATGGCCGAAATGTATAGGCTGAAGTGGGTAATGTATGTTATGAAATCTACAAAGTAACTAAAGTTTTCAAGTATTTGTGGTGGAGTATAAGTACAACATTTGCCTATGAGATGTAAGTGGAGTAAAAGTACTGAAAATTGGAAATACTCCAGTAAAGTAAAACTACCTCAAAATTGTACTTAAGTACAGTACTTGAGTAAATGTACTTAGTCACTTTACACCACTGCTCTGCAGAGTAATTCACTCGACCCATTAAGACCCATTAAAATGGCAGAACTGTGAGCTTGTACATCTGCTATTTTTAGCGGCGCTAGCCGCTCTATACCTTTAGGTATAGAGCGGATATTAGCCCTCTATACCTGGCTTTTGCGTCAACGTTCTGATTGGTCAGACACGTCAACAAAGTGATTGGTCAAGCTTCACGTGACACGTGGCTATAAACACATTATAAACACTTATTGATGACAAAATGTATCAAAGGCGCCGCTACCTTCACACAGGTGTGATTTTTTTTTTAATCACCAAGGCAAAAACCTAAAATGACAGGGAGGCTTTCTCGGTTGTAATGGGTTAAGTAAATGCAGATGTGTTGTGAGCTTGTAGATCTGCTACAGTCTTTTCGGTGCAAGACACAGGGGTTGTCAAGACTTTAGGAGTGTGTGTGGGGGGGGTTGAACACATCTTATAGATCTACACGCGCAAAACACATCTGCGTTTACTTAATAAGACCATGCACCTCAATGAACATTCAATACATACTGTATGAACGTGACGTTAAAATGGCAGATTTTAACGTCATCAGATTTTAACGCCATCCATAGGCCCCAAACATAACGAATCAAGAGTCAGTTTTTATTTGAATAATATCAGTATAACATTCAACTACTAACATTGTGCTCCTTGTGTTTCCATCACAGAGGTTGGTGCAGTGAAGCTCTGCTCTGAGCCTGTGGTGTCCAACGGTGTTCCGAGCAGCGCAGGGTCTTCAGGGTACAGAGAGGGGGACTCTGTCACCTTCACCTGCAGCCCAGGATTCATTCAGACCGGAGCCCACAGCTCCACCTGTGGTGCTGATGGCACATGGACGCCTCCGCTGCCACAGTGTCTGCCAGAGCCCCCTAGTGGCGACGAGGCCAAGGTTCCAGGTCAGTGTTTATAGGTTCTGGGCTAGGCTACTATAAGTCAGTGATTCTCAACCAGTAGTGTGGCCCCGTGAGGATGTGTATGCAATTGGGCCCCCAGATAATTCCCAAAACAAGATGAATGTAGAAACAATTTCATGGCATTTTCGTTTCCTGTAAAACTTGGAAAAAATTGTTTTCATTCTAATACCGGAGATTAAGGTATATATTAATTCCGTTGATCTAACAATCTAATTGATTGTTTGATTATTAAAATAAACATGCTCTGAAAATGCACGCGGCAAAACATTCACCACTACTTGCCCCCCCCCCCCCCCCCTCTTTGTTCTTAGTCGGAGACGTTACATGTAAAGGACCAAACCAGTTCTTAAAGACCACAAAGATCCATGGATCAGATGTTGTTTACAGGCCTGGAGACTCGCTGTCCTTCTCTGGCTGTACGGACGGTCGTACGCTGAACGGATCCAACACGGTTACCTGTGGATGGGATGGAAAATGGTCTCCATCTCTTCCCAAGTGCATTTGTAAGTGAACAGACCAGATTAGCGCCGGGCGATATGACTTCAAAAAATCTATATCACCATTATTTCACCACCACCGTTATTTCACAACTTTTGCCTCCAATGATTATTTATAATTGATCTAAGAGAAAATTGATTTAAATAAAATCATTGATTTTCATTAATGGTGAAAATGGATGATCTACAATTTCACAACGCATCAGCGATGTAGATCAGCTATTTTTGCATCATTCATTGTGCAACAAATTGTTAATTGCCCAGCCCTAGACGATGTTACATCATGTTTTACTTGCAGTATGTGGAATTCTGCAGTACACAGACACAACATACACATTCATGCTTTAATGAGTTGAATCTGTCAAAATCTAGCCTTTACTGTACATCTTGTAAATGACTATTATGGGAGTTATTTGAAGAAGCTATATGCACACAGTATATCTTTCTCTTGTATTGGGTGTGAAAATATAATGTGTATTTCTAAAGTAGCTAATGTGTGATGGCAGCATTTTACTTCACTTTCTCAAATGAAAAGAAGAAATTCCTGCACGCTACGCTTTAGAATGAAAAGGGACGTTGTGTTGTTTCATGTCTGAGGCAGTTGTAAGCTTTTATGTTCACCATCTGGTATCAGTCAGGTGACCAATGTAGTTACTTTGATTTCTTCAGAAAGTATAGCAGTACAGCATAAAGGATTGTACACCGTTAAAAAAAGTACGCTTCAAATTAGTTTTGCAATAAGTCTTTTTATAACTTTTCTTTTGTAGGGCTCAAGTGTCCTGAATTAAATGTACCAAATGGAAAGCTTTCCAAGGAATGGAAGAGGGTGAATTCTGAAATCACTGTGACATGCCATGCTGGGCATCACCTCCAGGGGCCCGGCACAGTGACATGTTTAGAGTCTCTGAAGTGGAGCAACATTCCTCAATGCCAGCCAGGTAGGGAGAGCTTGATCTATACTGCGCAGTGGTGGGAAAAGTACTCAAATGTTTTACTTAAGTAAAAGTATCAATACTGCAGTGTAGAAATAATCTGTTGACAAGTAAAAGTCCGGTATTAAAATGTGCTTGTGTAAAAGTACAAAAGTATTGGCATCAAAATATACTTAAAATACTTATTATGCGGAATGCCCCATTTCATAAGTTCAACATGTATACAAATCTTTTGAAAATAGCAGATCTACAAGCTCAAAATGTGTTGCAACGTTTAAGGGTGTGTCCACAGAAAGCGCTTTTTGAGATGCCATCGCCTGGCTTTTCTATGTTAAAGACGCACGAGCATCACGTTTCAGCGTTCTTGGCGAGTTTTTTTTGGCGGAGCGCCCTGAGCGTTTCAAGCAGAAAGTGGTTCAACTTTCAGAGAGGAGTGCTACTCATCAATGTCACTTTTTTTTTAGACAGACTAAATCAAAATGGTTGAAAACCGTCCTCCAAAACCCCCTCTCTTACCTACCCCCCCCCCCCCCATGTGGAAGATCAACAAACATTATTTTGATCCTCCTGGCCTGGACTGTGTCATTTACCACCTAACTTTGAATCATTGGCACAACCATGAGACATCCATGTTTTCTGTTTATTATCTACAAGCTCACAATGCATCGCATTGTGAGCTTGTAGATCTGCCATTTTTAAACGTTTTTTTTAATACATTTGAAAACGTGTAAAATTGGACATTCTGCATAATGAGTACTTTCTACTTTTGTACTTTTACTCAAGTAAACTTTTAATTCCATTACTTTTACACTTTTACTCAAGTAAACTTTTAATTCCGTTACTTTTACTTGTAATGGAGTATTTCTATATTGCAGAATTGATACTTTTACTTAAGTAAAATATCTGAGTACTTTTTCCACCACTGCATATCGGTAATCAACTCGGAACAGCAGAAGCGGGCCTTGCACTGCTCTTGGCACTGGCGTGGCTATCGCTCTGCCTTGTGAATGGTTTTAATATGCGTCTGAGGTTTTTAAATGCTTTTTTCTCTGGGGGGGGGGGGGGCTGAGAATGTGTAGTGGAGTCACATTGATGTGCATATGTATGCCAGCGGTGTTTACTGACCATATGTACATGAATAAAAGCATGTCGTTTTTAACAGGTCATCATCTACTTTGTCCTCCATAGTGTGTGTATAATGGTTGTTCTGTTGATGTTTCCATTGTCAGACGCTAAACCGGTGGAGAAGACCTGCTCCAGCCCTGCTGTGGACAACAGTGTGTCCACTGGCAGGCCAGAGGCTTCATACAGGGTGGGAGAGACCCTGACCGTCACCTGCAAACAGGGCTTCCAGCTGGACGCACCACCGCAGGTCTCATGTGGTACTGCAGGCCAGTGGCAGCCTCGGCTTCCGAAGTGTCTGCTGCCTGTTAAACCGACTGTTCAACCCACAACGTCTGTTAAACCTACTGTTCAACCCACAACGTCTGTAAAACCGACTGTTAAACCGACTGTTAAACCCACGCCGTCTGTTACACCCAAACCACCAGGTGTGTCTTTGATGCTGCATCCTTAACACTTGAACGCTAGTGTCCCTATTCTGGGGCAAGCGGTAGGCAAAAATCGCCCGATTTACAAGCTCACAACTTGAGCTTTTGCGACACGTTGTGAGTTTGTAGATCTGCGATTTTCGCAGGAGAGATTTGGCTGGATATCCAAAATGAAACGGCACTTTTAAATGCCTTTCATAAGAAAAAAGAAACTGATATTGCTGTGTATAGTATTTAAATACCAGAAGTCCATCCCTTATCTGTTACTCTACCTTTACATGAGTTTACAGCAGACAGTAAGTGCTGGCGATGTCTTTAATTTCTAGCTATAGGTGAGTGTGATGCACCGCGGCTCGACAACCAACCCAACATCCTCCTTCACGATTACTACATTACCCAGAAGTCCACTGCATTTCCTGCCGGCTCCAGAGTGCGCTACGTGTGTGAGTTGGGATACGTACCATCAGGGGGCAGCAGCTACCGCCACTGTGTCGAGGGAAAATGGACCAGACTCACACTGAGATGTGAACGTAAGTATAACTATTTACTGTATTACTACTGTGTTTGGGTATAAGGTTTTTACCATGCAGCATCTTTTCATAGTGTGCCATTTTGGTATTGTCATGTCATACCAGTGTATCGAAGGATATTTCATATCAGTGTAATGAAGGATATTTCATACCAGTGTAATGAAGGATATTTCATATCAGTGTAATAGGCTCTATTCATAGCAGCCATATTATGAAGACATTCACAGGTGTTACCAATGATACTAATGAAGGCTCTGTTCCATTCTGGTCAAACAGAGTCAGGGTGCTGGTATTGTGCATGTTGGCCCCCTGGAAACACTCTGCTACACAAGTGGGTCTACAGTTGGGGTCCAGGGACCCTCATGGGCTTCCAAATGGCCCCTTACAGGTGTGTAACTCTGAGAGTTACGGGTCCATTTGGTTCCATTTGTACACTCTCAGAGTTATGGGGGTCGTGGAAACCACTGTGCTACACTAAATGGAACAGAGCCTTCATTAGTATCATTGGTATCACCTGTGAAGGAAGTGATAATATGGCTGCTGTGCATAGAGCCTATGAAGGATATTTCATGCCAGTGTATTGAAGGCTATTTCATACCAGTGTAATAAAGGATATTTCTTTCCCTTCCACAGGGAAGTCATGTGGCTCTGCTGGGGAAATCTCCAACGGTCAGTTTATGTACACTGGATCAGAGTTTGGAGACTCTGCTACAGGTGTCTGTGATGAAGGGTAAGAACATTATATACTATAACAATAATATATATTCAAAGATTTGCAAAAATGTTCACGATTATCTACAAGCTCATGGCCCTCGGTGCCGGCCGCGGTACGAGCTTTTAGACCTGCTATTTTTGACTAGCTGAAGAAATGTTAAAATGACACAAATGCGTTCCCGGTCTTAATAATGGGTTTATCAGTAACTAGTGTTAACACTCATTTGTACTTTGTTGTTGCCAGGTATGACATGGTCGGCCAGAAAACCAGGCGCTGCATGAGTTCTGGACTCTGGGACGGCCGGGTTCCGGTCTGTGACGGTCAGTGATCTAAAAGCATGTTGTCATCAGTGATACTACCTTCTGCTCATGCACAAACTACTGTCAATGTGTGTATACTATAGTAGTTAGTATAAATACTAACACAAATAATCAAATAGAATTTTAAGAAGAAAAGTTAGACATAAAAATAACAAACTAAAATCATAGAACATGTCCTTCGTCCTAGTATCTCAGGAGGATATTAAATGTATCTTCCATATTTAGCCGTGCCAGTTTTAACTGTACAGTAAATACTGTACATGTTTTGTAAATGTTTTTTGAGTCATTACAATAAACAAAAAACTGACACTGTTTTGACTTTGTTTGCTAGTTTAGTTCATCATTAGTTTCAAACTACAAATGGCCTTGACCGCTGGCCTTGCGGTCCGGGCACCTACAGTAGGCTGTTGTGTAGCCTGACAGTGAATCGCTCGTTCGAGTCCCGTTCCCGACGATCTTTACTGCATGTCTCTCTCTCTCTCCCCGTTTCCTGTCCATCTTCACTAATACCCTATGGATAAAGGCATATCTTAAAGGGATAGTTCACCATTTCCCCACCTTTTTCTATTAGTCACCCCATGGAGACTTAGATATTTTTTAGTTTTTGTTGCATTTCTAAGCCAATAATTTGATGACCAGCGGACGGGTAGGCAGCGGTTCCAGTAGGAAACACAAAGCGTCTTCTACCGCTTGTCATCAAATTATTGGCTTAGGAATGCGACAAATACAAAACAATATCCATGAATTCAAGTATCCATGGGGTGACTAATCGATATTTAAAAAAAAACATTTTGGGGGTGAACTATCCCTTTTAAAAAAACTACAAATAAATCAATGAAACATGCTAAACTATATAATAATCTTTTGGTGTCTTCCAGTGGTGCACTGCCCAGACCCGCCGGCGGTGATGGACGCAGTGATGTCGGGAGGGTTCGAGCCGCACACGTACCGCAGTGTGGTGAGCTACCGCTGCCGTAAGGGGACGCTCAGCGGGAACAAGCAGCTCTGGTGCACCAAGGACGGGACCTGGAGCGACCCGCCCCCCACATGCAAAGGTACGGCACCACATGATGTTGGCATGGATTTCATGTCAAATCCCATTTTAACCAGGCATTATCATGGACGCATAGATGCAAGCACATGGCCTGGTTGAGAACATTTCAAACATACTTTTTAAATTGAATACAAATGTGTATACATGTCATTGCCTGTCACAATTATTACATACTTGCATAATCACTATTATTTGAGATTGAGATAATAAAAATTGTGGAAATAGCAGATCGACAAGCTCAAAACCGTGACGCGTTTTGAGCTTATATATCTGCTATTTTCACTATTTAGTTTTTTTGTTGTTATTTGTCATAATAAGCTCTATGCACAGCAGCCATATTATCACTTCCTTCACAGGTGTTACCAATGATACTAATGAAGGCTCTGTTCCATTTAGTGTAGCACAGTGGTTTCCATGACCCCATAACTCTGAGAGTGTACAAATGGAACCATATGGACCCCCAAATGAATACGGTTTGGTTCCATTTGTACACTCTCAGAGTTACACACCCGTAAGGGGACATTTGGAACCCCCTCAAGGAACCATGAGGGTCCCTGGACCCCAACTTTAGACCCACTGGTGCAGCAGAGTGTTTCCAGTGAGCCAACATGCACAATATCAGCACCCTGACTCTGTTTGACCCACCGACCAGAATGGAACAGAGCCTTCATTAGTATCATTGGTAACACCTGTGAATGTCTTCACAATATGGCTGCTGTGCATAGAGCCTATTATCTGCCCTGTGCACCTGTTTACGAAGCCTAACGGAAATATATATATTTTTTTTTTATTCATAATGTTCAACGACAGCCAGCGTTAATCACACTTTTTTGAGCGACATTTAATCGTCAAGAAAAACATTTCCTAATCGTGACAGCCCTCTACTTACAGTATGATGACGTAAGTTGACGTGTTGGGACCACAACGACACTGAGGATTGCTTGTTGAATCTCTCCTCACAGACATATCCTGTCCCGTCCTCCCCGACGTGCCCCACTCCTCCAGGACTGGGGCGTTGAGACCCCCCTACAAGCACAGAGACGCCGTGTCATTTCGCTGTGACAGGGGGTACGTGTTGGTGGGCTCCGTCACCGTTTCCTGTGGTATCGATGGACAATGGAGCCCTAAACTTCCCACGTGTAGCTGTAAGTAAAACATTGCCATAGCAAAATATGACTAGAAATCTCGTGTTTGGCAGTCAAAGTTAATAGAGTTAATTTGGCTCTAAAGTTGGCTCTGTACTTTGACCACTGTTTTCCATCTACACTAAATCTCTTCACCAAAGATGGCAGATCTACACGCGTTGTGAGCTTGTAGATCTGCTATTTTTGGCTAATGCCCCCCCCCTCCTCCAGAATATGGATGATGGGGGATTCAAGCTTTCATCCCTAGCTTTATTACAACTTATTTATTACAAAGCTTAACATTTTCTCAGTTCTTGATGTTTTTATTTTTGACACATTTTGTTTCTGTTTTTCAGGGGGTGGCAATGTGCGCAACCGGTACCCTTACTGAAGCAACTCAAACCCTCCCAAAAATCCATAATAATTTAGATATTTGATATGTTCAACTGGGGACATTCAAATGTTATTTCACAGTATTTCACAGTAAGACTTTCACATCAATGCTGTGTAAAATAATAACTTTTTAACAGTGTTGCATAAATATTTTTTCTATCTTTTGTAATGCACTTAAAAGAAACTCATTGTAAAATGAGAAGCACTAAAAATAAGCTACATTGTGAAACAAGAAGCTTAAACGTATATGTACTAAACTGAAATGAGGTAAAACTTCTATCAACGAATTAAAGGATGATTGAAAAGACTTCTGAAGTACAGTACGTTTATTTATTTGTTTACCCATTTTTCACAGTTTTTAATTGTGTTGTAGGTCAAGTTGTGAGGAGAACATGACAACAATATGACAGCGACAGTCACCTATAACTGTACAAAGTTGAGCGTGAACCTGTTTAACTCCCTCCATACAGTCATCTGTCCCATCATGAGTTTACCTGTTAATGAATTACTGTCTATACTCACACTATTAAATCACTGAGACTGACTGACTGATGAGCTAGTAGAGACCTCTGCTGATCTCTGTCCTGTACTGCATCATATCTAGTCCATCCATCTGAATACACACACACACACACACACACACACACACACACACACACACACACACACACACACACACACACACACACACACACACACACACACACACACACACTTCTATTGCTATACTTGTGAGGGCATCAAATTCATGGGTCAAGTGTCCCATTTTGACTCTAAACTGGCTTTTTTCAGAGAGACTCCTCAGGACCAAATCAACTTTATTAGGGAGGGACAGTTAACTTTCTCCAGCAACAGTTAACAGGACGTTGGTATGCCATTGTATGGCATTTGGGAACCATTTCGCCTCTAGTGGCTATGCTTGAGATGGACATGCTTGAGATGGACATGCTTGAGATGGACTATCTTTCTATATCTACCATCTTTGATATACTCTATGGTTATATCACCTTCCTTTCAAAAAAAAGAAAAACTCCGACCTTGTAAGGCCCCTGTATTGGCCTTCATGCACAGAGCCTACTAACGTCTAGTTCTGGGACTACTAGTTGGCTTGTTGGCTAGTTAGCTTGTAGATCTGCTATCTTCGGGCTGTACGACCAAGTATAAAGCGGGCTTTAGTGGTACTCTTTTAGTCAGCTGATGATGTGTGTATGGGTACATAGTCTGGTCATTATGATAAACTCTTGTATAATTATGGTACATGTTGGGGTCAGTATGGTAAAACTCTAAGGGCAGTGGTTCTCAAGGCTTGGGTCCATTTTCAGAGCCACGTTCTGGGCTTGGATCAACAGAACTTAAGTTCCTATTTATCGGTTTCCACGATCAAAAGAAGGAAAAAAATATGTTTTTAAAACAAAAGCATACCATGATTTTTTTTTTTTTTACATTATTGTTTTTACAATAATGTTATATTATCATGAAAATCTTTTTTTTTTTGCCAATTATTTGGGGGCCGAACAGGACGGTTGAGAACCGCTGCTCTACGGTACACTGTCAGCTCATTGGTTTCGGTTTTGCACCTTCAGCCATCCTGGTCCCATCCGGCGTTTGCACATTGCTAAGCATGGGGGGGTAGAGGTACTTAACTGGGACGAATGTGATGATGATGATGAGAATATTGAAACTATATGAATCTAGCTGTCTGTATTTTGATACTTGAATGAGTTTTGCTTTTATATATATCTATTTGATTTTTTTTTTTTTTTTTTTTTGTCTTGTCAGAATCGTTCATAAGTAGCCTAATAACGTTCTTCTATTGCTAATTTTTTATGTTAATGCTCTGATATTAAATGCATTATTTGATGTAGAAACAGTAGCCCTTATGCTGTTCTTTGACATAGCTTTCTGGGCATATTATATAAAATGTATTATGTTTATAAAAAAAAATCTGCACTGGTCGCCACCATTTTGATGCATGCCAGGTCCTCTCTCGTATGTAGGGCAACTTGTGGTTTTGCTTCCTGTCAACAAGAAAGGTGTGAGACAGCAAAACCACATGGTGATCAGCAGTGGTGGAAGAAGTACTCAGATATTTTATTTAAGTAAAAGAAGCAATACCACAATATAAAAATACTCTGTTACAACTATCTATATATATATATACACAGTATATGGTTAATGTGTTTAAAGGATCCCTCACTCCTATATGTGTGGGTGGCGTATATGTGTGGGTGGCGTAGTCATTGCTTAACATAGCCCTGCTACATTTATATACAGATATTATGGTCCATTATAGCATGGAATTGTTAACTTATATATGAGGACAATGTGGTTATGCACGCCTTAATGTCATAATACACACACGCTATTCCACTGTGTGTGTGTGTGTGTGTGTGTGTGTGTGTGTGTGTCAGTCAAATTTGCATTTGTTCCACAACATAACATTAAACACATGGAACCTAGAGACACTTGGTGAAAATAGCATATCTTCGAGCTCAGAACACAAACTTGTAGATCTGCTATTTCTGGTGAAGAGATATGGTTTATACAGCGTTGCTGTCGGGCAGAAACCTTGTATCTCCATATTTCAACTTTTTTTTGTCAATTGATGCCCGTACTTCACCATACAAGAGTGTCACACAAAAGCAGCGAAAATAGCAGATCTACAAATCCCAACGAATTGCGTTGCTTTGTGAGCTTGTAGATCTGCTATTTTCACTATTTTGAAATTAAAATAATAATAAAAGGAGCGGTTTTGGACAGCAACGATAGAGAAAAAGGAGGGAGTCTGGTATAGAGTCATTAAAGGTAGAGCAACAGATATGGGACAAACTTCAGAATGTACAAAACATCTGCAACAATATCAGTTGCTCTTTTATATAATTATATCAAAACTACTTAAATGATACATTATCTGAAAAGCAGTGGTGGAAAAAGTAGGCCTACACCATTTTCCACCAATGCGTTGCATCGCAACGTATTGTGAGCTTGTAGATCTGCTATTTTCAAATGGCCGAAATGTATATAGGGCTGAAGTGGTTAATGTGTGTTTTGTAATAATAATCAAAATCTACAAAGTAACTAGTAACTAAAATTTTCAAATAATTGTAGTGGAGTAAAAGTACAATAACCTCTGAGATCTCTCGGTGCCGCGCTATGAGCTTTTAGATCTGCTATTTTTGAATAGCCAAAGAAAACTGAAAATGACTCACAGATGCTTCCCCGGTCTTAATAGATTAAGACGCGCAAATGATGCCTCTGACTATGATGATGTTTGAATAAACCTTCGACTAACCTTTCATCACCTTCCTAAACTAATGGCCTAAGTCATTATTTTTTTCTATTTCTATTTTTTTCAAGTAAAACAAACAGGCGAGATCACCAAAGCACACAAGAGGCCATACACAGGGAAACCCAAGACAAAAAAGGGAAAGGAAAAATAAACTGATAATACACATACACACATGTAGACATACAACATAAAATAAATAAATAAATACAAAACCCGGTCAGACAAACAAACTCACAAAAAGCTAAATAAATGAGACAAGTCAAACAATAATCATGCATACATGCATTAAACAAAACATAACACATAGCAAGCAAAACATTCAATACAATATAGACATCCACACGAAAAAGAGAGAGAGACACAGACAAGTACAAGACAGGTACAGACAGGGACAGACCAAAACGAGACAAACGCAGGACAAGCACAGGACAAGTACAGGACATGTACAGGAGCCACAGGCACGGGAAAAGGGAGAAATGGACAAGGCCACAACCCAATACAACTTAAAAGTCATTTTCTTAAGTTCATCAGAAAAAATAAAAATCCAAAACAAATCTACATTATTTCACCCAAAACGTTAATAACAAATTACGACTATTAGCATAAAAATAACACTCTCTGTCAGTTATGTAACATAAGATATTTAAATAGGGTTGAATAGGATTAAACCTGACTTAGGCCAAATTATTTACTGATTTACAGACTTAGGCCATTTTTTTTGTCATGTGAGTTAAGCCGGGGAAAAAAAGCCTATTTTGGCACACTAGGGAGAGGCCATTATACTAAAAGGGGAGGGAACAGCATGATCCTTTTCATAGTTTTCATTTAGGAGATAGGCGATTTTACCAGAGGTGGACAGTGTCATGAGGAGCTGACTTAGGCAAAAATATAATTTTCCTCAAAAAAATGGCTTAGTTTAGGAAGGTGACGCTTTGTTTCATCTAGTCTCCACAAGGTGGTGCTAGAGTACTTCTATCATTTCCATGTTAACATAGCTTCATCATAAGAGACATTAATGATCAAATGAGTACAAACAGTTTTTAATTCTGTTACTTCTGTTGAGTTAATAATAATAATAATTCAACGTGAGAATAGTATTTATGTATAACGTTCAATATGCCCACGGCCTATACTTTATAAACATTGATATATGTTGTCTTGCATGATTATAAACATACTGTATGAGAGAGTTGTCTCATGAATGTGTTTATAATGCTTTACAGACATAACAATAATAATAATGATGATGATAATAATACTAACAAGAAAATGTGCTCCTCGGAGCACAAGTCTCCGCCAGCAAATATTGGAATTTATTCCAAGATTGGAACTTTGATGATAGTGTGTACGTCAGATGGCACATTGACTGCATTACCGTGGATTGCCTTTTGTCTGCCTCTTGGCAAGCCAACAAGTTTCATGAAGGCAATACGTTCACTTACCAACCTTTCCTCTAACGGTGCAAATCTTGCAGTTCTCGGGGTATGGCATCCAGTAATAAGTTGTTAGCCCAAGCCTGTGGAGGGAGTTTCCCCATTTTAATGGAGCGTTGACATGTGTGACAGATCCAAGTGTTGTTTTGCTTGATTGCAGTTGGGTCTTTGTCCAGGAGACTTACAGTATCTATTGTTGCTGTGTACTTTGCAGGTTTTAACTTTACCACTGTTTCTCTGTAGAGCATTCGTTCACAGGAGAAACAGACATAATTGGGTCCACTTTCTGACATCTTCTTTAAGAATGCGGCACCAGCTTCATCAGCTTGAACGTCTTCTTGTTCTTTAGGTGATCTGTAGCATCTCTTCTTATTGGTGTAATCTGCTCGTTGATGTTGTCCTTCTTCTATTGAATACTGTGACCAGTGCCTTCTTTTCCTTTCGATGTTCTGTACAGACTCTTGTACTTTTTCTTCCAGAGAATGTAGCAATCTTTGCTGTGTCATGTTGTCAGCATTTGTGGCTCGTCTTTGTTTTTTGTCATTTAGGGATTCAAGTGGTCTTTGTCTCTGTTTCTTAGCTTTGGCTTTCTGCTGTCGGCATTGCGCCTTTGCTTCTTCATGAGGTTTCAGACGATAATTTCCTGCTTCTTCAGTTTGCGTAATGAGAGTTAGTTGCAGCTGTGATCTCAGCTGTAATCTCAGTTTATACTGGAATGTGCTGTTCCTGAGCACAAGTCTCCGCCAGCAGCAGGATTTTTGGTAAGGAATTTATTCCAAGATTGGAACTTCTTCTGCTAATATCTCCTGACTAAATGTTAGCTTGGCTGATGGCACTGATGTCACTTCGAAACGTGCACCGCAACGTTTCGAAGTACTCATCTATTTATAGGTATGTATTTCGTCATGCGTCTCGCTAGCCAATCAAAGCACACCCTTTCAACATATTGTCACGTGTCACGTGAAGCTTGACCAATGTTAGCTTGGTGAAACCAACGAAAATCAAACGAAAACATACTCTCCACCATGCCTTCGGCCTGCATGGCGGAGACAATAATGCAACTTGTACAACTTTGTATATTACCTTCAATACAAAACATGATAGTGCTTTAAATTAAAATAAAAAAAATAGCATTTGATTTATTGAATACTTTATTAACAGTTTGCAAAAATCAGTGGTCTGATTTTACAATGATGCTAAAAGGATAACACAAAGATCCCTAGAGGCTTGTTTTCATTGTGGTTCTGTAGCAGATCTACAACCTCACAACACATTGCGATGAGCTTGTAGATCTGCTATTTTCCAATAGCCAAAGTATAAAATAGGGCTTAAGTGGTTAAAGCACATAATCAATCAATAAGGAAGTTAAATGGCAAATAAAATGAAATAAAATGCTTAAAACTGGTGAGAAATATACATAACTTCTCTTGCACTGTTTTAAGAACAGAACAAACATTATATTAATCTACATGAAACATGGTGTTAAAATGTAACAGATGGCTGTTAGATTAATGTTATTAACATTCTATAGGCAGACAAACCAAAGCAAACACACAAACTATCACATGTAAACACAGCCATCATGTAGCTGTACCAACACACCGGCTAACTGATACATGGTGAACATGATGGTTTCAGCGCAGAGCTCTTTCACAGATCCAGTAGTTGGTATAGACAGAACACGTCATGTCGTCCCATCCTCTGCTAGGAACGCCAGACATAGACCCATCATAATACTCAACACAGTCTGTTACTGCATTAGGGAGCGTACTGCCTTCATAATGAGGCTGACCAGGGAACCAGTACCTGTAGAAGTAGGAACATATAATTAATACAATACTTTTACAAGGACGTTTTTTCACTCTAAATCGTTTGTGTTTTAATCATCTCCTCATTTTATATTCAGTGGTTTTCAAAGGTATTTGTTGCTAAATTAGCCGATCTACAAGCTCACAACATGTTGCATGTGTATAAGATTGTAGATCGTCTATTTTTTTCGCTTTGGAAAATGTGTGGGATAAATGAATGAATAAATAGTTATAATGTATTTAATGTATTTAAGGCTGTAGAAATTAGTACACACAAAGTACTGATATAGCAAATAAAAATAAAATAAAAAAGTAATTAGCCTATTTGTATATATTTCACTAATAATGAGTGGTTCACCTGGATCTCATGACCAGTTTTGGTTATAATTACTCAGGAACAGTAATACATTGCTAGTTACCAAATTAACCCACAGGAAGCATTGTGCTGTTGCCTTATTTTTCAAGTCTATGGCTGCCGCGTGGCTGCAGGGGTTTTCCTGTATCTTGATTATTTCAAGCCAGTAGATAGCACTGTTGGGACTGCTGATGCACTAGAGCAGTGGTTCTCAACCAGTGGTCCTTGAGAGGGTTCCAGCTGGTCCCCAACTAAATGATGGAGAGTTGGTAACCAAATGGACCCTTATAGATCTTTAACTCTTGAGAGTGTAAAATGTTACACTCTCAAGAGTTAAATTATTGTTAAACATCTGTATTACTTAATGTATAAGAAGTCTTACTCAATTAGAGAATGTAGGAGAATTATTATTTTGATCAACGTTTGCCTGTTATCTCTCCTATGGCACCAACATCAATACATCATGGATGGAATTGTGGACAAAATCTTATCCAACGACAACAAAATATTATTATTATGTTTTGGGTCTGAGAGTCTAAATATCATCAAATGGTTCATAGTGGCTCAAAATGCTGAATAAATAATGGACCTTGATATGAAAAGGGTTGAAACTCACTGCACTAAAGGGGTAGACGTGCTGCAGGACGATATGTGACTAATGTGAGTTATTTCATTTATTTTGTATTTAATTAAACTTCAAAACTTAATAATCTGAGCAGTGATATTATGTTTTGAAAAGCAGCAGATCAATGTAACAGTTGTTGGGCTACCAGTTGTTTGCTAGTAACTGCATATAAATAGTAGATTATTTAATCATCTAGTTCACATTTATAATAAAGATCTACTGTGCCTTAGCTTATTACCCTATCTTACAGTATGTATAGCCTATTCACATTTACATGTCGTAGGGATGTTAACATGAAGTCAGTTATTATCACCAATACACCCCTGACTATCACACATACGTTTGTCATTAAATTAAATCACCCGATGTGACACGTTGTGAGCTTGATCGGCAATAACACCATCATTAGACTTTATGGATTCACTTACTATATTGATATAATGAGTATTATATGACGGGAGACAACAATGACAAGGCATGGAGAATAAAACGTTAACTGTTTGCAATCAGCGTCCAACTAACACCTTATGGATTATAATAGCCTGCTTTCAATATAGGCTACCATTTTATGCAGAAATACTCCCAGTGTCTGAATACAGAGCAAGGAGGAGAGAGTCGGGTAGGAAAGAACACCTCATAGCATTTAAACAGTGTCTTCAAACAGATGATATTATCAGACAGATCAAACTCATAACTAAAACATTGGGGTCTTTATGGCCAAACATTTGCAGCCCCTTGCAGTCATGGGGGACGCAGGATTTCAGCATAATGATTAAAGTCAGCCTGTTGCCTCGCCAAGTTTCAGCAACACAGTAAAAAAACATTAATTTTGTCTTTTGTCTGTCTTTGTGACAGTGTAGCAGATTTGTATTTTATGATAACATTGATAACACAATACCCTTTAGAATAATGATGGTAAAATGAAGATGATCAGTCTTACGTTGGTGTGGTCAGTGGAGTTCCATCTACCCACATCCAGATTCCTTCCTCGTCTCTGTCGGTCAAACCCAGCCACACTCTCTTGTTGAAACTGGCAACAAAGTCCTGCACAGAAAAACAGCTGGTTACTGATGTACAATAGATGTGTGTCTCCACAAAATGTACTAATGTGCTCACATTTGCGCGCACGAACCGCACGCGGATGCCACATAGTCGGAGAAAAGGTCTGTCGGATTAACGCATGCCTCCCCACGCACACGCACACGTACACACACACACACACACACACACACACACACACACACACACACACACACACACACACACACACACCTGTTTTGCCTTGCTCTTTATGACAATCAGGTCAGATTGTCTGTCTCTACACCACTGTCTGCTCTCCTCCCAGGTTTTCCTCTCAGTAGAGATGTAATAACAACCTCTGTCAAGCTTCTGCCATCCAGGTGCTTTTAACAACAAAACAATACAGTTGGACACTGTTTTTTTTTCTTCTCTCCCTCAAATGAATGACAAATGAATGAACAACATGATGTAACATGTAATAAAAAAACAGTGATGTCTCACTCACCACAGTGCCTCATCTTCATGTCATCTCGCTCTCCAGTCAAGTTGTTATATCTGGTCTGTAACTGGTCAAAACTGGTTTTAAGTCGGTTAAAACTGGTCTGTAACTGTCCTCGGTCTTCAGTCAGGTTGGTGTTCCTGGCCTGTACTTGGTTGTAATTGTTCATTAGTTGGTCTCTCTCCACTTTGTAGGATTGATCTGTATGAAAACAATATAAAAATGGGAGATTTACTAATAAAAAAAGTACAGTATATTTCATGCTAGCAGATCTGTCAGGAGGAGTAAATAATAGCTATCATGGAAACACCTGACTGTGATCTTTCTGTGTGCAGTTTGTACGTTCTCCCACTGCTCACTTGGGTTTCCTCACACACCAAAACAACAAAATGTTAGAGAGAAACTCCTGTTAGTGACCTTGAGCAAGGCATTGGTTTTAGAGCCCCCACCTGAAGCAAACATGTAACAGTGCTTCAGCACCATAGCCAGAAAGACAGAGTGGTCTGCATGGTGCTCTGTAGGATTGAGACTGGAGTGGAGTTCCTAATAAGATTATTCAACACAATCAAAGGACATAGGCTGATGTACATAGTTGTATAACTATAGAGGTAATAAAACTCACTAGCCACAGCATGAAGGTATGGGAAAGAGTAGTGGAAGCTATGCTAATGGGAGAAATGACAATTAGTGAACAGCAATATGGTTTTATGCCAAGAAAGAGCATTACAGGCACTGAGAGTGTTGAAGAAGATGTAAGGTCAAAGGAGTTACACTGTGTCTTTGTGGAACCTAAGGAAAGCACATGATGGGGTGCTAAAAGAAAATGGACTGTTAATATAGATTACATTTTAGGGTAACACCTGCTCAAAATAGGGGCAAATTCATACACGTAATTAACGCTTAATTAATTCTTAAATCTAATATGATAATATTGTTAATATATCATGAATTTGCATTTGCATTAATTCCTGTCTTCAGTAGAAGTAAAAGTATTGAAAATTGGAAGTACTTCTGTAAAGCAAAAGTACCTAAAAATTGTACTTAAGTGTCAGTACTTTGAGTGGAGTAAATGTACTTAGTTACTTTACACCACTGGCGTGCAGAAGCAGCAGCAGCACTGTTGCCATGACTGCTTATTATAAGCAACTTCCGGCTTGTTTTTCTGTAAAGTTGCTTGTAAATATTGCGTTTTTTTTGGGGCTTGTTTCTAAAGTGTAGTTGCTTAATATTTGGGCTTCCTTCCTAAATGTTGTTTAAACTAGTGGTCCTCAAAAATTGTCACGTCAAGGACCCCCATTTGTAAATATTTTGTGCCAGGGACCCCTGTACCAGTTTAACCCTTTGACTGCCATGGACATGTTAACGCGTCGAATTCTGCCAGGGCTCGATCACCCTGCCAACGACGAGTTTGGACAAGTTTTCGTTCTTTAATTGTCTTATAAAAGATTGCGCTTTTCTCTGTCACCCGAGTGATCAGGTTCACTTTCCACTCACCCGGATCCGGAAATAACGTCATCCGAAGATTTCTGTCTGTTTATTGGTTTCCTGGAAACGGCTCTATCTTGAGTTAACTTTTTAGTGTGGTTGCCCTAACAGGGCAACCAGATAGTACTCTATACACTTTATTCTTTATTCTAGATAAACTTATTTTGGTGCGCTACTCCTCCAACAGTTTATTTTTCCCAATTTTGTGCCATATGTCAAAATGACCGGCTTCACCGGGAATCGTGTGCATCCATTTTGCTAAGAGATTGGTTACATAGTTTAATTGATATTGATTTATTAGTGCATTAAATTTCCCCATCCACTTTAATGGGAAAATGAAAAAACTCCCATTCAAGTATTTTTTTCTCAGAAACAGTAAGGGCTAGAGTTACAAGACTTGGAGGGGTGGTTCATAATTTAGTGCAAAATTATTTAAAAAATAATGACACCAATCGGCCTCATGGTGGCGCTATAACAGCCCACTTTACGTTTTGGCCTATAACTCTTGAACCGTTGGTCGTAAAATAAAAACGCCCATTTGTGTCAGGATAGATTTTCCGCCATTTTGAATTTTCTTCAAAACACACTTTTAGCTCCTCCTCCCACATATTTTGTCCAACTTTCACAAAAATCGGTACACATGATCTCTGGGCCCATACAATAGATAAATCCAAACGGCATTTTGATAGTCCTTACCGTTCGTCCACATGTCGAGGGTGGTTTACTCAACGAATCCCCAAAAGCATTTCCACTTTGATCCATAGGGGGCACCACGAAAGCGCAAAACGTAACTGTTCGATGCAAAAACATGATTTTTGGGCGGATCAATTCTCTCAAAATGAAACGCGAGTGATCTCAGGTGTGACGTGACAATACAATTGGCCCGTTACATTTGTGGGAGGGGCCTATTTCTTTAGTGGGAAGGGCCTATTTCTTAAAATCGAAACGGCACGTATCACGAACGCGGGATCCGATCGGCACAGAATTGGAATCGCACGTCGCGCGGCCTCCGAGGGTATTCCTCCCGGCGTATCACTCGAGTCCCGGCGGCGCTGACCCCCGACCGGCGTCGGCGCAACCACACTTTGTAATTTCCCAGAATTGCGACGCGTCTAGTTTTCCACTGTATTTCACGAGACTTCCTATTTTCAACATGGTCTAACAAAGGAAGGGACAGCTCCGGTTACATATTTTTTTCTCTGGACGATGAAAAGTGATCCCCCTTGTGTTTACCAACGGTCTGACAAGCGATCATAATGTATATAAATGTTCTGTGGCCAGTTGGGGAGGTGGGAAAGACTTTAATTTTTGACGGTAGATGCTGTTTTCAGCGTGCCTGCGACAAGGAAAGGCACCTCACGGGTGACATTTTTTTCCTCTGGGCGACGGCCTTGGATACTGTGTGTTTACACACATGGTCCGACGATGGATCATAATGGATCTAAATTGTCTGTGACCAGTTGAAAACGTTAAAAAACACAAACGCTGGCAGTGGGTGAGTTTATTAATGTATATTCTCTGGCAGTGAAGAGTTAAAAAAACATTCCACATTTGTCACTTTTTTTCAAGATTTATTTTGAATTATTTGAATTATTATTTCTATGATGTTATGATATCTTAGAATGAATGGTACTGTAGAGAAATGTCATAACTCCATCCCGGGTCCGCCACAGCGGTGTTCTGTCCCAAGGCCTATCCGTGCACGTTTTAAGCTGGGAAGGAGCCGGGAGGGAGTTATGAAAATGTTCAACTGTACCATTCATCCTAAGATATCATAACATCATAGAAAAGGTAAGAAAAACTTAGTCCAAAATTCTCCTTTAAAGGAGGAGTTCACCCAAAAAACGTACTTTCTATCAATTGCACCCCATGAAGCTTGATGCATTTTTGTTTTTGTGGCATTCCTAAGCCAATAATTTGATGACCGGGTGTGTATCCGGTAGGAGACACAAATAATCTACTTTGTGTCTCCTACCGGATACATTAGCCGGTAGGAGACGGGAAGCAAATTATTGGCTTAGGAATGCCACAAAAACAAAAATAAATCCATGGATTCAAGGCTTCATGGGGTGTGCAATTGATAGAAAATAAGTAATTTCATGGTTCAAGGTTCAACTTTATTGTCAACAATACCATTTACAAGTAAAAGGCACGTGAAATTCATTGCGCGCTAAAAACCAACACAGCAGCAACAGTCTCAGTAATCCCCATTCAGACTCAATCAAGTGTTATGTTAGAAACTAAGCTGCTTAATAAAACATGTAAAGATCTAAACTAAACTAAGTGCAAAAAGCTCATGTGCAAACTGCATTGTCATAGATCTCTAATACATTAGCCACAGACTTATGGCCATATAGTCCGGGCCATGTAGTGTTCAGTGTGTGTTCAAAAGTCTTATGGTGGCCAAGAAGAAAGTACTCCATAGTCTTTGTGTGTGGCTAGCAAGGCTGAGATACCGCTTGCCTGGCCGCGGCCGCAGTGCTGGCCTGAACAGGCTGTGGCTGGGATGGTGGACGTCCCCAACAATCCGTTCAGCCTTGGCCACGCATCGCCTCTCGTATATTCCCTGGAGGGAGGGAAGCTCACCTCCGACTACACACTGGGCTGACCGCACTACTCTCTGTAGTGCCTTCTGTTGAAGGACAGTGCAGCTCCCGTACCATACGATGAGTCCACCCGTCAGGATGCTCTCGATGGTGCAGTTGTTGAAGGACCTCAGGACACGGGGGCTGACCCTGAACTTCTTCAGGCGCCGTAAGCAGTACAGGCGTTGTTGTGCCTTTTTCACCACATGAGTGGTGTGAGTGTTCCACTTAAGGTCATCGTCTATGTGTATGCCAAGGAATTTAAACCCACTGACTCTCTCCACTGCAACTGCATGTCTAGTGGTAACAGTCTTCCACGCCGACATCTCGCCACTCCGACTAGTGGCTTCCGCGTGCGGTTAGGGTTAGGGTGAGGGTTAGGTATAGGGTTCGTTAACGTCGGAAAGGCGACATGTCGGAAAGCCGCCATGTAACCATGTCTAGTCTTGCAGGGACAATTGTATTGAAGGCTGAGCTGAAGTCCACGAACAGCATCCGCACGTACCTGTTGTTACTCCCTCTCGCATCCAAGTGATTGAGGGCGGTGTGGAGAGCCATGGCCACTGCATCATCGGTTGATCTATTTTTCCGGTATGCAAACTGCCATGGATCCAGCGTAGCGGACAGTACCGAGCAGATGTAATCTCTTACCAGCCTCTCAAAGCACTTGCTGACGATTGGTGTCAGTGCAACAGGTCTCTAGTCATTGTGACATGATGTATTTGCACGCTTGGGGACTGGGACTATGGTGGATCTTTTGAAGCCTTCAGGAACCTCAGCTTGGGAGAGGGAGAGGTTGAAGATGTCTGTAAACACACCAGCCAGCTGGTGTGCACAGACTTTGAGCACACGACCTGGTATGCCGTCGGGGCCTGCCGCTTTACGGGTGTTCAACCGCATGAAGGCCTTACGCACATCAGCCTCCGAAATGGATAGTGGGCTGACCTCCTGTGGTGGTGCAGGCTCCGGTGGTCTGGTAACTGGTGTTGGTGCCGTCTGTCTCAAACCGTGCAAAGAAGGAGTTCAGCTCATTTGGGAGGGAGGTAGAGGGGGGCTCCGTGCTTCTGGGTCGCCCTCTGAAGTCCGTTATTTCTCGGAGCCCTTGCCACACGCTCCTCGCATCCCCATTTTTTGGGTGAACTACTCCTTTAAGATTGTAGATCTGCTAGTTTCAAATAGCCAATGTATGTACAGGTTTAAAGTGCTCATGTGGCCCTAGTTGCTTCTTTGGGGCTTGTTTTCATAGACCTGGTTGCTTATTTCTCTCGCAAATTCTGGCAACACTAGCCAGCAGCAGCAGGCAGGCTGTCTGTTTTGTTATGATTTCTCAAATGATTTTAATTCATTACATGAACGTACAGTAGCCTATCTGTAAAACCCGCAATTAACCATGTGGGCATGTTAATGTTAATATTAATAAGAATGAATTAATTGAAACATTCCGCGTGCACGCGTGAGTCTCTCTTTGTGCTCTCCAAATCAGAGGGGAAATTTGAAGGCGCGGGCAGGGGTGTATTGGTGATTTTTTTCCCGGTGGAACAGTATTTTAATGACGTCACGTGCATGTGCGTGCACGACACGCGCACATCGCACATATTTTATTTTAACTTAAAGTAGGAAACATGTTTGTATAGGAAATGTTTTTTAGCTTAGTTTTAAACTAAAACCAATTCAAGGTATGCCATGAATTATATGGGCAGAAAATAAAAGTTTTATGTGTGTGTGTGTGTGTGTGTGTGTGTGTGTGTGTGTGTGTGTGTGTGTGTGTGTGTGTGTGTGTGTGTGTGTGTGTATATATATATATATATGATGCATACAGTATTCATTATGAACTTAATGTTATGTAATTATTCATTAATTTATAATAATAAATTGAGTTATAAGTAATTATTAGCTATAATGAAAACCATGATTCACCTGGGGGTCCCCATGGGCCACCGACCACCGGGCCGAGCCAGTCCAACTTGGGAGACCCCAGTCAGCCTATGCACCACATGTTGTGGAACAGCACCACCACAGACTGACTCTTCAAACTACTCCTACGTACCTACAGTATGAGCACTCATCCTTGCATTATAAAAGCCACAGAAAAAAGAAGATCTAGAAGAAAACTAACAAACACAATAGGGTGCCTAGTGTCTACCCACTATGTGCATGCCCCCCTAATAATAATAATAATTAAAATAATAATAATAATAATGTATGAGGAGGTGTCATATATGCCAGTGTATATAAAAAAAAAACATCAGTGTTGGGCTCGTTAATGATAAAAAAATGAATGATATATAACTTGATACACTTTTCAAAAGTAATGTTGATGATGATGTTACTTTACTTATTACTCCCTGCCAACATTAACTATTTACACTACTACTTATTTATCTCACAAAATTGAGGATCAGCACAAATTGAGGATCACCACAACATTGGTAATTGTTTAAAATATTTTCAGCCCACACTGTAAAATCCTAATGCAACAGATATAAAATATGTAATTTGCAAGCTATTTAGACAAGGAGTAGGCTTTACTTCCATGAAGTTGACTGGTATACAGCATTTAGGTGATCAGTCGCTTCAACTGCCTACAAAAACTTCTTTTTTTTTTGGATCGAGTGGAGTTTATTTTGATTTGAATCATGAATCTACATGATCTACAAGCTCACAACGTGCCGCAGCGTGATGCGTTGTGATCTTGTATATCAGTTATGTTTGGTGCACAACATGGCACGCGACCAAGTATAAATCAGGCGTAACTATGAAAGCTGGCGTGGCATGACAGCACATAATGTTGTGTCTATGGAGATCCAACAGTCTCTTTCAAATCCATTCATTTTATGGATTAAACATTATGTTGGATCATCATAGATACATAACAAAATATAATACAATTATTTCTTTCTTAAACTTGACTTACAGAGATAGAGTGGGACAGCAATGTTGAGGAGAGTTAGAACAGCACAAAGCAATCCAACTCTGACTCCAATCCGCCTGTGCCGTCTTATCTCTGGAGGACACGCGCACGCGCGCGCGCGCGCGCACACACACACACACACACACACACAGGAGTGAGTCAGTGAGATTAGTTAAAAATCTTAAAATGTCCGTCTAAAAGGTATTTCGTTTTAGTAACATCTCTTACCAGACTGCAGTGTATTCTGTAGATCTCTCTCCTTAGCTGTAGGCCTAGTCCTGATCTCAGCATCTTCGCAGGTTGCATCGTCTAGCTCAAGGTGATCATAAATGTTATCTGCAGCCATTTCTACCCTTGTGATTCAATTCTTCTTGCAGGCATTTGACATGGTCACTACACCTCCTCACTACGCTCTGAATTAAGGAGAAGAGCGGTCTTTCTTTTATTCATGTGCCTCTCTTCCTCTTTTATTTTGGTTTGTTCCGCCCCATTTAGAAAAACAATTATGAAATAAATACATATGCATAGGTTTTATGAAATGACGACAGAAGAGACTGACTGCACTGGTGTCAATGATGTCTGGAGAAGAGGTGTGACGGCCCCCTAGGGCCTTTGCCAGGTATATTCTATCAACTGTTCTCTGTTGCAGTGCTGATTGGAAGGTGGAGTTCACCGGGGGAAGGAGACACCTGGCCACTGTCTCCCACAGTATAAAATACCTGCATTTCCACTGTTCTTTCTCTCCTTCCACCTGGGCCACACCTGAGCATGGCCACACAGAGAGCATTTGTGTTTTCCCCTATGTTTGCATTATTGCTTCATTGTTTGCACTTTTGTTATCATTATTATGTTTTGTAAATCAAATAAAACTCAGTTAAAACTATGTAGAGTTTCCCCTTTATTTGTTGTGGTCTAGAGCTAGGCCATAACAGAGGTTATATTCTTTACAAGTTTACATTATATCTGTGATGTAAAGGAACAGCATAGATCTGTAAAGCTTTCTCACAAACAGTAACATGTACTCTAAATGCTGCTAAATGAGTGCACAAACAACTTTGACCTAACACAGGAACTATTGTTATTATATGTTATTAAACGTTTTAGTTTTTTGTGTCCGGGTAGCTCAGTCTGTAGTCAGCACTTGCCTTTGGACCACAAGGTCCTGGCATCTATCCTGGGCATTGCCAACTCAGCATATGAGTAGCATGACTTTGGCAAATCTACTGGCTGATGGTAGATTTAGCGCTCCACCTCAGCAATCCATCTCTCACTATTGTTTTAGACAGTGGTGGAAAAAGTACTCACGTTTCTTACTTAAAGAAAAAGTATCAATACTGCCATGTAAAAATACTCTGTTACAAGTTAAAAGTCCGGAATTCTAAATTGACTTGAGTAGAAGTACAAAAGTATTGGCATCAAAATGTACTTAAAGTACCAAAAGTAGAAAGTACTCATTATTATGCAGAATGTCCCATTTCTACAAGTTTTCAAATGTATAACATTTTGAAAATAGCAGATCTACAAGCACACAATGCATCGCATCACGACACATTGTGAGCTTGTAGATCGCCTATTTTCAAATGGCCGAAATGTATATAGGGTTGAAGAGGTTAATGTATGTTTTTTAATAATTTTAAAGATTTGCAAAGTAACTAGTAACTAAAGTTTTCAAATAATTGTAGTGGAGTAAAAGTACAATATTTTCCTCTGAGATGTAGTGGAGTAGAAGTAAAAGTGCTGAAAATTAGAAATACTCAAGTAAAGTAAATGTACTTAGTAAAGGAACTAAGTAAATGTACTTAGTTCCTTTACGCCACTGGTTTTAAAACAATGCCGTACCCTCATCTCAGGTCCCACATCAAAGAGGCTGGCCTCCGATGGTGGTCTATACAGGGGACAGGTGGTGATTATGTATTTGGTCTGCTCAAGCACCCCGCACTCGCATGCAGTGCTGTCTGCCAGACCTCACTTATTCATAGATGTTTTGAAGCCCAGTTGGTTCCTCAGGGTTTACTTCAGCTGGTCTTGAATTCCTGTGAAATAGTGGAGGACTAAACATTGATATTTACACATTCTTTTATCTGTTTTATCTGTTGCAGCAAATATGATATCACAGACCAGGCAAACATTAAAGGTACATGTCAAAATAGTCTCGGCCATGCCTTAAGGCCTGGTGGAGACAATAGATATATACGGGAATGCAGGCTTATCCTCTTTAACTGAGAGGCGTGATAAGCACTGGTATCTATTTATTTTTAAAGCCATATCAGGAATGCTCCCCCCTTATATTTATGCTATGTTGGTACAGAACCCTATTACATACCAGACCCGGTCGAGTGACCTCCTGACGCTCAAGGTTCCTTTTGCGCAGACGGAGTTAGGCAAGACAGCTTTTTCTGTCAGTGCTCCATGCCTGGAATGAGCTCCAGAGGTCCTTGAAAATCAAATCACTTCCATCTTTAGGTAGTTTCAGGGAAATGTTTTCTAACATTTTTGTTCAGGATTGTAACTGCTTTATTTCATTATTTGATTATGATATATCTGTTCTAGTTCTTTGACTATTTTAGTTTTTGAGTTCTTTCTGTATTCTGATTCATGTATTTATTGCTGTATGTAAATGTCTATTCCTGTTGATTACTGTGTTCTGTATCTCGGCTACATTGAAAATGAGGGCCTGCCCCTAAACTGTACTCCGAGCTGAAATAAAGGTTATGATGATGATGATGATAGAGAGGAAGATTGGAACCTTCAAGTTTCTACACTTAAAGCAATGAGCCAGTATATACAGTTGAAGTTCTCTATACTGGACATACTGTAGTCCAACATGTTATTGGTCAATAAGGCTACAGAAATGTCTAATTTAATAGAAAAACAGTGTTTTCCTAGAATAGACCGATTACACAAGGACTTGTTTTTCTGTGTTCCTATGAAGAGGAAGTACAACTGTGAGGTACTTTTCACTTACCCTGAAGTTACTGTGTTTTTTCTTTCCTTTTTCTTGTTTCTCTTTTTCACTTCTTTTTTTTGGAAGGGGGGGGGGGGTGTGGGGGTGTGGGGTCACATAATGTCAGCAGGGACCTGACATTCTTGGGAGGACAGCTAGCTGAACTAACTTAGGGTTTGGGGGGCGCTCACCTCTGTGACCTCTCAACCGCCTGCACTCTCACTATTTTTATGAATGGCACTTTTCTGAGAAATGAAAAAGTGCTAAGAAAGTAAGACTATATACCTTGAGAGTGGACTTTCTGGACAAAAGTCAAGCCAAATCATTGTCCAATCATGCTCAGGTTTGCTGGTCTGAATGTGAACCCCAACCAATCATACCAGGGGAGAGGTGCAGTGCAGCAGGAATGACCCTGGCAGCATATCTTGGTCCAGGGGCCAGTTGCACCACCTCACACTAAGTTCAAACTTAGCCTAGTTATAGCTTAACCCATTCAATCACATCTCTGTCATTTTAGATTTCTTTAGGCTATTCAAAAATAGCAGATATACAAGCTCATAGTGCGGCACCGAGTGCCGCACTATGAGCTTGTAGATCTGCTATTTTTTGAAAAATCGATGGTGAAAATGTGTGCAAATCTTTGAACATATATATATTTTTAAAAATATATATATTTAAGGATTTGCACAAATGTTCACATTTAAAAAAAAAAAAGCAGATCTACAAGCTCATAGCGCGGCACTCGGTGCCGCGCTATGAGCTTGTATATCTGTCTGCTATTTTTGAATAGCCTAAAGAAATCTATAAATGACACAGATGCTTTCCCGGCTAAATGGGTTAAATGGCTTTTTTAAAAGCCATTTAAGCTATAACTAGGCTAAGTTTGAACTTAGTGTGAGGTGGTGCAACTAGCCCCAGGTGTGTAACCTGTTTAGTACTAGGGTATTACTACTGTTAAACCACAGCTAATGAGATGAGACAACATGATTGAGAATGAGTTTGGGAAGAGATCATTAAGAGACAAAAGACATGTACAAAGTCCATGCAGAATGGACAACTGCACAGTGATGGCTGAAATCTCAGCAACATGAAAGTCTTTTTTCATAAAGATGCATAAAGTTAAGTCGTGTGTGAAGAGAGGAACTGGTCACATCTTTGTCCCACCAGCAACAGTGATGGTGAAGAAAGGGAACTTGGAAGACGCTTTCTGACAAACCACAAAGCATCTGACAATACGTTTTCCAAGAAAAAATAGGAACTGAAATGTCAAAGATATGTATTTATGTAGTACATGAAACTGCAAGTGCTGTCATCAGCATTTTAGAAGTCTCACACTTTTTTTCAAAATGAATCTGGCCTTTAATTCTTATTCATAGTATTGACTTATTCTATAGTTTTTTTGTATTAAATGATGTACTTATATTTGCATTATTCTGATTATAAGACTATAATGATATGTAAAAGCAGTGGTGGTTTCCACTGTCTGGTGATAGTAGATCTCACCGATCTCAGCTAGCTGAACTAACTTAGGGTTTGGGGGGCGCTCACCTCTGTGACCTCTCAACCGCCTGCACTCTCACTATTTTTATGAATGGCACTTTTCTGAGAAATGAAAAAGTGCTAAGAAAGTAAGACTATATACCTTGAGAGTGGACTTTCTGGACAAAAGTCAAGCCAAATCATTGTCCAATCATGCTCAGGTTTGCTGGTCTGAATGTGAACCCCAACCAATCATACCAGGGGAGAGGTGCAGTGCAGCAGGAATGACCCTGGCAGCATATCTTGGTCCAGGGGCCAGTTGCACCACCTCACACTAAGTTCAAACTTAGCCTAGTTATAGCTTAACCCATTCAATCACATCTCTGTCATTTTAGATTTCTTTAGGCTATTCAAAAATAGCAGATATACAAGCTCATAGTGCGGCACCGAGTGCCGCACTATGAGCTTGTAGATCTGCTATTTTTTGAAAAATCGATGGTGAAAATGTGTGCAAATCTTTGAACATATATATATTTTTAAAAATATATATATTTAAGGATTTGCACAAATGTTCACATTTAAAAAAAAAAAAGCAGATCTACAAGCTCATAGCGCGGCACTCGGTGCCGCGCTATGAGCTTGTATATCTGTCTGCTATTTTTGAATAGCCTAAAGAAATCTATAAATGACACAGATGCTTTCCCGGCTAAATGGGTTAAATGGCTTTTTTAAAAGCCATTTAAGCTATAACTAGGCTAAGTTTGAACTTAGTGTGAGGTGGTGCAACTAGCCCCAGGTGTGTAACCTGTTTAGTACTAGGGTATTACTACTGTTAAACCACAGCTAATGAGATGAGACAACATGATTGAGAATGAGTTTGGGAAGAGATCATTAAGAGACAAAAGACATGTACAAAGTCCATGCAGAATGGACAACTGCACAGTGATGGCTGAAATCTCAGCAACATGAAAGTCTTTTTTCATAAAGATGCATAAAGTTAAGTCGTGTGTGAAGAGAGGAACTGGTCACATCTTTGTCCCACCAGCAACAGTGATGGTGAAGAAAGGGAACTTGGAAGACGCTTTCTGACAAACCACAAAGCATCTGACAATACGTTTTCCAAGAAAAAATAGGAACTGAAATGTCAAAGATATGTATTTATGTAGTACATGAAACTGCAAGTGCTGTCATCAGCATTTTAGAAGTCTCACACTTTTTTTCAAAATGAATCTGGCCTTTAATTCTTATTCATAGTATTGACTTATTCTATAGTTTTTTTGTATTAAATGATGTACTTATATTTGCATTATTCTGATTATAAGACTATAATGATATGTAAAAGCAGTGGTGGTTTCCACTGTCTGGTGATAGTAGATCTCACCAGCATTGGATCAGATCTTGTGTCAGAACCCTGACAGTACAGTACATGTGTTGGGAACCAAAAGCTAAATCTGGTGTCTTCCTGAAATCCAAGTGAATAAAAATATGCACGCACGCACGCACGCACGCACGCACGCACGCACGCACGCACGCACGCACGCACGCACGCACACACACACACACACACGCACACACGCACACACACACACACACACACACACACACACACTTACACACTTACACACAGAGACAGCAGACAGACAGACAGACGCACGCACGCACGCACGCACGCATGCACGCACAGAGAGAGACACACACACACACACACACACACACACACACAGAGAGACACACACAGACACGCACACACACACACACACACACACACACACACTGCAATGTAACCTTACTGTGCCACTCCGAGGCCGTGAAGCTGTCGGTAGGAGCTGAGGCTCCATGGAACGCTGTCTGTGCTCTGTTTTTACTCAATAAATCGAATGGAAGTTATCCGACTGTCACAGCCCAGTACAGATACAGCACATTACCCCAGGGAACAAACCACCCGGTCGACTGGCGGCGTCTCGTCGTCGCTGGACCCAGGGACAACTCAGACAAAGACTCGTAGGGGCTTGCGACGCTGGATACCAGTGGAATCGTGACATCAGTGGGCAGCAGCATGGCACTCGAGAAACGGTCCACCTTGCAGGAACCCTGGCGTTGACACTGGCAAGGGTGAGGGTCCTGCCAACCGTCACCAATCATCGAGGCAGTGGGAACCTCAGAACTTCTGGCCATCCTCAACATAAAAGCTCTAAAGTGAGTTCAAAGTTCAACCCCTTGAGTTGCCTCTGACTCCGGACAGGAAGTTTGATAGTATTTATTTTCTCTTTTTGATTTTTACTTTATTGTGCATAACAGGCACAGCTACTTTGGAGACAATGATAAATCCAGGGGTTTACAGTGCTATGGTAAAAACTACTGGTTCAGACACAACAGTGTTGACACTAAAGTGTCAGGGCCTCTCTCCTCCAGAGTGGGAGTGTACCTGGACCACAAGGCAGGTACTCTGTCCTTCTACAGTGTTTCTGACACAATGACCCTCCTACACACAGTTCAAACCACGTTCACACAACCTCTCTATCCAGGGATATATGTTCCTTTTTAACTATGGAGATACAGCAGAGCTGTGTAAGACATGGTAGACATGAATACTGATGATGATATTCAGTTGAAAACGTGTTGTTTTTTTCATTTGATGATAGATTGTCTCTTCTAGATAAAGCATGTGTAAGAATGATGTGTACAGTATACTACACCATCATGATCAATCAATCCATTGTGTTCCCCTCATTGCATTTCTTTAATAAGCCTGCTGCAGACAATCATTATACAGTATGCCCTGTTCTCTTGTTGATATTACTACAGAGCCCTCTGTCAGTCAGTGTAGATTAGTTATACTGAATGTAGTGGTTCTCAAACTGTGGGTAGGGACCCCCAGGAGGTCCCCAAATGATATTTTGCTTAATGTGCAACATTGTTTTCTCACACAACAGTAAACAAACCTACAAGCACAAACATACCGTACATACATGTATAGTGTATGTATAATGTATACAGAGTACAGTACATTTCTAAAGTGACAATTTAAGGACTTTTTAAGACCTATTGAATAATAAATGAAAAATAAAAGGAGACATTACTGCGTCAAAAGTAATTAACAAACTATACTATAGAAAATGGTCAAACATTGGCCTGACAAAGAGAGAATTTGTGAAAACAGCCGATCTACAAGCTCACTGTGAGCTTGTAGATCTGCTGTTTTCACAATATTGATGAAGTCAAACTAAATGTAATGCCTCAACTCCTGCAATTCCAAGTGCTTGTCAGGGTGGCTGGTCCCCAGTTCAAATATGATTATTTTGGAGGGTCCCCAGTTCAAATATGAATATTTTGGAGGGTCCCCAGTTCAAATATGATTATTTTGGAGGGTCCCCAGTTCAAATATGATTCTTTTCAGGGGGTCCCCAGTTCAAATACAATTATTTTCAGGGGGTCCCCAGTTCAAATACGATTATTTTGGAGGGTCCCCAGGTCAAATATGATTCTTTTCAGGGGGTCCCCATGAATACGATTATTTTGGAGGGTCCCCAGTTCAAATATGATTCTTTTCAGGGGGTCCCCAGTTCAAATACGATTATTTTGGAGGGTCCCCAGTTCAAATATGATTCTTTTCAGGGGGTCCCCAGTTCAAATACGATTATTTTGGAGGGTCCCCAGTTCAAATATGATTATTTTCAGGGGGTCCCCAGTTCAAATATGATTATTCTCAGGGGGTCCCCAGTTCAAATATGATTATTTTGGAGGGTCCCCAGTTCAAATATTATTATTTTGGGGAGTCTCTGCCTGAAAAGTTTGAGAACCACTGGTGTAATGTCGTCCTCCTCAATGTGTCAATAGGGTATTGTGTGTCAACAGTTAATTGATTATAAAAACATATTTTAATGTGATGAACAATGTTTTTACCCCATTTTGTAAATACAGTAGAAACCTCGGAGTCCTTCAAACAGTTACACACTTATGAAGCCATGTTAAAACAAAAGAGGGGGGAAAAGCTTCTGTAATTTCTACAAGCTTACGACTTATCTGGCAAAATGACAAAATTATGTTTCAATTCATATAAAGGAGTTTCAGACCATCAGGTAATCATTATGTTTTCATTAACTTTACTTCATTTACACTGACTTGTTTTTTTCTTGTCTGCAACCTCTAACAGTGTTTTAGTCTGATTTGAAGAATGTTTCTGTCTCTGTGAAAGTTGTCTCCATGTTTAGATGACGTTTTATACAGGATGTGAAGATACGGTAGATGTTAAAACAGTCTGAGGACTGAGAGGACAAGACCAATAGGGCATCGCAGTTGCGGCCACTTCCGGGTTCCACTGCAAAACACTCAATGCATTTTTCCCATTGACTTTTCCAAAAATATTTATATCAATTAATTTAAGCCTAGAAACAAGCCATCCAGGCTCCTGGTGAATCATGACCATTAAACATTTTTTTCTGTGATTTTTTTTTATTTTATATTTATTTATATGATATACTATATTTAATAAATACCCTTTGTTTTGCCGTTTTCATTCTTTTTTTTCACAGAATCAAACGTTTTATGGCCATGATTCACCAGGAGCCTGGATAGCTTGATTCGAGGCTCAAATTAATTGATATAAATATTTTTGGAAAAGTCAATGGGAAAAATGCATTGAGTATTTTGCAGTGGCACCAGGAGGTGGGCGGGAACTGCGATGCCCTATATCTGATTAATTCATTGTGTGTGTGTGTGTGTGTGTGTGTGTGTGTGTGTGTGTGTGTGTGTGTGTGTGTGTGTGTGTGTGTGTGTGTGTGTGTGTGTGTGTGTGTGTGTGTGTGTGTGTGTGTATCTGCTATTTCTACTATTTTTGAAAATGTGCAGCATTGTCTCTTCAAAGCCCAGAACACATTGAATATGAAACATTCAACACTGAACCCAGTTTACCAAGTCATACAATAACATTGTGATTCATGGCATTTCTACCAACAATACAATGAGAACCCCTGAACTGAAAGTGACTGGAGTTAGTTTCTGTCCCTCCCTGAAATCACTTGAATATGATTGATAACATAATAAATGAATAAATAATGTTTAAGTGATTTTTTTTTTTTTTTTTACAAAAACAAATATTTTCCTTACAACAGTGTAACCATGTCAGTCACACCACAAAGTAGGGCATTATTTTATGAACAAAATCCTTTTAAGTTAAATATGTTTGAAATTGGTTTTCTGCATAACAGCATCAATATACAGTAGTTTTTGGCAGTTTGAATGTGAGCTTAAACAAGCCTCAAGATACAAGTAAAAGAGGAATGTACTGAATCACACTGATCGTAAAACATTTGACCTAATACATTATATTAATAATAAGATGTGCTCCAATACTTTTCATGTCATAGTCATTTTCAAGGACCTCTACTGTTATTAGCAAGAGATTAATCAAACAACACTCTATAGGCCTACTTTTAGGTTGATATTGTCCTCAAAATAAATAATGTACGTAATCATTAAGCCTGTAGGTACTCTGATATTTGCTCAGGATCGAATTAGTTCAATTTGCATTTACAGCAAAAACCCTGCATGGCTATAAGCAAACAAATGGTGAACGCTGCCCCCTTGTGTCCAAAGTGAAACATAACCTAAAACAGAATCCCATGCAACTTAGCATTCACACTATTGTTTATTTCATCTTATCTTATTTTATGTATTTATTTATTTATTTTTCGCATTCTACTAGTTTCACTGGAAAAGATTGACACAGTGAGGCTTGGAAAGGAAAGCTAGTGATTATTATGAGGTCCTATGCAGAGGTCTGAGAGTGTTTTTAATGAATGGTTCCTTGTTTTCCTTCCAGAATACAGTAGCACTATGCTTGCATATTGTCTGTTGCTTTGCTGTCAAAGAACATGAGGTGTTTACCGTTCTGCTGTTGAACAGAGAGTTACTGTAGTCCATTTCCTCCTTTAATGCTGACCCTAACCCTAACCCTTTATTAAGTTGTAACTATAGGAGGTAAGAGACTGTACAATGAAAGATTATAATTTGGTCTCATACCTATATATGCTTTTTTATTCCATGTAAACCAACAGCAAATGCCTAAAAGTGGTTATAATTTGAAACTTGTGTGTGTTCTGAGCTTTTTCATCTGGACCATGTACATAACACAGCTATGAATTACTGTAGGAGAGGTTTTATAGCACGCCCCAAATAACGTCTAGAGCCACTAGATACTCCGGGTCAAATATTAATTATCTCCAAGTAATAGTACTGGAGTACTCACTTCAAATATTTAGGTATTCAAAAGTAATAGTTTTAGTGTCAATGAATTGCTGTATTGATAATGCATTTACTTAATACCTCTTTGAAACCACCTATTGACTGGCTTTAAAAAAAAATACAGTCGATAGTGCGGTTGTGCAAGAAAAATATGAATTCAGATTTTTTTCAGTTTTACTGCAAAACATGGTGTTATTCTGTGAAACAACATTTTGAAAAGGAAATCCCACAGCCTTCAGGTCAATGTCAACTTGTCAACTTCTTGAAGTGCGCATGTTACTTTATTTCCCTGTGTTTAATTTAAGGCAGAATTGCAGTCGTACGTGGTGGCTGTGCATCTGCCTCCAGGCACCACTTTAGGTTGGGGGGGAAAGTGCATTTGCACTAACAATTAAATGAAAAAGGACGGATGGACGGGCAAAACATAATACTCTCGCGGCCTTTTGTCCTGGCGGAGACAATAAATATTAATAACCATTTAACCGTTTGGTTACAGATTTCTTAACAGTTACCGGTTAAACGGTTAACCATGAAGATTTGGTTATTTTTTTTGTTTACATAGGCCTGTGGCCCCGACCTCAATTCATTTAACAATTTTGGCTCCCTGTGTCTATAGTTGAATTGACCCCTGTGCTACTGTACACTAACAAACAAAAGGTCAACAAACAAAACACAATAAAGTACAGTACAAGGTAGAAAACAAAATGGAATGCAATTAAAAGAAAAACATAAACAGCACACAACAGTAGCAATGAGCTAGGACAGGTCTAAGGTCCTAGAGTGCTGGCTAGTCTCAGCTGTGCTCGAAGGCCAAAGAAAAGAAGTATGTCTTCAATAATGATTTAAATATATATTTATAAACTGAGCAGCTCTAATGTGAAAGAGCAGGCTGTTCCATAGCATGGGGGCGGCTGCAGCAAAAGCTCTGTCGCCTCTTAGCCAGTGGTGTAAAGTAACTAACAAATATTATTACATATAATTCATATTAGTGCGGTGCCTATCGCAACTGTCTGTCAGGCTCTCCCTGTCTTCCTGCAGCTACACTTCCCCTGTTTGTTGTGACAGCAACTTCTGCTTATCTTTATCTACGTAAGAAACAAAACATGGTGTAACTTTGTGGTTATTACAGCATGTGGCACGCTGTTGCTGCAAGTTACCTTTGCATATCAGCTTGGGGGCTGGTCAACATTGCATAACCCAGTGGCATAAAGTACTGTACTTAAGTACAATTATGAGGTATTTTTACTTTACTGGAGTATTTCTAATTTTCTGTACTCAGACTTATACTCCACTACATCTCAGAGGCAAATATTGTACTTTTACCCTACAATTATTTGAAAACTTTAGTTATAACTAGATTTTGATTATTATTATAAAACCACTTCAGACCTATACTTCGGCCATTTGAAAAGGCCGATCTACAAGCTCACAACGTGATGCGTTGTGAGCTTGTAGATCTGCTATTTTCAAAAGAGTTTTATACATTTGAAAACTTCTCAAATGGGACCTCCTGCATAATGAGTACCAATACTTTTGTACCTTTACTCAAGTCAAATTTAAATTCTGGACTTTCACTTTATTTCTACATAGCAGTAATGATACTTTTATTTAAGTAAAATATCTGAGTACTTTTTCCACCACTGCCATTATCTCTAACCTCCTTAAAACAGTAAAGGATAGAGAGAGCGTCACGTTATTTACCAATATGACAGGTTGATGGGAAGTGATAGGCTCAACGACTTCACTTTTCTCATTCATCGTTAATCTTCCTCTTTTGTGACTTCTGTTTTCCATAAAAAGCTGCACGACGGCTTAGTTGTAAAATGAGCTACGGTAGAATGTCTGAGGACGTGTACGCTGTGCCAGACCTGACCAAGAAGAAGGTCAGACATGGCCAAGGAGAGAGGGAGGTAGAGATGGAGGAGAGAGGAGAGAATGAGGAGGACAGGGGAGAATGGGAAGAGAAGATAGTCGCAAGCAACTGGTCACTGACCTTAGAGCTCTGGGTGGGTTATCATCTAGTACAGGGGTCTCCAAAAGGGGGTCCGGGACCCCTAGGGGGTCCTCAGAGTTACTACAGGGGGTCCGCCAAATCTTTGTGTTTTTTTTTTTACCTTAAACACTTGAATCCTAGCATCCCTTTTCTGAGGAGAACTTTAGCCAAAAATAGCCGATCTACAAGCTCACAACGCCTCGCGCTGCGAGGCGTTGTGAGCTTGTAGATCTGCTATTTTTGGCAAAGAGATATAGGTTTAGAGGGAAAAGAGAGCAGACCACGTAAACAAAAAAAAGTTTAATCTGAAACACAATTTTATACAATATGTAGAGGGGGTCCCCGCTTCATCTCTGTCTCAGCTAAGGGGTCCTTGGCCTGAAAAGGTTGAAGACCCTTGATCTAGTATAAGATCTGCAAGGAAGGGGGAGCCAGACCCTTTTTAACTTAAAAAAAAAAACATCAAAAGCTTCAAATCGATTCTAAAGCGCACGGGGAGCCAATGTGGCGAGGCCAGTTATGTTATCCCGCCTCTTTGTGCCGGTATGGAGGCGAGCAGCGGCGTTCTGGATGAGCTGCAGGCACCTAAGCAACGACTGATCTATACCAACGTACAGGGAGTTCCAATAGTGGAGTCTAGAAGAGATGAAGGCATGTAGAACCCTCTCTAGATCTATGGGGAGAGAGATAGGCCTTAGGACATTAACCAAACAGCTGGTTCTGACCACGGTGCTATAACCTGTTTATAGAATTTGAAATTGGAATCTAAGGTGACGCCAATGTTTTTTACACTGATGTAAAGAACATCTGGGAGGAGGAAGAGAATGAAAAGTTCTCTCCACCTCCCTCAACAACTAGTGTAGATTTGACCTCACTCACTCACTCAAACACACACACACACACACACACACACACACACACACACACACACACACACACACACACACACACACACACACACACACACACACACACACACACACACACACACACACACACACACACACACACACACACACACACACAGAGAGAGAGAGAGAGAGAGAGAGAGAGAGAGAGAGAGAGAGAGAGAGAGAGAGAGAGAGACAGACACAGCCAGACAGACAGACAGACAGACAGACAGACAGACAGACAGACAGACACAGACAGACAGACAGACAGCCATCATATGTGTTATTATGATATATAAAAATAATAAAGATTATTACTGAAACACTTCTGGCCTATTTAATCGAGTAGATGTCAGTCACAATCAGTGGTGTAAAGTAACTAAGTACATTTACTCAAGTACTGTACTTAAGTACAATGTTGAGGCATGCTTACTTTAATGGAGTATTTCCAATTTTCAATACTTTTACTTCAACTTCTCCACTACATCTCGGATACAAATATTTCACTTTTACTCCATTACAATTATTTGAAAACTTTAGTTACTTTGTTAGATTTTGATTATTATTAAAGAAGATACATTACCCACTTCACCCCTATACATTATATACATATACATTTCGGCCATTTGAAATATACATTTATATACTTTTAAGTACATTTTGATACCAATACTTTTGTTCATTTACTCAAGTCAATTTTGAATTCTGGACTTTTACTTGTAACAGAGTATTTCTACATTGCAGTATTGATACTTTTACTTAGTAAAAAATTTTAGTAATTTTCCCACTATTGCTAATAAGGATGACCTCAGGATCCTTGACCTTTTGACCACCAAATTGCACCATAACATCAGATAGTGAGGTACAGTACTCTTCAGAGACCAGGGTTCCATTCCTGTCAGCGATGCAGGCTTGTCTCGGTGCTCCAATGAACACACATGTAGAATAGACTTTCATATGGCCATTTAAAACCATTGAAGGGATGATGATGATCAGGCTGTTAAATATCATCTCTGTCGGGTGGAAACCTCATATGTTCAAAACTGTTACTTTACAGGATTCAAACGAAAAAATATCAAAAGTAGCAGATCTACAAGCTCAAAACGGTCGCATTGCTTTGCGTTTCAAGCTTGTGGATCTGCTACTTTTGATGCTTTATTGTGACGCTGTAGTATGATCAAGTACTGTAGGGCATTAATTATTTTGAGATATAACTGCTAAATTGCACTGCGATCAATCATTTGAGGTCATGTATTCTTTTACTGTTGTGTGTGTCAATGCTCACTGTTTTAACAGACTGATTTGGACCAAACCCAGTTCCAAAACACTTTATTAATATGAACATGTTATTAAAATGCAACAGATGGCTTTTAGATGAATGATATTCCCATTATACAGTATGTGCTTCTCTTAACTTAATAATGAAAAGATGAATATATTGTAATTTAATGCATACAGTGTATATTGGGTAGAATTGCAAGGCAGACAAACCAAATCAAATAGACAAACTGTCATCATGTAGTTGTACCAACACACAAGCTAATACATTGTGAAAGTGATGTTTTCACTAGATAACTCGTTCACAGATAAAAAACCGAGTTGCATAACCACATGATCTGTCATTCCATCCGTTAGGATATGTCTCAGCACAGTCTTCGTTACCATCAGGGTCATTAGGCTCACCAGGGTACCAGAACCTGAAGAAGTAGGAATAACTTTACAACAATGTTTTTTTCACTCTAAATATTTTGGTTTCTAATCATTACATTAAACATCTGGATAGTGAAATAGACAACATTGTCTCAGTGACAGTGTGTGCTACGTTATCATATTATTAAAGTATTTAACACCATTTAGAAAAATGCAGAAAAAGAGTAAATATGTGAAGTGTGCTTAAATGTTTGTTGAAATAAACAAGAGGATAAGTCTTACGTTGGTGTGGTCAGGTTTGTTCCATCCACCCATTTCCAGACTCCTTCCTGGTCTCTGTCAGTCAGGCCCAGCCACACAATCTGCTTTAAACTGACAACAAAGTCCTGGATAGAAAAGCTTTTTGTTATTGAAGTACAAACTATACCATAGATTTGTTTCTCCATGAATAGATTTGTTTCTCCAAGTTTCTGAAGTGGAATATGTGGCGCACGCACGCACGCACACACGCACGCACGCACGCACGCACGCACGCACGCACACTTTATACCTGTTTTTCTTTGCTCTTTATGACCATCAGGTCTGATTGCTTGTCGATACACCATTGTCTGCTCTGCTCCCAGTCTTTCGTCTCAGTAGAGAGGTAGTAACACAGACCACCAGCAAATGTAAAGCCATGGGGTTCTAACAACAATAAAATCATGTTAGTTGAGATAATCCATTTGGTGTGTGTGTGTGTGTGTGTGTGTGTGTGTGTGTGTGTGTGTGTGTGTGTGTGTGTGTGTGTGTGTGTGTGTGTGTGTGTGTGTGTGTGTGTGTGTGTGTGTGTGTGTGTGTGTGTGTGTGTTTTGTGTGTGTGTGTGTGTGTGTGTGTGTGTGTGTGCGTGCGTGCGTGCGTGCGTGCGTGCGTGCGTGCGTGTGTGTGTGCGCGCGCGTGTAGCTCAGATTAATGACAAACAATGATATAACAATGTAGAAAAACAGTGATGTTCCACTAACCACACAACTTCCTCTTCAGGGCATCTCGTTCTTCAGTAACGTTCTTATATCTGATCTTTAACTGCTCAAATCTGATCTGCAACTGGACGTTTTCTACAGTCAGGTTGCTATGACTGATCTCTAACTGCTCAAAGCTGATCTGCAACTGGTCTTCGTCTTCAGTCATATCTGCAAGACGAAGAATCAACAAACTGATGAGCTTAACATACAACTTTGTTCTGATAGTAAATCTTTATTTGACAATAACTATTTTGGGGAAACTTGTGAACTGGCGTGAAGCACAGTGCAGACAGTGATCAAGTACTGTAGGGCATTATTAATTATGTTGAGATATAACTGCTAAATTGCACTGGGATCCTAAGAGTTTTTTTTTTACATTGTTGTTATATGATAGTTGTCATACACCAGCACTGAGTTTCCACAGATTTTCTTCCTCTATTTACCCAATATCAATAGTAATACACAATTTAATATTTATCCTGCAAACAGAAGACCAAACGCTGAAGATAAACACAGTTGTAACTGTTATAAGAGCCTGAATTAGACCTCCTGATACTCACAGTCACAGTCCATGGCCTTGTCAACGGTTCTCACTGCCATTAGGAGAAACAGCAGCGTAAGGCAAACTGCGCACGCTCTGACGATGGCTCTCTGGATAACTGCAGGATAATTAGTACAATACACTTTATAACTTTAATATGATCAGCTTCAGTGGTGTAAAGTAACTAAGTACTGTACTTAAGTTCAATTTTGAGGTATTTTTTACTTTACTGGAGTATTTCCAATTGTCTACTCTTACTTCTACTCCACTACATCTCAGAGGAAAACATTGTACTTTTACTCCACTACTCTTTTGGTTCTTTAGGTACATTTTGATACCAATACTTTTGTACTTTTACTCAAGTACATTTTGAAATCCGGACTTTAACTTGTAACCGAGTACTTCTACATTGCAGTATTGATATTTTTACTTAAGTAAAACATTTCAGTACTTTTTCCACTACTGTCAGCTTCCATGTTTCATTTCAAACAACACAGAGTGAATAATATTATATAGGTCATTTCTGCAGAAAGGTTTATATGTCTGATGTACAATAACGTGGTTGAATGAACATGTCTTCAATTTACAACATGTAATTGTGGCTTTCTCAAAAATGCAGTGGTTCTCAAAGTGGGGTCCGGGGACCGCCAGTGGTCCTTGATGGGGTTCCCGGGGGCGACCAGCAAAATAAGTGAATATAGCACATCGGCTATTTTCAAAAAATCTTGAAAAAATTAAAACATTCTGGAATACTTTTTAAAGCATTTCAACAACATAAATCTTGTATAGATAAATCAATATTTTCAGATGGGAATCTACAACCAAATGCATATTAATGTGGGGGTCTTTGACATGAAAAGCTTTGAGAACCACTGATGTAATCAGTACACACCTCCCTGTACATTGATGAAGGATCCTACTGTATATTCTTTAATGTCTATCATGTAATCGGTAATGTTGTGAGCAGAGAGAGTAAGTATTTTACTGTGTACCTAGATCTCGTTGAGTCTCCTGTTGAGTCTCCTGTGAGCCGGAGCGTCTGAGACGGCGTGGTCTTTCATTAACGTAGTCATGTTCATCCTCCTCTTCATTCACCTCATGGACCCGTCCATCGTCCGTCTCTCTCTTTGTTCTGGCTGGCTTGCCAGAAATGTCCGTAGACATCTTAAGGAACGACCCCCCCCCCCCAAAAAAAAAGAAACTCAAGTTAATTACTTCAAGTTATGTTAATAATTGTATTATTTAAGAATATTTTTCAAAATAATGATACAATCATGTTACTCACTTTTGTCCAATAGCTGTGTCAAACTAAATTGGTGTTCTCTGAGCTGCTGTCTGTTCTAGTCTGTAGTTGTGTCCACATTTATACTGTGTACACGTATGAATATTCATGAGGCACAAAAACATACGTACTGCAGGTCAGCTGACCACATGTGTGGCACTTCTTGAAAAGTTTGTCACTTTTTCAATTCTGACGTACATCCTGTAGTAAAGAGCCTATTGGTTAATAAGTTCTTTACCACAGGATGTACGTCAGAATTGAAGAAGTGACAAACTTCTCAAGAAGTGGTCACTGACCTCCTATGACCTCCTACAGTATGTAGAGCACTGGTTCTCAAAGTGGGGCTTGGGGACCCCCAGGGGTCCTTGAGGGGTTCCAGGGGGTCCCCAGCAAAAAGGAGGAACAGTTGAACCACTTGAACACTATATTTGTTATACTTCATTACTTATACATTATACTTTTTTATACTTCAGATATTCAAAAATAGCTGTAGAAAAACTGTGAAAGGGCATGCTGTTCCATAGCCTGCGGGCTGCTGCAGCAAAAGCTCAGGTCTTTAGCCAGTGGTGTAAAGTAACTATAGGCCTACGTGTACTCAAGTACTGTACTTAAGTTCAATTTTGAGGTATATTTTACTTTACTGGAGTATTTCCAATTTTCTTTTACTTCTACTCCTACTCCACTGCATCTCAGAGGCTATAAAGAAAACATCGCATGGATGCACCTGGGACGTATCATCAGTGTTATAGCCTGGGGTCATAGGGTGTTTCCGGTTTCGCAAAAACATACACCCTCGCCCAGGTGACCCAGCCGGGTTTGATCAAGCCCCGACTTACATCCCAGTAGCTACCCACGGTCAGTCCTCTTAGGGAAAGACAGGGCCACTCAGTCCGCTTCTCCGGAACTACTCTGCCGGGACTCGGGGAGGCTTTGGCACGTGGAGGGACTAGGCTCTGTGGGTTGTCGCCATGGTGACTCGCGTGAGAGATGTTATTGTTCCAGGCGTTAGCCAGGACCATCCACCATCGTGCACGCATATATTGTTTACAATCGTGTGCTCGTCGTGGAGTCTGCAGCTGTAAACAGCGTAGCGTTACAAACGGTGAGATATCTGGCACTCAACGTCACTTTTTTGATAAAACTCTGGCACGAATGTACTGTATTAAGTACATTTTGATACCAATACTTTTGCACTTTTACTCAAGTAAATTTTGAATTCCGGACTTTTACTTGTAATGAAGCATTTCTACATAGCAGTATTGATACTTTTACTTAAGTAAAATATCTGAGTACTTTTTATCTCGAACCTCCTCAAAACAAGGATAGAGAGAGCGTCACGTAATTTACCAATCAAGAGGTTGATGGGAAGTGATTGGCGCAATTACTTCACAATTCTCATTTATCGTTAATCTTCCTCTTTTGTGACTTCTGTTTTCCAAAAAAAGCTGTACGATGACTGTAAAATGAGCTACGGTAGAATGTCTGAGGACGTGTATGCTGTGACAGACCTGACAAAGAAGGTCAGACATGCCCCCGTCTCTTTGTGCCGGTAAGGAGGCGGGCAGCGGCGTTCTGTATGAGCTGCAAGCGCCTAAGCACCCACTGATCTATGCCAACGTACAGGGAGTTCCAATAGTGGAGTATAGAAAGAAGACATGTATAACCCTCTCTAGATCTCTGGGAGAGAGACAGGCCTCAGCCAATATCCACATCTGGAAACAGCTGGTTCTGACCACGGTGCTATAACCTATTTATAGAATTTGAAATTGGCATCTAAGGTGAAGCCAATGTTTTTTACACTGATGTAAGAACATCTGGGAGGAGGAAGAGAATAAAAGTGGTTACACACACACAGATGCGTTCCCGGTATCAATGGGTTAAACTCTCTACATCAGTGGTTTCAAGTCAAGGACCCCCACAATTCCTCCGTTCTCAAATATATTTTGTGCCAGGGACCCCCGGAGGCAAAGATTTGAGTTAAAAAATGATTTGCTTTAAAATATATATATATATTTAAAGATTTGCACACATTTTCACAGTTTTTCCCAGATAGCAGATCTACAAGCTCACAGCGTGACACAAAGTGACACGCTGTGAGCTTGTAGATCTGCTTTTTTTGAATAGCCAACATATAAGTGATTAAAATGATTGTGAACCCCCAGGGGTTTCCTGGACCCCACTTTGAGAACCTAATTCAGAAGTTCATATGAATACATGTGACAAATACAGTGACACATATACATGTTCTTCTGAATGTGTCTTAGCAAAGGTATGAAGTCCCTTTAAATGAAATAAAACCAATAATATGCAACCAGTCTGTCTCAAAACTGTGATGTCACTAACCTGTGTGATGCAACACATTTGATTTCCGAGAGAGAGAGAGAGAGAGAGAGAGAGAGAGAGAGAGAGAGAGAGAGAGAGAGAGAGAGAGAGAGAGAGAGAGAGAGAGAGAGAGAGAGAGAGAGCAACTATATCTAGTTATGCAAAAGCAAAACAACAGATACGTGGGCTGCCACTGCCGGCTCATCGTCCGTCACGGACACACAGCCAATCACCATCGCACAGAGTCCATTCAGTGAAGCGACCCTCGCACATTCAGCACCGGTACGCCGTACCGGGAAGAAGAGGGGAGGGGAAAGCAATACTGTCAAAAGCCCATATTATAACCTGCCATGAGTGCATGTCCACCAATAAAACACATGTACTAAATCAACATAAGTGTTAGTTTTTTATAAAGTGCTTCTGAATCGTTCCAGTGTGTTTGTATCAACGTATGCTGTTTGTCTGTGTTTATTTAATATTTACTCCACAAAGAGGTTTGGTTCACTGTGGTACGCAACTGCGCATTCGCCCGCAACTATCACGATCAGTTCACGTTACAGGTTGCAAATCCAGTTTAGACCGGACACGGAAACGGCCTTTGTGCGTGCTTACTTATGTGTGTAAATATTTCCGGATACAGTAGGCAGGCTCTACACAGGATTGGATCACTGAGCAGTAAATAGAGTTTCTATTCAGGTTTCTTTATTATTAAATCAAATGTATAGGAACAATCTGTAACACTTTCTATAGGAACACTCTTATGTGTAACACCTTGTATAGGAACACTCTTATCATTCATCCATGAATCACTGAAGAGAGATGTGTGGCTCCCTGCAAAATATTTTTAATTCACCTTTATTTAAAGAGAGAAAACATATTGAGAGCGACATCTCACTTGCAGTGGTGCCCTGTTTACAAACAAGTCATACAGAAATCATAAAAATAATAACATTATAATCGTAAAAAAACAATACCGTGTTATCCTCAACAGTGTTTCCTCTGCCGCGGCAGTGGCTCCTATTCCGCGGGACCTCCGCGGCAGTGTTTCCTCTGCCGCGGCAGTGGCTCCTATTCCGCGGGACCTCCGCACGCCACCCCGCCCCCCCCCCCCCACGGCTCCGACCGGCAGAGAACCCGCCCCTCCCACGCCACCCACCACCACCCGGTTGTGTTGTGAGCTTGTAGATCGGCTGTTTTCAAATAGCCTCTGTAGGCCTTGTTGTGAGCTTGTAGATCGGCTATTTCCAAATAGCCTACACCTAATAATGTATAAATAAATAGCAGATGTACAGGCTCATATGTTGGGAGCTTGTAGATCGGCTGTTTTCAAAAAGCCTCTGTATAGGCCTATATAAAAGTAAAAGTACTAACATTGTGTCAGCTTGTAGATCGGCTATTTTCAAATAGCCTACGCCTAATAATGTATAAATAAATAATCAAAAATATACTTATAGCAGATGTACAGGCTCATATGTTGTGAGCTTGTAGATCGGCTATAAGACCAGCAGGTGTCGGCAGCTCCGGTGCTCTCCGGTAGCTGCCGCGGTGAGACCGGCAGCTGCCGGTAAGTCTGCCGGTAAGACCGGCAGGTGCCGGCAGCTCCGGTGCGCTCTGGCAGCTGCTGCGGCTCCAGATGGCGCTTGCCGACAACGGCCGCCACCGGGGCACCTATAGTTCGAATTAACTATTACATTTATGAATTGGACTCTGCATTGACAATGTAGTGGTTTCGTATTGTAATGTATCCTGAATCTTGTGTTCAATTCTGTCTTTATTATCATCATCATCATCATCATCATTATATAGCCTACTGACAGACAGTGAATGATTGGACTCAGCTCTTTGCTCTTATAAGCTATAGGCCTATATATAGCTCTTATATCGGTCGTAAGTCATATTCAGATAATGTCCTCATAAACAAATGCAAAGTATAAATTAATCTCCCGAGCAGGGTCTCTCTCTCTCTCTCTCTCTCTCTCTCTCTCTCTCTCTCTCTCTCTCTCTCTCTCTCTCTCTCTCTCTCTCTCTCTCTCTCTCTCTCTCTATATATATATATATAGGCCTATACGGCGCTGTCCTTGGTGCTGAACCCAACTAACAGCAGCCCCGCCTTGCGCGTCATGTTTGGTGGAATACTTTTCTGGCATTGTGCCTTCAAATAACCTACGCCTAATAATGTATAAATAAATAATCAAAATATACTTATAGCAGATGTACAGGCTCACATGTTGGGAGCTTGTAGATCGGCTGTTTTCAAATAGCCTCTGTAGGCCTATATAAAAGTAAAAGTAGATCGGCTATTTTCAAATAGCCTACGCCTAATAATGTATAAATAAATAATCAAAATATACTTATAGCAGATGTACAGGCTCACATGTTGTGAACTTGTAGATCGGCTATAAGACCAGCAGGTGTCGGCAGCTCCGGTGCTCTCCGGTAGCTGCCGCGGTGAGACCGGCAGCTGCCGGTGAGACCGGCAGGTGTCGGCAGCTCCGGTGCTCTCCGGTAGCTGCCGCGGTGAGACCGGCAGGTGCCGGCAGCTCCGGTGCTCTCCGGTAGCTGCCGTGGTGAGACCGGCAGCTGCCGGTAAGTCTGCCGGTAAGACCGGCAGGTGCCGGCAGCTCCGGTGCTCTCCGGTAGCTGCCGCGGTGAGACCGGCAGGTGCCGGCAGCTCCGGTGCTCTCCGGTAGCTGCCGTGGTGAGACCGGCAGCTGCCGGTAAGTCTGCCGGTAAGACCGGCAGGTGCCGGCAGCTCCGGTGCTCTCCGGTAGCTGCCGCGGTGAGACCGGCAGCTGCCGGTAAGTCTGCCGGTAAGACCGGCAGCTGCCGGTAAGTCTGCCGGTAAGACCGGCAGGTGCCGGCAGGTGCCGGCAGCTCCGGTGCGCTCTGGCAGCTGCTGCGGCTCCAGATGGCGCTTGCCGACAACTAGATCACTGTTGTCAGATCAGGGGGATTTATTGATTGAATACTTTATTAACAGTTTACTTATAGTACAGTGGTACATTATACAATGGTGCTAGAAGGATAGCACAGAAAGCCCTTAGGGCTTGTTTCCATTGTTGTCCTGTGTATTCAATTCCAGCAATACAGGGAGGGGTGCTGTTTACTAAACATGTTTAGATTATTGAACCAACTGATGCACATTTCCCTCTTTGTTGCAGTTGCCAACCCATATTCAACCAATAAATCAATGTGATGTGAAGTGATACCATAGCCTGAGAGGACGTTTGGCTTAAATCAGTGTTTCCCCACCTTTTCTTTCAGAGCACACTTTTTATTTCAAAAGATCAGACAGACTTAGGCAGACATACAGACTTATGATGCTTCATAACACTCGTTATAAACGTTTATAAGTATGCATATAAGTATGCATATAGATATTTTATAAATAACTAAGTTATGGTAGTTATAATGCTTGTTCTATTGAGCATAATATTGCATTATGTCCAGCACTTATAATACGTTATAAACGTTGTTATAAGTTGTTATGCATAATTATAAACATTTATAATGAGTGTTATAATGCCTATTATAATAATCCACATTATAATGCACTATAAACATGATTGTAATGCATTTTAGACCAGTAGCGTATGGTGGGTTCTAACGTTGACCGGGCCAGATTCTTAAACCAAGTATGCAAGTATAATCAGTGTATGTTTTTTTATTTTCAAAAGTGTATTTACAACAAAATGAATGAAGCTGCTGTTCTTTAACTGTTACACTAAAAACACTGCCAGAGACATTGAGAGTTTTTACCATTTCAGTTACATCAGCATGGGGACTTGTTAGGAACACACTAGCAGATGTCATGAAACCATAAGAGTCTTCTTGGAACCTGGCATTCAACTCACCAAGTTGACAGTCTATAATCTGGTTTAAAATGATGCGTAAATCATTGTCACACCTGACTCTTGTTCGCTTTCCCAGCGAAGTTCTAATAACACTGTGCTCAAATAAGAGAGGTCTGTTGGCGCAACTGCACCGTTGGGTTTGGTGATGTTCTATATTGTCTGAATCAACTTTGTTTGCGTTCGTTTTTGTGCTAAAAGAGTGACTTTGAGAGCAGTTTTACCGTACAATGTAAGTCAATGAGGAGCATATTTTGAATTATCAATTTCTAATCAATGGAGCAATTCTTTTTTAATTCTTGCCCACCTTTGAAGTTACATCATGGCAAGGTAACTACACAACCCAAACCTCTACCAAAGTGGTCTTGCCCTTTAATAATTCGTCCGAATGCAAATAAGCCCGATTTGAAAACAAAGGAGACTTTCTGTGGTTGGCTACATATAGAATAGGGTGAGGGGATGCTAATGTTATGTTGATTTTTTAGGAGTAGGGGTTTACAGGCCGGGCCATGGCCTTGTTGGCCCCAATGAGAATACGCCCTTGTTTTAGACCCGACCTTTAAGTAAAGTGTTACCCAGATTAATTTACACTTTGCATTTGTTTATGAGGACATTATCTGAATATGACTTACGACCGATATAAGAGCTATATATAGGCCTGAGTCCAATCATTCACTGTCTGTCAGTAGGCTATATAATGATGATGATGATGATGATGATAATAATAAAGACAGAATTGAACGCAAGATTCAGGATACATTACAATACGAAACCACTACATTGTCAATGCAGAGTCCAATTCATAAATGTAATAGTTAATTCGAACTATAGGTGCCCCGGTGGCGGCCGTTGTCGGCAAGCGCCATCTGGAGCCGCAGCAGCTGCCAGAGCGCACCGGAGCTGCCGGTCTTACCGGCAGACTTACCGGCAGCTGCCGGTCTCACCGCGGCAGCTACCGGAGAGCACCGGAGCTGCCGACACCTGCCGGTCTCACCGGCAGCTGCCGGTCCCACCGCGGCAGCTACCGGAGAGCACCGGAGCTGCCGACACCTGCTGGTCTTATAGCCGATCTACAAGCTCACAACATATGAGCCTGTACATCTGCTATAAGTATATTTTTGATTATTTATTTATACATTATTAGGCGTAGGCTATTTGAAAATAGTGGATCTACAAGCTGACACGATGTTAGTACTTTTACTTTTATATAGGCCTATACAGAGGCTTTTTGAAAACAGCCGATCTACAAGCTCCCAACATATGAGCCTGTACATCTGCTATAAGTATATTTTGATTATTTATTTATACATTATTAGGCGTAGGCTATTTGAAAATAGCCGATCAACAAGCTGACGCAATGTTAGTACTTTTACTTTTATATAGGCCTACAGAGGCTTTTTGAAAACAGCCGATCTACAAGCTCACAACATGTGAGCCTGTACATCTGCTATAAGTATATTTTGATTATTTATTTATACATTATTAGGTGTAAGCTATTTGGTAATAGCCGATCTACAAGCTCACAACACAACCGGGTGGTGGTGGGTGGCGTGGGAGGGGCGGACATGTGGGGGGTGGGTGGGGGTGGGTGGGGCGGGTTCTCTGCCGGTCGGAGCCGTGGGGGGGGGCGGGGTGGCGTGCGGAGGTCCCGCGGAATAGGAGCCACTGCCGCGGCAGAGGAAACACTGCCGCGGCCTGCCGCAGCAGAGGAAGCACTGCCGTGGCCGTAGTCGGCAGTTACCGGCGATGCCGCGGCTGCTGCCGCTGCCGGAGAATGCACTCGCTCTCCCTCGGTTTTAGACCGGTGGGATTTCAGAAAAAAGGCCTCCTATAAGGAGGTTAGAGGCATTTGGGGGTAAAAATTGGGAACAAGGCCATTTTACATAATTCAAGGGTGCTGAATCAGAAAAACACTGTTCCCAAGCAAAATTCTTAGTGCTTAACCTCCTAATTTGCATATCAAAATGGCTGCCGATGTTGAAGTATTTCTTAAATAACTCTATAACAAAGCAATCAAATCTGACAAATAAAGTGTATATATTTATATTCTGAGGGTCAGACAATGTGTGGAAGGTATTTATAATGTAATATATGTAAATAAATGTAAATAATGTAAATAAATATGCAAATTAGAGGCCACTATTACAGAAAACGGTTTCGTACTTAAAGTGATCCATCCGCATCCCCCTTATTTTATTTTATTTCTACTTATCTGTATTTTTACCATCCTTAAGACATCTAAAATACATATTTAGATCATGTAAAAAATCCTGGTACATTTGGCCCCTGATGACCAAAAAATAAATTGCCCCCATGTATAACTCACCCCCAGCCACAGAACTGGTACTGATAACTGAACACAAACTACTTTCAACACAACTATATAGAGTGGGATGGGGATGGCTATAGGTACACTTAGACGGCCAACAGGGACTAGCTGAAATGTATTAAGCCCCTCTGTGTTCCTATTGGCTGGGCTTTAAACAGCCATAACTCCAATTCCCAGCATCGAAAACCTATGAAACTTCCTAGATGCACTTAGACGGCCAACAGGGAAAGGCTGAAATTGTTTAAGCTATGTAGCCTAACTTTTCAGTTGGTTGCCATACAGGCTTGTGTCCCCCCCCCCCACCCCCGATGGGCCTTGCCTAGTACAGCCTAGTCCAGACTATTACTGCCTAGTCCTAGGACTAGGCTAGACCTGGGTGTACTAGGCTTTACTGTACTAGACTCTGCTGGGCTCTAATAGTCTGTTTTCAGCTCTAGCAGGCTTCGCTAGGCTTCGCTCATGCAAAACTATTGGTGGTGCACACACAAACTATTGCCCGTGTACACAGTGGTTAATCCCAATGGTCTGAGTATCTACAGGGCTGACAAGGGACTAGCACAGCCTAGTACAACCTAATAGAGCCTAGTACAACCTAGTCTTAACTAGTCCAGTATGTTCCATGCTAGTATAGCCTATATCGCCGTCCCCTAGTCTGTTCCATCAAAAGGCTGGACTAGGCTAGACCTGGGTGTACTAGGCTTTACTGTTGTAGACTCTACTGGTCTCTAATAGTCTGTTTTAAATTCCAGGCTATATATTAGGCTGTACAAGGCAGATCTGTACTATGGTCTACAAAGGTTCATGCAAAACTATTGCTCGTGCACACACAAGCTATTGCCCGTGTACACAGTGGTTAGTCCCAATGGTCTGAGTATCTACAGGGCTGACAAGAGCCTAGCACAGCCTAATAGAGCCTATTATAGTCTAGTACAGCCTAGTACCGCCTAATCTATCCTAGTCCAGCCTTATCAGTCCTAGCATAGCCTTGTACCCCCTCCCCTATTCTGTTCTCCCAAAAGGCTGGACTAGTCATGGGTGTACTAGGTTGTACTATACTAGACTCTACTGGTCTATAAGCTGTTTTAAGCTCTAGTAGGCTGTACTAGGCTCTATTAGGCTGTGCAAGGCAGATCTGTACTATGGTCTACAAAGGTTCATGCAAAACTATTTCTCGTGCACACACAAGCTATTGCCCGTGTACACAGTGGTTAGCCCCTATGGGTTGAGGATCTGCAGGGCTGACAAGAGCATAGTACAGCCTAATATAGCCTATTAGAGTCTAGTACAGCCTAGTACAGCCTCATCTATCCTAGTCCAGCCTTATCAGTCCTTGCATAGCCTGGTACCCCCTCCCCTATTATGTTCTCCCATCAGGCTGGACTAGGCTAGACCTGGGTGTACTAGGTTTTACTGTACTAGTCTCTGCTGGGCTCTAATAGTCTGCTTTCAGCTCTAGCAGCCTTTGCTAGGCTTTACTGGGCTCTATTAGGCTATAGAAGGCAGTACTTTACTTTGGCCTACAAATGTTCATCATCGATCTACAGGGCGGACAAGAGCCTAGTACAGCCTAATAGAGCCTATTAGAGTCTAGTACAGCCTAGTACAACCTAGTCTAGCGTAGTCCAGCCTGTTCTATGCTAGTATAGCCTATTCCACCCTCCCCTAGTCTGTTCTCCCAAAAGGCTGGACTAGTCTTGGATGTACTAGGCTGTACTGTACTAGACTCTACTGGTCTCTAATAGGCTTTTTAGTGGTGCTAGCCACTCTATACCTGACTTTGTCCGTGTGCTTCAACGTTCTGATTGGTCAGGTGCGTCAACAAAGTGATTGGTCAAGCTTCACGTGACACATGGCTATAAACACATTATAAACACATATCGATGACAAAATGTATCAAAGGCGCCGCTACCTTCACGCAGGGTGTGATTTTTTTAATCTCTAGTAGGCTTTGCTAGGCTGTACTAGGCTATATTAGGCTGTACAAGGCAGATCTGTACTATGGTCTACAAAGGTTCATGCAAAACTATTGCTCGTGCACACACAAGCTATGGCCTGTGTACACAGTGGTTAGTCCCTATGGTCTGAGTATCTACAAGGCTGACAAGGGACTAGTAAAGCCTAATAGAGAGTATTAGAGTCTGGTACAACCTAGTACAACCTACAATAGCCTAGTCCAACCTGTTCCATGCTAGTATAGCCTATAGAAATGATTTCATGTGCATGCCATAAGCAATGCACAACACGTCGTTGCAAATGCCAGAAATCTGGGTTACGATGCACAGCCATGTGTGCATGTCAGCAACGGAGTGATGATCAACCTCCTTGTATGAATGTGGTCTAGTGTCTAGACTTTCGTTCAACAATGGCCAATACAGTATCTTTAGAGTACTAAACCGTTATCTGTTATGGGGGCCGCTATTTTGCATATTTCGGAGAAGGCTGATTATTATATTATTATATTATCATATTATAGTACTTACAAATTCTTTACTCACATTGTAGAAACTGTATATAGACACTTCATTTGTCAATTTTGCTTGCCTGGCCACAGAGTTATTGAAGATAAAGGTGCGAATTTGCCAATTTGGCAGCCATTCAGATATGCAGATTAGAAGGTCAAAAACTAAACATTTAGCATGGGGAAAAAGTATGTATTTTAGATGTCCTAAGGACGGCAAAAATACAGATAATTAGAAACAAAATAAGGGGGATGCACCTTTTGCACCGTTTGAGTACTACGGTACATCATTTTATGTAATGGTGGCCTCTAATTTGCATATTTATTTACATTATTTACATTTATTTACATTTATTTACATTTATTTACATTTATTACATTACAAATATCTTTCACACATTGTATGACCCTCAGAACATAAATATATACACTTTATTTGTCAGATTTGCTTGCTTTGTTATAGAGTTGTTTAAGAAATACTTCAAAATCGGCAGCCATTTTGATATGCAAATTAGGAGGATAAGCACTAAGAATTTTGCTTGGGAACAGTGTTTTTCTGATTCAGCACCCTTGAATTATGTAAAATGGCCTTGTTCCCAACTTTTACCCCCAAATGCCTCTAACAATCACATATTTCAGAAATCCCACCGGTCTATTCTGGCAGTAGAGCGCTCCAGTAAACAAATATCCGAAAAACTATTAAGCCAGTTTATTTTCAAATTAATAGTTGGTTCAAACCCGTTTTTAACTAGAAAATGTGCTCCTCGGAGCACAGGTCTCCGCCAGGCGAGGTGGAAAAACTGTTCCTGATTAATTCTGTCTTACCTATTTATAGTACATATTGTGATGTCACGTGAAGCTTGACCAATGTTATGTGTTCACAGGACGGACACACACACACACACACGGACGGATAAAGTGAAAACATACTCTCCACCATGCCTTCGGCCTAGCGGAGACTTCGGGCTTGGGTCCACTTTCTGACATCTTCTTTAAGAATGCGGCACCAGCTTCATCAACTTGAACGTCTTCTAGTTCTTTAAGTGACCTGTAGCGTCTCCTCTTACTGTAGCAATCTTTGCTGTGTCATGTTGTCAGCATTTGTGGCTCGTCTTCGTTTTTTGTCATTTAGGGATTCAAGTGCTCTTTGTCTCTGTTTCTTAGCTTTGGCCTTCTGCTGTTGGCGTTGCGCCTTTGCTTCTTCATGAGGTTTCAGACGATGATTTCCTGCTTCTTCAGTTTGCGTAATGAGAGTTAGTTCTATTGTGCGATCTCAGCTGTGATCTCTGTTTGTACTGGAAAGTACTGTTCCTGATTAATCCATTCCTGTCTTACCTATTTATATTACATATTGTCACGTGTCACTTGACCAATGTTAGCTTGATCCCGTTAGCTTGACCAATGTTACCTCACTTCCAAAAACATAAATGGTTTATAGAATATTTATAGGATTTTATTTCGTCATGCATCTCGCTAGCTAATCAAAAGCATTGGTGACAACATATTGTCACGTGAAGCTTGACCAATGTTAGCTTGGCAAGGGCCCCCCCCCCCCCACAGCGTGACGGGAACGAAAACATACTCTCCACCATGCCTTCGGCCTGGCGGAGACAATAATAGTTTTCTTGGCGGCAGTTGAGGCGGCTAGTAATATGTGTTTATCCTGAAATGTTAACAAAATATTTGGGTTATAACCAGTAAGAAAAAGGGCAGGGCAGCTGGGAAAATAGCTATAACAATATCCTTAATCCAAATCCAGCAACATTTAATTGAGGGGCAATACCAAAACATATGTAAATAGTCTCCTTTAGCTGAAGAACAAATGGTACATAGATTTGAGTCCACTAGTTTACATTTAAATCTACGCTCGGGCGTGAAGTAAAATTTATGCAGCGGACCCCCGTCACCGTGTCGTGAGACGTGCTGTCACAGCCGCCGTTGTTGACCGCACACGTCTGTTAAAGGGAAACAACAACAACAAACACATGGCAGTCAAACTCATGGGAAAGGAAAACAAGGACACTTTTAACCACTTAAACCCCAGCATCCCCAGTGTTCCCCCAGTGTTCTTCTGGGAAAACGTTGGCAGAAAATAGCCGACGGACAGAAAACAGCAGACGGACAAGCGTTTGCAACGGCCGTCTGCTGTTTTCTGCCAAGATAGTTAATGTAGAGTGAAAACAGAACTACCAGTAAGACTCCCTAATCGGGAGATAAGCGACCGTAGGTCACATGTATACAGAAGAGGGCTGTAACGGCGATTGGTTCGTAGTTGTGTGGGCAATGGATAGTTTTGTTTGGTGGTCTAAATGTGGGGTTAGCTGTGACATGGTGGCGTTTATAGGGGAAAGGAGGGATTGTTTGTGGGGGGCAAGCCCCCGAGTTACGGCATTTTATGTGAGCTGTGGCAGGGGGTCCTCCACTGGGGGCGCCACCACTTTTGCATCCGTTCTGGAGCACCAGGAGTGGGTGGTCCCCGGGAATGCCCCGTGAGCAGCCCCGTTGGGGTGGTCATTTGGTAATTTGTCCACATGTGCTCATTTTTTACACTTGGGGGTCCCCGAGGCAGCTGGGGGTCCCTGGAGCTCCGGGGGTCCTTGGAGGGTGTAGTTTGGCAGGTAAGGAGTGTGTGTGCAAAATGTGGCATGGATCGGGGCAATGGGTGCGGAGATATGAGCAGGGCAAAAGTGTGACGTGTGTGACGGAGTGACGGAGTGACGGACGGACACCTGGAGCAGCTTTCTGTAGTAAGTGCGACCTACGGTCGCAATTAGAGAGCCCTGAGGGACTCCGTTCAACAACGTATCGGGTTTAAGTGCATGGTTAAAGGGGTTGTTCACCCCAAAAATGACTTTTCATAGAGATTGTTTTAGAGTTTGTCGCGTGCTTCATCCAATATTCCAACATTTGATGAGTAGAAGCACTTTTGAATTTGAATCCTGAAGAGTAACAGTTTTGGATAATAATGAGGTTTCCACCTGACAGAGAAGAAATATAGTTTTGCCTCCAATTTCCAAAAAATCGTCAAATATTGGACTTTGGATGAGGAATGTGACAGTGGATTTCAAGGCTTCGCGGGGGTGACTCATTGATCGAAAAATGTTCATTTTGGGGGGTGAACTAGCCCTTTAATGGTTTCCTTGGTCTACATACAGTCAGAATCTGATCTGTATGCATGCAGAGAAACAACATCCAGACTGAACAGACTGAACCGGCTCATCTATTGAGGCTGACATTTACACCCAAGGCATTATTAACCCATTCAATCTGGGAACGTTATCTGTGTCATTGTAAGATGTATCAGGCTATTAAAAAAATAACAGATATACAAGTTCATGTGCCACGCTACGAGCTTGTAGATCTGCTATTTTTTGACAAATCTTGAACATTTGTGCAAATCTTTGAAATATATATTTTTAAAGCGAACATTTGTAACTCAAATCTTTGCTTCATGGGGGTCCCTGGAACAAAACATTTTGAGATGGGGGTCCGCGGCCAAATACATAATCTAAAAATGTTTTCTAAATCCTAACGGTATATGTTGCTATATCAGTGGTGCTCCAGCTTTTCCATGTCAAGGCCCCCAACATGATATGTTTTTGGCAGCGGACCCCATCTCAAAATATGTTCTTCCAGGGACCCCCCCAGAAGCACAGATCGGAGTCAGAAATGCTCACTTTAAAACATACCTACAGTATAATATTCAAAGATTTGCACAAAGTTTCCAAAAATAGCAGATCTACAAGCTCACAGCGCAGCACTCGGTGCCGCGCTATGAGCTTGTAGATCTGCTATTTTTGAATAGTCCAAAGAAATCTTAGAATGACACAGATGCGTTCCCGGAATAAACAAATCAACCTGCACACAGACAAAACAGAGTTAGAAACGATATAACGTTATTAAATATGAAAAAGAAGCAGTTAGAAGAGGCTGGTAGGAGCAGAATATGAACAGAAGACAAGTCAATAGGAAAAGATTAGACTTCAAGCAGCCAGATATAGGGTTCCCCACGCTCATCAATACTTGTTGTTTGTGCGTGTGATGTGCATTTATGGCTTTTATGTAAAGCTGGTTTGTTTATTCCTCTTTAGAAAATGGAATTTGTGATCTGTGAACACTTCCATTTAGCTCTCAGCCAATGGTTCTCTGCCTTTAAAAACAGAATAATCATTTCCCTTTGATATGCATTAGCTTGAGACCCAAAGGAGAAATTTGATGTCTCCCCCCACGTACGGAACTAAAACTAGTGAAAATAGCAGATCTACAAGCTCACAATGTATCACGGCGTGAGCTTGTAGATCTGCTATTTTCAGTACTTTGTTAATGTTCTTTTTTTTTTGGTGGAATGTCTCAGTGGAACTTTCTTTTTAATCATTATTATTATTATTATTTATGTTAGACTTTTTGTTTTATCATTCAAAATAAGATATATTTTTTTTAAGTGTAGGAAACAACAAAAAAAGGGATATCTAACCGGCGACCCATAAAAATGGGTCCACGACCCAAGGAGGGGTACATTTGGTTCCATTTGTACACTCTCAGAGTTACAGACCCGTAAGGGTACATTTAGGGCAGGTACACACTGCAGGACCTTAAAGTGGTCGGGGGGTCATCTGATCGTTAAGCATAACACACTGCAGGAGTATATTTCTTGAAATCGGCTGTCATAATATCGTTGTGGTCTTCACAACACGATTGATCCCCGACAAGGGCTGACACACTGTAGGATAGTTCACTAGGATGCTATCTCCAGAATCAGACCCAATACATACATTTGTGTTTATTCCAATTCATTTTAATCGACGTATCCCGTGATATGCCTCTCTCCCTCTCCCTCTCCCCCCGGGTCCTCTCTCTCTCCCCCCTCTCTCGCTCTCTCTCTCGCTCGCTCGTCAAGAGCGCAGAAGCGGTCAGTGCCATGTCTGCTTATTATAAGCGACTTTGGGATTGTTTTTCTGTAAAGTTGCTTGAAAGTGTAGTTGTTTTTTTTGGCCTTGTTTCATAATGTTGTTTGAACCAGTTGTTCTCAAACATTTTCATGGCAAGGACCCCCAAATTAATAATAATAATTAATTGTCCACAGAGGCGCAGACCTCCCCCTTCTGAAAATATGTTGTGCCATAGACCCCCATTCAAGATCTGTGTGGATTCCACCCCCCCCCCCCCACCCCAAAATGTCTTCTTTAAAAATAGCCTATCTACAACGTGAGCTTGTAGATCGTCTATTTTCAAGTATCCAATGTATTTGTATATAGGCTTAAAGTGCTCATAGTCGCTTTTGTTGGGCTTGTTTTCACAAACCTGGTTGCTTATTTCTCTCGCAAAATCTGGCAACACAGACAACGACACACACACACACACACACACACACACACACACACACACAGAGAGAGAGAGAGAGAGCTCTTGCTCTCTGTCTCTCTCTCTCTCTCTCTCTCTGTACAATTCCTCTAAAATAAACAGCCCACCAGGCTCGCTCACTTTCTCATTTTGTTTTATAATGTTAACTTATTACAGGACTGGATGGTAATATTGCGGTAGGGACTGTTTGTTGTGGTCAGGTCCAGCGACGCTCCCCTATAGCCACTGTGGCTGTAATGTGCTCTCATTGGCTGTAGCGTGCATCTCCTCGCAAGGTGCTCGCAGCCCCGTTCATAGTGTATGATATTGTCTGTTGTCCTGTCCCAGACAGAGATGAATATCTAACAATTTAGATATCTGAAAACGGTCGGAAAGCCGTCGCAGAGCGGAGAATCGCGGCCACATCGGGTCGCAGAGCCTTTCACACACACAGAGCATTATCTCGCCGATCAAAGGCCGATCTGCGTCAGGTCGGGAGGTTTTGTCGGCGAGCGCCAAAAAATGTCGGCGACAGCAATATCGGACCTAATGTCCTGCAGTGTGTACCTGGCTTTAGGGTGACCAGATCCAAACAGGACCAATGAGGGACAGATGAACCCGTTTCGCGGGATTGTGCCCATTGGGCGGATTGTGCCCAATAACTTCGCGCAAAAAATATCTTTAAAAAAACAAAAAAAAAACATCCTGGACTTGAGTCCTAGTCTGCAGACGTTATGCAAACTAGCAGTTATTCAGTACAGTGTGGAGCAGTCTGAACTCCCTCACGACATCAGGTGGGAACTGAGAGTCATGACTACCAACAGCAACTGAAGAAACAATTGATAAGGCTGGCAAGTATGATATGAAAGCATTCTTTACAACCCACTTAAGCACTATCATTATAATTTCAATATTTTTGTTTTAAATTGCAGAAACAGACGATCTACAAGCTCACGACACATCACCTCATCTACTAGTTTAGACATTTGGGGAAAAGGTTGCTTTATTTGTGCCTATAATGTCCACAGCAGGCTTAATGTGTTTAACGACGTGTTGATGTTCTGTTGACATCACACAGACGCCAGTCGGTTGGAGTAACGTCATTGGGTAACCTACGTAATGACATCATCACACAATGACATCACAACGTCGTCGTCACAATCCAGTCCTTTAAAATCAATTGTCAAATGAAAACAATGTCATTTAATAACCTTTACCAATGTGAGTAGCTGCCTGTCCTCTTCCACTTGGTGGCCAACACTGCTGAACACACTGTCTGCTGTTTAGCTGAACACACTGTCTGTCTGTGTATCTGAACACACTGTCTGCTGTGTATCTGAACACACTGTCTGCTGTGTATCTGAACACACTGTCTGCTGTGTATCTGAACACACTGTCTGCTGTGTATCTGAACACATTGCCTGCTGTGTATCTGAACACACTGTCTGCTGTGTATCTGAACACACTGTCTGTCTGTGTAGCTGAACACACTGTCTGCTGTGTATCTGAACACACTGTCTGTCTGTGTAGCTGAACACACTGTCTGCTGTGTATCTGAACACACTGTCTGTCTGTGTAGCTGAACACACTGTCTGCTGTGTATCTGAACACACTGTCTGCTGTGTAGCTGAACACACTGTCTGCTGTGTATCTGAACACACTGTCTGTCTGTGTAGCTGAACACACTGTCTGCTGTGTATCGAACACACTGTCTGTCTGTGTAGCTGAACACACTGTCTGTCTGTGTAGCTGAACACACTGTCTGTCTGTGTAGCTGAACACACTGTCTGTCTGTGTAGCTGAACACACTGTCTGCTGTGTAGCTAAAATCTCAGGGGATTCAATTGGACATTTATTGGAGATCAACAGTTGTCGTTTTCCTTGATTGGCCAATGCAATTCGACTTTGTGGATTTGTCAAACTTTAGGACTCCCTTCTTTACAAATCCAACTTGTTCTACGGTGTGAGAAATGTTCTGCTGGACGGTAGGCCTACATCTGAATGGACGACGAAAAGGATCCTATTATACTGCTGTTGCAGTGGAGCACAAGGTGTACGCCTTCGGAGGGGTCGATGACAGCGACATGAATTTGACTGATGTGTGCGTTTTCAACACTGTGTCTTTATGCTGGAGGAAGTTGACCCCAGTGACAACTAGAAGAGAACGTCCCATTGGTGGTCCCTCCTTGGGCTGCACATGGCTGCAGGCTTAATGTGTTTAACGACGTGTTGATGTTCTGTTGACATCACACAGACGCCAGTCAGTTGGAGTAACGTCATTGGGTAATCTACGTAATGACATCATCACACAATGACATCACAACGTCGTCGTCACAATCCGGTCCTTTAAAATCAATTGTCAAATGAAAACAATGTCATTTAATAACCTTTACCAATGTGAGTAGCTGCCTGTCCTCTTCCACTTGGTTGCCAACACTGCTGAACACACTGTCTGCTGTTTAGCTGAACACACTGTCTGTCTGTGTAGCTGAACACACTGTCTGCTGTGTATCTGAACACACTGTCTGCTGTGTATCTGAACACACTGTCTGTCTGTGTATCTGAACACACTGTCTGCTGTGTATCTGAACACACTGTCTGTCTGTGTATCTGAACACACTGTCTGTCTGTGTATCTGAACACACTGTCTGTCTGTGTATCTGAACACACTGTCTGTTGTGTATCTGAACACACTGTCTGCCTGTGTATCTGAACACACTGTCTGCTCTGTATCTGAACACAATGTCTGCTGTGTATCTGCACACACTGTCTGTCTGTGTATCTGAACACACTGTCTGCTGTGTATCTGAACACATTGCCTGCTGTGTATCTGAACACACTGTCTGCTGTGTATCTGCACACACTGTCTGTCTGTGTATCTGAACACACTGTCTGCTGTGTATCTGAACACATTGCCTGCTGTGTATCTGAACACACTGTCTGCTGTGTATCTGAACACACTGTCTGCTGTGTATCTGAACACATTGCCTGCTGTGTAACTGAACACACTGTCTGCTGTGTATCTGAACACACTGGCCCTCATTTATCAACGTGGTGCAGCCCGAATAATGAGCGTACGGCGTAATCACCAATTTTCGGCATTTATCAATATATCCTGACGTGGGCTTTATCCTACGGTACGCTGAGATCTCACGTCTGGTCGAGACCAGTTGTTGACGTTGGCTGCACCCGTTTATTCCATTCTAGACCTGCGGAGCAGCATTGTCTGACTGTCTGACAAGCATCTGGACACATAATCCACTCCTAAATGTGTATATCTACACTAATAAATAATGGCTGTGAAAATATATCATTTTATAATGTAGATGCTTGTAGATCTGCTATTTTCAAAAATATACGAGCGCTTTTGCGCCGGGAGTCCCGGCCACGTTTTCATGGACAGTGAGGTCTACAAACTTACAGTAGCTTGTCCTATGTTATGGAGTTATGTCATAGAGAGTTATGTAGGCTACACAACCTGGCTGGGTTAAGGATATAAACCCGACGCTCCAATATTAACGTGGCGGCACGGAATCACTGCATTCCGCCCGAGTCTCATGTACCGCTACGCTACGGACACGGACATGAAAGACAAAGTTGGGCGGGCGCGTGTGTGTGTATGTGTGTGTGTGTGTGTGTGTGTGTGTGTGTGTGTGTGTGTGTGTGTGTGTGTGTGTGTGTGTGTGTGTGTGTGTGTGAGAGAGAGAGAGAGCGAGAGAGCAAGAGAGAGCGAGAGAGAGAGGCGTGTGCGTGTGCGGCGAGGCCAGCCGGGGGGGGGGGGGGGGGCGACTGTTTCTTATTGGCTTTTCATGTCTTTGGTCGTATTCTGGTTCGTCTTCATGTCGTAAAATCGGGGCGTTTTGAGGGCGTGTTATTTAAATGACGCTCGTTTCAGCCGTGACATTTATCAACGCTGGGACCAAGTGTAAGCTCGGATCAGCTGTGTAGGATGCGTTGATAAATGTGACTTCGACGTTGGTGTACGGCCGAATATATGGAAAAATATACGCCGGTTTATACGCTGCGTTGATAAATGAGGGCCAGTGTCTGTTGTGTAGCTGAACACACTGTCTGCTGTGTATCTGAACACATTGCCTGCTGTAGTGTGTATCTGAACACACTGTCTGTCTGTCTGTGTATCTGAACACACTGTCTGTCTGCTGTGTATCTGAACACACTGTCTGTCTGCTGTGTATCTGAACACACTGTCTGTCTGCTGTGTATCTGAACACACTGTCTGTCTGTGTATCTGAACACACTGCCTGCTGTGTATCTGAACACACTGTCTGTGTGTGTATCTGAACACACTGTCTGTCTGTGTATCTGAACACACTGTCTGCTGTGTATCTGAACACACTGGCCCTCATTTATCAACGCAGCCGGCGTATATTTTTCCATATATTCGGCCGTACACCAACGTCGAAGTCACATTTATCAACGCATCCTACACAGCTGATCCGAGCTTACACTTGGTCCCAGCGTTGATAAATGTCACGGCTGAAACGAGCGTCATTTAAATAACACGCCCTTAAATATTCTCAAAACGCCCCGATTTTACGACATGAAGACGAACCAGAATACGACCAAAGACATGAAAAGCCAATAAGAAATAGTTTCGCCTCGCCACACACGCACACGCCCCTCTCTCTCTCTCTCTCTCTCTCTCGCTCTCTCGCTCTCTCTCTCACACACACACACACACACACACTCGCGCGCGCGCGCCCGCCCAACTTTGTCTTTCATGTAGCGTAGCGGTACATGAGACTCGGGCGGAATGCAGTGATTCCGTGCCGCCACGTTAATATTGGAGCGTCGGGTTTATATCCTTAACCCAGCCAGGTTGTGTAGCCTACATAACTCTCTATGACATAACTCCATAACATAGGACAAGCTACTGTAAGTTTGTAGACCTCACTGTCCATGAAAAGGTGCCGTCCCGACCGCGGGACTCCCGGCGCAAATAAAGCGCTTGTATATTTTTGAAAATAGCAGATCTACAAGCTCACAACGCGTCGCGATGCAACGCTGGCTTGGGAGCTTGTAGATCTGCTATTTTCAATACAGACAGATCTACAATCTTATCTGAATGACTGTTAAAGCAGTTTGTTTAAATTACTTTATAAAATGATATATTTTCACCTAAATGTGTATATCTACACTAATAAATATTAGTTGCGACCGTAGGTCGCACTTACTACAGAAAGCTGCTCCAGGTGTCCGTCCGTCACTCCGTCACTCCGTCACACACGTCACACTTTTGCCCTGCTCATATCTCCGCACCCATTGCCCCGATCCATGCCACATTTTGCACACACACTCCTTACCTGCCAAACTACACCCTCCAAGGACCCCCGGAGCTCCAGGGACCCCCAGCTGCCTCGGGGACCCCCAAGTGTAAAAAATGAGCACATGTGGACAAATTACCAAATGACCACCCCAACGGGGCTGCTCACGGGGCATTCCCGGGGACCACCCACTCCTGGTGCTCCAGAACGGATGCAAAAGTGGTGGCGCCCCCAGTGGAGGACCCCCTGCCACTGCAGCTCACATAAAATGCCGTAACTCGGGGGCTTGCCCCCCACAAACAATCCCTCCTTTCCCCTATAAACACACTAGGAACCAATCGCCGTTACAGCCCTCTTCTGTATACATGTGACCTACGGTCGCTTATCTCCCGATTAGGGAGTCTTACTGGTGTAGATATACACATTTAGGAGTGGATTATGTGTCTAGTTGCCTGTCAGACAGTCAGACAATGCTGCTCCGCAGGTCTAGGATGGAATAAACGGGTGCAGCCAACGTCAACAACTGGTCTCGACCAGACGTGAGATCTCAGCGTACGGTAGGGTGAAGCCCACGTCAGGATATATTGATAAATGCCGAAAGGTGCGGTGATTACGCCGTACGCTCATTATTTGGGCTGCACCGCGTTGATAAATGAGGGCCACTGTCTGTCTGTGTATCTGAACACACTGTCTGTCTGTCTGTGTATCTGAACACACTTTTATCAAGTAGTTTTTAAATGACTGAAGTCACTAGATAAGAACCGTGTTGATCTGGGATAATATTCTCCATCTTTGAAGCGGCAACAAATATGAACCTATCCTATAAGGCACCATTAGTTTAGTGCAATTCACAATGTGGTGACTCCTGAACCAAAGGTACAGACCGGCACAAACATGAAGAATGTGCATTTAAATTGTTTAAAAATAGTTTAAACTGCAATAGAGACTTTGTTAAATGTGTCTCTAATAGACTATATATGAAGTCCATTTTACGCCGTCTAAGAATATTAACAGTAAACTGAGCACTATAACTATAAAAATATAGTTTTTAAAATCGTTTTTAAGTCAAGTGGATGGCAGAGTTCACACCGACTATAAAAAATGATACAATGGTGAAGGATATAGTTATAGTTCTCTTTATAGTTATCAATTATAGCTCAGTTTGAATGTCACTTTAGACCAGGAAATATACCTCTCTCCTCTCCTGTACCACAATGGCCTTCCAGGTTGGCTATGATATAATATCACATCTGTACAGGGTCTTGAGACTATCTGGGCCGTAGATCTGCCTTTGCTCCATGCAGATCTGCACAGTAGAGGCTTTGGAAATCAAGGCTTTGTCTTTTCAATTGTGTGAATATTTAGACCAGTGGTTACCAACATGGGATCGAGCTGGTAACCTTGCCAGTTTCCAGTTCACTCTACCCGGCCTCTCTACCCCTGAGCCACTGCCGCCCCACGTAAATACGTAAACACATTATAGGATGTCATGTCAACAATGACCTGGCATCTGTCTACATAACATGATATCTATAACTATACCTATAACTTTAAACAACATGAGGGGCGGCTAAACCTAGGCGGGCAGCCGAGGAAGCGAGGCAAGAGAGGGGGGGCACTCGTCCGCCTCAGGCGGCGCATACACCGCTCTGCTCTTCCGAGCATGATTCTCGCTAATGTCCGTTCCCTGGCGGACAAATCAGCCAGGGTGAAGAAAAAAGAAGAACTTGCTATGCTCATCCGTACTCAGAGGGACTACAAGGACGCCGCAGCTATATGCCTCACAGAAACATGGCTGGATGAGGAGATTCCGGATTCCTCGGTGCAACAGGCTGGCTTCACGCTACACCGAGCCGACCGCTCCAAAGTAGACTCGCGCAAACAATGCGGGGGCGGTGTTTGTTGTTATATCAACACGAGATGGTGTACTGACGTTAAGATACTGTCACGAACCTGCACACCGGAGTTGGAGTGTCTGATGCTCATGTGTAAGCCCTTCTATCGGCCGAGAGAGTTCTCTTCTATCATCCTGTCTGTCGTTTATATCCCACCAGATGCCTCAGCTACATCTGCGACACAACAGCTGCATAATATCATCATGGAGGTGGAGAATTCCAACCCGGATGCAGTGGTGTTTTGTCTGGGTGACTTTAACCACGTCTCCCTAAAGAAGGCTCTACCGAGATACAAGCCTCAGATCCACATTCCCACGAGGGAGGATAAGACTTTGGACCAATGTTACTCTGTCATTCGAGAGGCGTATCATGCTGTGGCGCGGGCCCCTCTTGGTAAGTCGGACCACATCACAATCCTGCTGATCCCAAAGTATCGTCAGAAACTGAGGGTGGAAAAACCAACCATAAAACACATCAGGAAATGGTCTCCTCAAGCAATAGACATGTTACAGGACTGCTTTGATTCCACAGTATGGAGTGACTTCTGGTCTGACCAGGATGACATTAACACCCACACTGACACTGTTACCTCCTATATTCAATTCTGTGAGAATGTCTGTATTACAACTAAATCTGTCACTGTTTACGGCAACGACAAGCCCTGGTTCAATAATGAAGTGAGGGTGCTTTGTAGGAGGAAACATGTTGCTTTTAAGCAGGGGGATTTAGTGCAATATAAAGCATTAAAATATGAATTCCAACGTGCCGTGCTTAAGGCTAAAGCTTCCTACAAAGCTAAACTTGAAAACAAACTTCAAGCTAATGACATCAGAGGTGTTTGGCAAGGGCTGCAGGCGATCACTGATTATAAAACCAAGCACCATGTTCTAGACAGTGACCACTCTCTCCCTGGGAGGCTCAATGAGTTCTACTGTCGTTTCGATGGTGGAGTTTATCAGCCCCCCTCCTTTTTGGAAGAGCAGGGGGATACACCTCCCACTGTATCAGAACATGACGTCAGAGTTCTGCTCCGCCAGCAAAACACCAGAAAGGCAGCAGGGCCTGACGGCGTGTGGCCTGCCACCCTTAAACACTGTGCCGACCAGCTGGCACCAGTCCTCACTTCCATCTTTAATCAGTCCTTGCTTCACTCTATCGTGCCTGCTTGTTTTAAGTCAGCAGTGATCATCCCAGTCCCAAAGAAGAATAACAACATCACCTGTCTTAATGATTATAGGCCTGTTGCCTTAACATCGGTCATTATGAAGGTTTTTGAGCGGCTGGTGTGTAGATTAATGTCCAGCATCTCACTTGATTCCCATCAGTTTGCCTATAGGGCTAATAGAAGTGTTGACGATGCAGTGTCCTTGTGTTTGCACTCTATCCTTCAACATCTGGAAACCAGGGTTATGCCTGTATAGGGGTCATCCCTATGTTCCCCGGGTTCTATGTTCCCCCACTAAGGTTAGGGTTAGGGTTAGGTTTAGGTTAGGTCCTATGTTCCCCGCTTTCTTATTTGTCGACTACAGTTCTGCGTTTAACACCATCGTTCCTGTTAAGTTGATCCAAACCCTACAGGAACTGGGTGTTAAACAATCCATTTGCAAATGGATTTATGACTTTTTAAGTGACAGAAAACAAGCTGTCAAAGTCGGCAAATTAATCTCACAATCCAAGGTTTTGAACACAGGTGCCCCCAGGGCTGTGTTCTTTCTCCTTTTCTATATTCTGTCTACACATATTTCTGTCAATCACACACTAATTCAGTCCTGTTGTTTAAATTTGCAGATGACACCTCTGTGGTAGGCCTAATCACAAACAGTGATGAATCTGGCTATCGCAATGAGATAGATGACCTGGTGAGGTGGTGTGAGAACCACAATCTCATACTTAACATCTCAAAAACCAAAGAGTTGGTTGTTGACTATAGGAGGAAGAACAAAACCTTCCTTCCTCCTCTCTCCATAAATGGAGTAGAGGTTGAGAGGGTCTCCTCGTTCCGGTTCCTCGGAACCACCATCCACGAATCCCTATCATGGGAACTCAACACCAGCCTCAAGGTCAGTAAATCCCACCAGCGTCTCTACTTCTTGCGGCAGCTTAGAAAGTTCAAGGTCAGTAAAACAGCTATGATACATTTCTATAGGTCAGTCATTGAGAGCGTGCTCACCTTTTCCATGCTTGTCTGGTACGGTAATACAACCGCACAGGACAGGACACGGTTGGAGAGGGTTACACGTCAGGCAGCTAGGATAATTGGTTCGAGCCTTCCATCGCTATCATCACTCTATCCCACTAGATTGGTGAAGAGGGCTAAAAAAATCATAGCCGACCATTCCCATCCAGCCCATTACCTTATCAATCTCCTCCCATCAGGTAGGAGATATGGCAGCATTGGGAGTAGAACCTCCCGTTTTAGAGACAGCACATACCTCCAAGCAGTCAGGCACCTTAACGACACTCTTGCACTACAAACACAAACTAGACGGTATGCACTTTAAATATGCACTTTAAAAATTGCTACATAATTGCACTAAGCAGTTTCTTCTACTGTCTGTACTGTATACATGTGCCAAAGCTGCAGCTTGGTCCTGGTTTGGTTCTGTTTCTTGTGTCTCTTTTTGTTCTTGTCTTTGTGCTGTTGTTTATTGTGTTGTCTTGTATGTGAGAGAGGAAGTACCAAGACAATTTCCTATCAAACTTGTTTTGAAATGGCAAATAAATACTTGAACTTGAACTATATAACTATATAACCATGACTATATAAACTATTCACACTATAGGATGTCAGGTCAACAATGACCTGGTATCTGTCTACATAACAGGCTATCTAAGTTACATTTTACTCTTTGCATAAACCTGCAGGTCGTCAAGGCTAGGACAAGTGCTACGGGCTACGGGCATGTGAAGAGGTCACATTTTGGTCATGGGTGGTATGGCCGACTTGGTAGTGTAGCCTATAGGCGGCTGCAGTTATGAAAAAAAAGCACCTCACCCAAAACAAATTGCAACAAAACGTTTTTCAACTGTTTCTTGCAATATTAGGTGTCCTTAATAACATACTAAAAGTTTGCCAAAGTTTGAGCACTGGAAAGGTGTTATTTTCAAGATGGCGTCCAAGATGGCCAAAAGATCTTTAAAATAACCTAACTCCTTCATTATTTATCCTAGACAAGTACTTTTTGTGTCTTACCCTATGTTTTGGGTGCCTAGAAATCCATTGGACGTGTCCAAATTGCAGAGATACAATTAGAGATTACAATTTGTCATTCAGAAGGTGCATGGCAGAGAAAGAGAATATTGTCAGTTGATATAGTATTGCATGCAATATTGAAAGGTTTTGGATAGCTATGTGGATCAAATGTGAATCAAAGTGTCATCTTGTAGACACAAGATTTTGAAAAACAATAAATAGATGTTTTAAGAACTTTTTAACACATTAGGAAGGCAATCAGTGTGAGTGAGTAAAGAGGGACTATCTCGGAGCACGGAGGGTTGTCATGTGGAGGATCTCAACAAAGACAGTTCTGCAAATGATACATGAAAGATATACTTGTATCTTGCCATATTTCACTCCAAGTGGCTCAGGGAGCCTGCACTCACCTGGTTCTCAGCAACTCCAAAAGCAAATCAGCATTTGGGATGCAAACAATTTCTAAGTCACACTGGAGGACGGAGTGAGGAGGAGGCAGAAATGAAGCTTATGCCTTAGGCTGAGAGGAGTGTCCCTATGTCGCCTATCCAGTGAGCCTGGCTCACTGGTAGAGTTCTCAAATTCTACCCGAACCCGACCGGGCCCGACCCGACCCGACATTTTCGGGCCGAGCCGGGCCTCAAAATTATGCTAATTGGTCGGCCGAGCCGAGCCTCGGGCTCCATGAAAAAAAAAAAGATACATTTTTTTTAATGATTTTTTAAAATAATAATAATAATAATAGATAAATACACATTCAGAACAGAAAATAAAAATCTTATTTTTTCCCCCCTCGGGTTTTTCGGGCTTTCGGGCCTAACATGATGGTAATAGTCGAGTTCGGGCCGAGCCTCGGGCCGGCCCAGTCGGGCCCAGTTAGGGCTGAGCCTTAATTTTCAGGCCCGTTGAGAACTCTACTCACTGGATAGTCCCACTGGTCCCAAGTGGACCTCCATGCTGGCTCCTATGCCCGAGATGGGCACTCGTGAGTTGCCATAGTTAGTGAGGAGGGACCCCCCATAGTGGTGGTTGTAAGACCTCCATGTAGTGCATGACTGTGTGTCAGGCAGACAGGGGTGTCCCTATGTCGGACTGGCTCACAGGAGAGTCGGTGTCTGGTTGGTGGCTGACCATTAATATTCCCAGGGGCCCTATCAAAGGTTTGGTGGCCCCCCTGTAGTAATTCTGAGGACCCCATGTAAGGGTCCTGGACCCCCTGTTGAAGACCCCTGATCTAGCCAATGGCAGAGGAATGAATGTGACACTGGGATATGGCATTAGAAGCCTTCTAGGCTGGGATCAATTTGTTTGCAGGTTGATGCCACTCCCTATTATTTTGGGGCGGCCATAGCTGAATGGTTAGTGAGTCCGCCTAGACCTCCAGAGGTCCCTGAGGTCCCAGTTACATGTTTAGCTCTCAGCAGTGCTGGAAGAAGTACTCACATTGTTTTACTTTAAGTAAAAGCATCAATACTGCAATATAGAAATACTCTGTTACAAGTAAAAGTCCAGAATTCAAAATGTACTTGAGTAAAAGTACTATAACGAAAAAAACTCACATGGATGCACCTGGGATGTATCATCAGTGGGTGCATTTCTCCTTTCCGACATGTCGCCTTTCCGACGTTGACGAACCCTATACCTAACCCTAACCCTAACCCTAACCGCACGCGGAAGCCACTAGTCGGAGTGGTGAGATGTCGGAATGGAGAGTGAACACCATCATCAGTGTTGTAGCCTGGGGTCGACGGGTGTTTCGGGTCTCGCAATCTTCGTATGTACAAGCTCAAAATGCGTCGCATCTCGACGCATTGTGAGCTTGTAGATCGGCTATTTTAAAATGGCCAAAATGTATATAGGACTGAAGAAGTTGATGTAGGTTAATTATAATCAAAATCTACAAAGTAACTAATGGTGCCCAGATTTCCCTAGTGCCTTCCCTGTAATCTTTTATTAAGCGCTTTGAACAGCCTTGTTGTTAAAATGTGCTTTTTTAACCTTTTGTCTACTGTGTGTGTGTGTGTGTGTGTGTGTGTGTGTGTGTGTGTGTGTGTACAGGCTGGAATCATCAGAAACAGCTCATTCCTGTTTTTCACTTCTCTCGTATCTCCTCAACCATACAGACTTCTACTTGAGTAGGTGAGTTTATACTAATCAATAATATCATGTATGCATTTTACAAATATGTATTATACTTGTGTGTGCATTGATCATAAAATATCATATGTAAATTCTACATGTCAATTGTTGAGTCTGCATTTGTGAGTAGACCAACAAACATACGCATACATTCTTTTTTCCTGTTACCTCATTTTGAGACAAACGTCACGCTTTTTTAAGAACATTTTTACAAATGTATTTTCCAATCTGCAAACTTACTAGAAAATCTATTTGGTACAAATGATCAGATCCAAGGCCATCAACTGTGACCTTTTTATTCAGCTTCAAAGATTAGGACATGAGCTAACTTTAAACTGAGGCCATCTGTTCTAAAAGATAAATTACAAAAAATGGAGTAACTATTATAACTAACATCTGGTGATATGACACAATACCTTACATGCTCATTCTACATGCATACAGTTAACATAGAAAACAGAACATTCTCTCTGTTCAGTGTATGTTTGTGCAGAGACCTGCAGACATTGGTGTCTATCCTGTGGGTGCCGGGGAGCCCGAGCACCCAATGAGAAAGCCGAGCACCCACAGGAAATGTGTCGGTCGGATGACTGTGTGATGCTTTGTAACGTGCACAGGATGCACGATGTACCCGCTCTGATACCGTGTGTTATTGTGAACAGATTTCTGTCATTCAAACTCTCTCCCTGTAATCTGCAAAGTCCTTATGCCAGTTATGGTTTCATCATCAACCAATAATCAAATTGTATGACTTGAAATGTAGTAAAAAGGTCCATTTGCACACCTACTGGGACAGGTGTGTAGGAGCAGGCAGCCAGTGCATGAGACAGGACAGAATGATGATCGCGCAGGCGTCTTCACTTACAGTATATTTTTTTGCAAGTACAATGTTTCCAACTGACATTCATCAGGTATTTCTGATGAAGGGCACGGCCACACTAAACTATGGCTGGACGCTGATAAACTCAGGTTGCGAGCGGCCGACTGTTTTTTGCAGCCAGCGCATCCTAAAAAACAGCTTGCAGCGCTTTCTGTCTCAATAACCAGTTCTCTCATGAGAGCAGAGGATGTGGTCACAAAGAAGAAGCTGTTATCTGCAGTTTCATATCTACCCACACGCACAACCGTTAACTTCACCTTGTCAAAACAAGATGGCGCCGATATGCACAGTGGCAAACTTCGCCCTGTCAAAACAAGATGGCACAGAGACAAGTCGACCTGCTTGGTCTCCACACAAACAACCTTTGTTTTCCTAACACATGGTCAAAACTCATGTCAGATCCTGTGTCTAGGTGAGACATGACCTTTGACACGATCTAAATGTGTCAATAGAAGAGCAGCATACTCTACCATACACATTGGACACAATTACATTTTATTCATCAAACAAAGTTACATAGTGCCTCTTTAAGTAGATATCGTCGTTATTTTTTACAGTACATGCTTTTAAAAATACTTAACTACAAGTAAAAGTAGAAGTACATTTCTTCATTTTTATATCAATGAATTGCTGCAATGTTTTAACAATGAATTTATAGGACCTTGTAACTCGTGTTTTCAGAGAAGTAACTCTCTGACACCACCTGCACTGCATGCACTGATGTGCTTGTAGAACCACTACATTAAATACAAAGCCTGCAGAAACACCTATAAAAACATAGAAATGACTGAGGAACCAGAACTAAATACTTTTACTCCTATAGACGGGTTTCATGTTTGTAAACATTGAGAGGATATGACCGCGCAGAGGAGGGGGTAAGCCTATGGGTGCGTTTGGAAATTACGCACCGGAGCACACTCGCCTATTAGTTTGTATTGGCCAGTGCGCTCACTGCCGCTCAGGGCTGTATTTTCGAACGCGCCTTTCCCCCAGGCATGCGCAGATTGCGCATTCTGCTGTGATGACGTCGCTCGGAAACCCGTCTATACACCCATACAAGATGTAACAAAGAGGCGAGTGGAGGGGGAAGCCAGAAACACGGCTAGTGTGAGAACAGAAGTGAAAAAGATAACAGCCAACCTAAAAGTACTCAGTCATTTATTTACTCTGTTACTGTCCACCACTGTCAAGATTAAATGTATCCCCTGAGCAAGCAGGCAGGCTCTATTAGATCAATGGTAAAACATGTCAGAGCTTGTGCAGGAAACCGGGTTCAAATCTCGGGTAGAAGAGGAAGTTACATCAAGCCGACACTAGAAACACAGATATTGACCATCAGCACAAGTTAAGTGGGAGCTTGCTATCTAATGCAGTCACATGCCAGCACAAGCTAACATAAGCAGACAATGACAATTACAATATAACCAAACCATTCAGCTTTGGAACATATATATAGATGACTAGATTTTCAGCCTGCTGTGTGGCGTTCAAATCCAGTCCTATCACGCTGATCAGAGCAATGGTCACTGAGTTATGGCCTTTTGAAAGCTTCCCAACTTTTACCCCCAAACACCTATTTTTTCTGAAATCCCTCCTGTCTAACTGATTAGTGGCAGTGCCCACCTGGCTGTAATTGCCATGGGGTGGGGGTGGGGCAGTCCAAGCACACGTGTGGATCTGCAGGTATTTGTGAGTGAATCTCACCAAATAGTGTGAAGCTTGTCTCAAAACTGAATGTTGAACATTGTGTTGGTGTACTCACAAATGCAGTCTCAACAATTCACACGCAGAATTGATTAAATGCACACACAAGTATATTTTTTTTTTGTAAAAATTACAAATTAACTTTTACAAAAGTCACAAATAAATAATGTGTGCAGAATGCAAAACACATTTGTAAATCATGGAATATTTGTGCATCATTGTATTGGATTCACAAATAATTTGAGACCAATCTCCTCCCATATTAATTTAGTACAATTTCACAATGTGGTGACTCTCCTGAACCCAAAGTGCAGACCGGTGTAAACATGAAGAATGTGCCTTTAAATTGTTTTAAAATATGTTAAACTGCAATAGAGACTTTGTTATTAAATGTGTCTCTTTAATAGTCTATATATGAAGTCCATTTTACACCGCCTAAGGCTATTAGCAGTACACTGAGCACTATAAGTATAAAAATATAGTTTTAAAAATCATTCTAAGTCAAGTGGATGGCAGAGTTCACACCGACTATAAAAAATGATACAATGGTGAACGATGTAGTTATAGTTCTCTTTATAGTTATCAATATAGTTCAGTGTGAATGTCACTTTAGACCAGGAAACATACCTCTCTCCTGTAGCACAATGGCCTTCCAGGTTGGCTATGCAAGGGATAATGCATGGGGAGGTGGTCATTATTGAAATTTGAAGCCCGACAGGGTGATTATGCACCGAGGCGGAGCCTCGGTGCATAATCATAAGTGATTATGCATAATCATAAGTGATTATGTGATAATCACTTATCACATAATCACTTAAAGCGTGCATAATCACGCTTTAAATTTCAATAATGACCACCTCCCCACTCATTATCCCGCTTATTACACGGCTACTTAATAAATACATAAATAAATGTACCCAAAAGTAACAACAAAACGAAGTATTTCCTTGCTTACAGCAGTAAGCATTAGTATTAATAAGTATTGGGCTGGGCGGACAAGTTCGCCTCGGTCCCAGCCAGCTGCTGGGGACTATTTGTGGGGAATTAGGAAAGAAGGAGAGCTGTGAATTTTGCCTACTGTGCACCCAGGCAGGGATGTGCAGCATGTGCTAAATAGGCCCATGGTTTATTCTGGTATAGGTGGAAAGATTCATTCATGAAGGATTCCAAATCCTCATCACTTCTGTGAAAGATCAAATCCCTGGTTGAGTGCGCATTGAGGATCACCCCCACCCCCCCCCCCCCCCCGCCCACTTTTAAATTAATAATACATTCTTAATTTATTTATCTATCTATCTATCTCTGTCAAGCTCTTTGCCAAAAATAGCCGATCTACAAGCTCACAACGCTAAGAAGACCCCCAAGAATGTTAGCCTACAGTGAGCTATATGTACAGCACACGTTGTGTATTATTATGTTACAACATGCACTTACGTGCGTAATTACGCACGTGTAAAATTCCGCTGTTACGGTAGTTGTTCCACTCAGAGGAGGGGGGGGGGACCTTCATGTCAGGAACCCCACAAATGATATGTACTGTATTTGGCCCTGGACCCCAGAGAGGAGAGAGGGAGAGAGAGAAAGCGCATGGAATGCTGTGTTCTGCAGACAAGTAGCCTACATCAAATATTGGGGGTCCTTGGCATGACAAGGACCCACACACGCTGGTGGGGTCCCTACCCTGGGGTCCCTGGGGTCCCTACAACGCCTCATAGTGCTAGGCATTGTGCGGTTGTAGATCGGCTATTTTTGGCAAAGAGCTATGGTGTAGAGGGATAAAAGAGCAGACCACGTAAACAAAAGACAGATATATATATATATATATATATATATATATATATATATATATATATATATATATATATATATATATAAATATAAATATAAATATATATATATATATATATAATAACAATATCAACAGTAATAAAATAATATTAACAACAATAATACTTTATGGAGTATCTGCTGTAGGCTATTTGTTTCAATGAAGTTGACAGGCCTAGAGTTGGCCTATAGATGTTTGGCTACCTTAAACAAATACAGGTCATGATGTTTAAGCTTTATTATAATAATTGGAGATAGTGCATCGCCGTGCACCACTGGTGCTGCCGTGTGCGGGAGGCGCTCCATGGTCGGAATATTAGGATGTAGTAATTATGGGTTTGAAATGGCACGGTCGGAACATTAGGATGTCGGGATTATGGGTTTAATATAGTCGGGAAAATGGCATGTCGGACCTATGGGATGTCGGTAATATGGGTATTTTTCGAAATGGTGGGAGGTCGGACTATGGAGAGGTCGGGATAATGGTTGGACCCCACTAGGGTGGGTGAGAGAGCAGAGAGTATTTGTAGCCAACGCCCTGGCCATCACACAGGTGCGCTGAATTGTAGTTGATCGAGGAGGTAGAGTGGCAGGTACCGCCCCTCGATGACGCAGCCTAGACTGAGGCGCTGCCTTTTGGTCCTCTCTCTGTCTCTCTCTCCCTGCCTCCCCATGGTTATGGGTTTACCTGCCAGGCAGTCTCGTGGCGAGACTCCACAACATACATACATACATATATACATACATACATACATACATATATACATACATACATACTAGTATACATACATTACATTCTTATCATTTGTGGTCAAGAAAATCAAACTAAGAAACATGAGAACGACTGACCAATAGACCGGGAGCCAGGCCCAGCCCTCAGGATGTGCTCTGCTAAAACATTTTCACTATTATTTCCTGTTAGCATATAGCTTGGGCCATCACAAGTTCATACTGACCATCTCTAACTCGGGGCAGTTTGGTCTCAGGGGCCCCAAAATACTTTTTTTTTTAGCTGAAAGTATGTTAATGGCAATATTAATTTACTAAAATTACATAAATTGTCTTACACATATGAAATTCAGCATGGAGTATCCTGACACATAGGGGTAAGTAGCTAAATAGATTCTGGTGCTTGCTACCATTGTATCTTTAATTATGACCTACAACATCCCCAGAAACACACAAAAATGATGTCTGCTTGACAAATAACAACAAAGATGATTATTATCCAGCACTTTATGGTGAATATCACTGCCTCACTTGTATATAGAAAACTTCCCATGTCCCTAAGCTTCAAAAATAAAAAAATAATCATCTTTGTTGCTATTAACAAAGATGATTATTTTTTTTCTTGGGAAACACAAAAAAATGCTATCCGCTTGACAAATTTTGTATTTTTGTGGTAGCAAGCACCAGAATCTATTTAGCTACTTACCCCTATGTGTCAGGATACTCCATGCCGAATTTCATGTGTAAGACAATTTATGTTATTTTAGTAAATTAATATTTCCATTAACATAATTTAGCCCGAAAAAAGTGTTTTGGGGCCCTGAGAACAAACGGCCCCGAGTTAGAGATGGTCAGTATGAACTTGTGATGGCTCAAGGTATATGCTAACAGGAAATAATAGTGAAAATGTTTTAGCAGAGTACATCCTGAGGGCTGGGCCTGGCTCCCGGTCATCATATAGTGGTCAGTCTGTCGCTAGCAACAATTGATAGATAAGTATGTGTTGAGCGTTGTCCAGGGTGTTTTAGAGAAGAGAGAAGAGTCTAGGACGTGTGGAGCGTTGTCCAGGGTGTTTTAGAGAAGAGAGAAGAGTCTAGGACGTGTGGAGCGTTGTCCAGGGTGTTTTAGAGAAGAGAGAAGAGTCTAGGACGTGTGGAGCGTTGTCCAGGGTGTTTTAGAGAAGAGAGAAGAGTCTAGGACGTGTGGAGCGTTGTCCAGGGTGTTTTAGAGAAGAGAGAAGAGTCTAGGACGTGTGGAGCGTTGTCCAGGGTGTTTTAGAGAAGAGAGAAGAGTCTAGGACGTGTGGAGCGTTGTCCAGGGTGTTTTAGAGAAGAGAGAAGAGTCTAGGACGTGTGGAGCGTTGCCCAGGGTGTTTTAGAGAAGAGAGAAGAGTCTAGGACTTGTGGAGCGTTGTCCAGAGTGTTTTAGAGAAGAGAGAAGAGTCTAGGACGTGTGGAGCGTTGTCCAGGGTGTTTTAGAGAAGAGAGAAGAGTCTATGACGTGTGGAGCGTTGTCCAGGGTGTTTTAGAGAAGAGAGAAGAGTCTAGGACGTGTGGAGCGTTGTCCAGGGTGTTTTAGGGAAGAGAGAAGAGTCTAGGACGTGCGGAGCGTTGTCCAGGGTGTTTTAGAGAAGGGATCCATGAAGCTGAATTACATTGAATTATATAATGTGATGTGTTTTACTACTTTATAAAGCAGCAGATAGATAGATGTCAGTGTGTTCAGTACTTTATAAAGCAGCAGTTAGATAGATGTCAGTGTGTTCAGTACTTTATAAAGCAGCAGATACTGTAGATAGATGTCAGTGTGTTCAGTACTTTATAAAGCAGCAGTTAGATAGATGTCAGTGTGTTCAGTACTTTATAAAGCAGCAGTTAGATAGATGTCAGTGTGTTCAGTACTTTATAAAGCAGCAGATAGATAGATGTCAGTGTGTTCAGTACTTTATAAAGCAGCAGATAGTTAGATATCAGTGTGTTCAGTACTTTATAAAGCAGCAGATAGTTAGATGTCAGTGTGTTCAGTACTTTATAAAGCAGCAGATAGATAGATGTCAGTGTGTTCAGTACTTTATAAAGCAGCAGATAGATAGATGTCAGTGTGTTCAGTACTTTATAAAGCAGCAGATAGATAGATGTCAGTGTGTGTTCATCATAACATTTAGTGTTCAGTGATCACTGCTTTGTGGGTTTACAGTGCTGAGGCTGCTGCTGACATTGACCTGATGGAGATGTTTCCTGGTCTGCTTCTCGGTGTCTACGAGTTTGTCAGAGCCAATGACTGGGATAAACGAGTCACCCTGAAGAAGATGTTTACGACTAGCTCTGATGGTGCCCTGGGTGAACCCTCCATTCAGCCCCCCGCCCCAAACAGCCCCAGAGCTTCTAGCTCTGATGGGGCCCTGATGGGGCCCCCTGCCCCAAACAGCCCCAGAGCTTCTAGCTCTGATGGGGCCCTGATGGGCCCCCCTGCCCCAAACAGCCCCAGAGCTTCTAGCTCTGATGGTGCCCTGGGTGAACCCTCTTGTCAGCCCCCCGCCCCAAAAAGACCCAAGAAATCTGCATAATGTAGACTTAACTCAACTCTGACAGTAGAGATATCCTACATTAATGACAGGAGAAATGACTGTATTAACCACATGAACCCTAGCGTTCCTATTCTGTAAACATTCACCAAAGATATGTGGTGTACAGTGAAAACAATATAGTATGTTTTGGGGTTTTCCCCCCTTTTTTTCAGGGATTCAAACCCAGCTCCTCACACAAGTGCTGAAATTATTTTTAAACTGAGCCAATAGAGCCAGTGAACTTTGACCTTCAGACCACTGGATCTAAAGTATACATGAGCAACTGGCGGCCCGGGGGCCACATGCGGCCCCCACCTTCACTTAATGTGGCCCCCACCTTCACTTAATGTGGCCCCCAACTTCACTTAATGCGGCCCACAGGTTAATATCAGAATAGTGATATATTATTGATTTGAGCTGTTATGATTCTAAACATGCAAACATGACCCGCTTTAATTACTTCAGTCTATATTAGTAGCTTAATGACTAGTATTAACATTATATTGTTTTTTTTATGTCCAATGTATTTGTATTTAAGTTCATTAAGTTAACATAAGTATAACTAAATGCATTTGAAGTTAAATACAAATGTTACTTTTCATGATTCATGATACTCAATAAAAGAGCAGGGACACCAAATACCACTGTAGTTGTGATTGTATATGAAATGTACATGAACTACACATTATATTTTACATACTTTATGAGCTATAAAAATGTACATGATTCCTAAGTTGGGCTGAGATGTGATGCTGGAGACACTGAGGTTTACTTTGTCAGAACAGGACCAACATTTATACCTTAATTCATCAATTCTATTTGTTTAATGTTTTATAATGAATAAGCAGAACATTTACTGTATGACAGCCCTGAATTAAATACAGAATGATAAATAAATAATGTTGTGTCTTCACTGTCTGTCATGTAGACTCTACATTCAATATTCATGCTGTCAGGTGGAAACCTTGTATGTTCTAAACATTTACTGTTTTATTATTATTTTCAAAACCTTTAAAAAAAAAGTTAAAATAGCAGATCTACAAGCTAACAACGTGTCGAATCTCGACGTGTTGTGAGCTTGTAGATCTGCTATTTTAACTACTTTCGTGGGACACTCTTGTATGATGAAGTAGAGCATTCATTTACAAAGAAACATAAACAGTTTAAATGTGAAGATATGAGGTTTCTGCCCGACAACAACAATATATTAAACATATTTCAAAATATGACATCATTAAAAATATCTATCTGGTTTTGTTTTATTAAAACATGTATATATAAAGATTTACTTTTAGATGTAAATATTGTCATTGATATCTGTTCATAAATATTAGTCCCAGACTGCAGCAAGACAATGATTTACATCATAGAATTAAATACAGAACATAGAATTATGTTTTATATTATATGTACATGTCACATCAAAGCTTGTGGAAATACTTAAGTAAAGTAAAAGTACCTCAATTATTTTTGTAAATGTACTTAGTTACCTTTCACCATTGATTATGTGTAAATATATAAAGTCATAAATGATAAAACATTACAGATTGTCTATTTCCTCAGGAACCATTAATGTCTTCAACAGTGAATCATCTACAATGTTCCTCGCCAGAGCTGGCGAAAACTTCTGGGAACTCAGATTACTACAATGGTGTTTGTTTTGGCCTGTCCTTTATCACCACCTACAGGCCTGGACTAGATATGACATCTCTACATGCTCAACGTATATGTCTGTGAATGAACACGTGAAAACAAATATGCAGAGAAATTAATCATTTTCATGTGGATATTTGTATATATAGAAGATATTTTTTTCTTTCGAAAAGATTTATTGAACTTTTACACACTGTTTTTCATCTGGCATCACATTTACAGAGTTTCTGCTTTTGGTGCTTTCATGGCATCAGATTGGAACACTCATAGAAATCATCATATAAAATCACCTGCATTCATTTAAGAGACAAACATACATTGTGCATTAAAATCTGTACATTTTTGCATAGTTTAAAACTCAAACGTTTTAAAAAGCCATACAGATAAAATGCATTATGATATGAAAAACAGGTTAAAACATGAGTGTTAAAAAGCCATTAAAAGTCCAGTGTGTGTCAGTGTAAGTGTTTGTCCAGTTTAATTGAGTTCATAAAAAGTGTCAGTTAAAAGTGGATGAGGTTAAAAACCCTCTCCTCTTCTTTTTTCAGTTCAGTTTTTTGTTTTAGTGTGCAGGAGCGGGGTGAGTCCCTAACAAGTTAGTTCCCCACCCTGCCCTCTCCAACAGGTCAGGTCTCTCGGGACCTGTCTCCGGCCGGTCAACGACATCCTCTCCCTCTGCTTCCCTGTGCTCCTTTGGAGAGCCAGGCTGCCTGCGGGCCGGACCTTTTTGCTGTGGGCTTCGGTTTCCCTCGTCCGAATGAGCGCAGAGGCCATGCTTCTGTGTGGCTGTGTCCTAGGGCCCGCCGCCTGCAGCTTCGGCCGCTCGGACCGTCGCTGCGGCCATCCGGATCACAGCCACGGGGGGATGTGCTTGCGCTTGCTCACCAGTAGGTTTCGGGTGGTCCATATGGCGTCTTTGATGGCGGCTAGGGTGAGCCAGAGCTCGGTGTAATCTGCCTTTGCCAGGCGCCCCTGGCCCACCCCATACAGCACCAGCTGGGCTGTGAGGACGCCCCCTAAAGGTTGAGTACGGGAAGATATCAGGGAGCCGGCTGCCGCCCACTGGTCTACAGCACCGCAACACTCCCAGAGCAGGTGCCTCACCGTCTCTTGTGCGCCACAACCTGGACGGGGACACGTCGCGTGCGCTGCCATGCCCCGGGAGTGCATAACAGCTCTGACCGGGAGGATGTCGTGAGCGACCATCCAGGACAGGTCCCGGAGTCTGTTGGGGAGGGCAGGATGGTTCACATTGCGCCACACTGCCTGGGGCTCGCCGACTGCGAGCGCGCGCACTGGACTCACTGCTTCCCGCTCCTGCACAAGAGAGAGAAGAGAGCGGTGGTCAGTTAAAACATCCACGTCCTGTTCCAGGTTAAAATGCCGTAAAAACTTTTTTATGACAGCATAGGCTGGAGGCAGGTTAAAAGACACTGGGACTGTGAGGTCAACTGGGATCAGGTGTAGGTGTCTGAGGTAAGACCCCATCCAGAATTTTGCCATGGCTGATGTTTTATGGTCTCTGGATGGGGCTGTGGCGTGTGTGATGTGTAGTGCGGTGTAAAGGCTGCCAAAGAATAAAAACAGGTCCGGGACTCCTTTCCCCCCCTTCTCCTTCGGCTTCTTCATGACCTCCCTCCTCAGTCTCTCCCACTTGGATCCCCACAAGAAATAAAACATGGCTCGTTCCAGACCTAAAATCACCCGCCTGGGAGGGATAAAAACTGAGGAGACAGTTAAAAGCAAGGGTAAAATCACAGCTTTGATGATTAAAACCTTACCTTCTAACGTCAGTCTTCTAAGTCCCCAGTATCCCAGTCTCTGCCTAACTTTCCCTATCAGGTCTGGCCAATTAGTGTCACCCCCACCCTGTCTGTCAAATTTTACCCCTAGTACTTTCAGGTCAGTCTGGGTCACAGTCAGTGGAAGTCTGGTTGTGTCGGTCGCTGTCCATGGTCCGTAAAACTGGGCTTGGGTCTTTTGTCTATTAAGTTTTGCTCCAGAGGCCCGTCCGTAAAAGTCAGTCAAGTCCAGCGTCCGGTCAACAGATAAAATGTCAGTGCATAAAATGTTGACGTCGTCCATGTATAAAAAGCACTTGGCTGTATCCCCCCCACTCCCTGGAATACTCACCCCCTTGATCCATTGGTCCCTTCTCAAGATCTGTGCCAATGGTTCGATGGCGGCGATGTAGAGGAGGGCGGATAACGGACATCCCTGACGGACACCGCAGTGTAAATCTACTGCATTTGTAAGATGCCCGTTAACAACAAATTTGCTGCTGATGTCTCTGTACAGCAGCCCCACCCAACCGCCCTGGAAACCCCAGTTTTTGCAGTACCTTGAACAGGTACTGGTGCGAGACTCGATCAAAAGCTTTCTCAAAATCTAAATTTAGGACTAAAAGCCGCATATTTCTGTCTCTCGCATAACAGATGGTGTCTCGGATCAGCAAGAGGTTGTCGGTGATCCTCCTCCCCGGCAAGGCACAGGCTTGATCCAGGTGGATCACCTCCCCTAAAACCTTCGTCATCCGTGATGCTAAAAGTTTACTAAAAAGTTTGCAGTCAAAGTTTAAAAGAGTAATTGGTCTCCAGTTCTTCAGGTCAGTCATGTCGTCTTTCTTATGTAGTAGAGTCACTATCCCTAGCCTAAAACTGTCGGGTAGTCGCTCTAGTCGTTCTAGGTCTTTAAAAACAGTCAGTAAGTCAGGTGCTAAAATGTCAGATAAAAGTCCAAGGGAAGCCCGTCGTTTCCTGGGGACTTCCATTTCTTAAAACTTTTCACACATTTATCCAACTCTAAAATTGTACAATCCAGGGCTAAAAACATGCTGTCTGACAGTGTCTTGTCTAAAAAACCTAAAACCTCTGTCATGGTGTTAAAATCAATGTCTTTCTCCGTGTACAAGTTCCCATAAAAACCTTCTACCACCTCCTTCATCGCCTCCACCTCTTCCACCACCTCTCCATCCTCCCTCTTTAACTTTACCATCCCCTCCCCCCTGTTAACAATCTTTCTAAAAAAATATCTTGTACACTTCTCCCCTTCTTCTATCTCTCTTTCTCTACTTCTTAATATAATCCCACGACTCTTACTTTCTGCTAAAAACGACATTTCTTTTTTTACTTCTTTTATTTCATTGTTAAAATCAAAGCCCTGCTGGTTGTAATTAAAATATCGTTGGAGTCTTTTTTGCAGCCCCAACATGCGTCTGTCCTCCCTAACTTTGTTTCTCTTACCTGCCTGCCTAAAGAAAGTCTGGGTCCTTCCCTTCACCATCTCCCACCAGAGTGCACGTGAGTCGTAGCAGTCCTGAAGGGTCTGCCATTGACTGTACTGCTCCCTGTACTGGCTAACTAACTCCCTATCTTCTAACAGGGAGCAGTTCAGTTTCCACAGACCCCTCCCTATCGTCACACCTGAGGGAAGTGAAAGGGTGACAGAAAGCATAGCGTGATCAGAAAAGAAAACAGGGGTTAATCTAGCATCGGTTGGCGGGCAATCCCGTGTAAAAACATAATCTATGCGAGAGGCTCTGGTGCCATCACCACTGCACCAGGTGAAGCCCTCCTCTCTGGGATGCAGGATTTTAAAACAGTCAACAAGTCTAAAATCCCTACGAATGCCCTGCAATAAAACTGACGTCTTGTCTACTCTAAAATCCTCCCCCGCTCCTCTCCTATCTTTCCTGCTTAAAACACAATTAAAATCCCCTCCTACCACTAAAGGATCCCTACCTAGCATGTGGGGCTGCAAGTCTTCTAAAAGGTCGTATCTACTGTTCTTGTCGTTAAAACCATAAACATTAAGGAGGTTAAAAACCCTTCCCAAGTGAGTCAGGTGTGCTAAAAGAGCCCGCCCGTCTCTCACCACTGTGCTGCCCTTCACCAGAATGTGGGGTTTTTTGATTAAAATGGCCACGCCGTCCGACCGGTTGTGGTTGGAGCCGCTCCATATGGAGGGCCCCGCTGGCCACTTCTCCTCCCACTCCCTGTAAGTTTTTAAAAAGGGCAACGAACATTCCTGTAATAAAAACACATCACACTTAAAAGCATTGAGAGCGGATAAAACAGTTTGGGCTCTAACTCCCGAGCTCACGCTTCTCACATTGATGGTGGAGATTGTGAAAGCCATGAGTATGGTTAAAAACAGTAGTACAGACATTTTAAAAGACTAAAAACCAGCAGGTTAAGATCCCTCTAATACATCTGTACAGATACCTGTGGACATAGCCTTTCCCTAACATCTTCATTGTCAGAAGCTAGGTTTTTGGCTACATCCTCCCCACTAGGTGGCTCCCTCATTCTCATGTCATGCATTTTTACTTTCGGGGTTGACTCACCATAGGGGATCATATCTTGTGACAAAGCATGGATAAAGACCTCAGAGTTTTGAGAACTGTTTTCCGGGTAGACTCTGGGCTCTTCCACAGATGAGCTGTCTGAAGAGCCAGCTCTACCCTTCTTCTCCTCAGGCCGTTGGGCCTGAGGAGACAGCTCAGCTGCAGGCCTTTTTGCACCTGGCTGGGCATTAGGTAAGGAGGCGTCGCTGGATAAGCTCTCTATCTCTCCACTCTCCTCCTCCTCCTCACTTGATGGAACAGTCACTAGACTGCCGGTCTCCTCAGAGACAGCAGTCCCATGACCGTCCATCTCCCCTGTCTCCACCCTCTCCTCTCCAGCTCCGCCTCCTGTCTGCATCACCCCATCTGTCTGGACCACGCCCCCTGGTGGGGTGATAGCAGACTCCTCCCTTCTGCCCGCCTCACCTGACTCCACTCCACCAACCACAGGGCTCTGTGGAGGGCTCTGGTGATTGGTGATACCAGTTGGCACATTAGTCACAGCATCCAGTGCCTTGTTCTTCAGTTTTTTGTGAAATAGCTGTTAGTCCAATGACTCCAATCGTAAACCAATGAGTTTTTCCACACTTATTCAATTCTTATGCGAAAATCGAAGATCTACAAGCTCGGAAAAAAATTGTCTTATGGCGGCCGGGGGTCCACGGGGGTCCCCGTAGTGGCCGGGGGTCCACGGGGGTCCCCATGGTGGCCGCCATAAGACAATGTTTGCTCTGTGCCCACACGGGGGGCCGGGTACTCCCGAACCCCCGTTGACCCCCGGCCCTGTGTACCCCTGGACCCCCGTTGACCCCCGTTGACCGGGGACCCCCGGCCGCCAAAAGGGAACCTTTTCACTTGTAGATCTTCGATTTTAGAAATTAAAAATTAGAAAATTATTCTAAGTGTTTATAATTATAATTCCAATATTCACATAAACTCCTCATGTTTAAGCCTAACTGAATTATATATTTATTGACTTATTATTTCAATAATAAAAATTATTATTGACTAATAAATATGTAATATATATATATAATATTAAATATTTTTGGACAACTTTTGCATTTAATTTGCTAATTCGCTTTCTCTGGATCTATATTTATTGCGGCCGTGTTTCCTTTCTTGCTTATTATACATTTTAATTCCTTGTATGATTCCATGAGCTGCTGCAGTGCTGCTGTTCAGCCACAGAGAAGAACGCCACTCTGGTTTTGGTCTCCATGATTGGTCAAGTTCAAGGACTCTTGAAGGAATTAAAATGTATAATAAGCAAGAAAGGAAACACGGCCGCAATAAATATAGATCCAGAGAAAGCGAATTAGCAAATTAAATGCAAAAGTTGTCCAAAAATATTTAATATTATATATTTATTAAAGTCAATAAATATATAATTCAGTTAGGCTTAAACATGAGGAGTTTATGTGAATATTGGAATTATAATTATAAACACTTAGAATAATTTTCTAATTTTTAGCGGCGCTGGCGCCGCTCTATACATAGTATAGAGCGGTCCTGCTCTATACCTGGCTTTTCCGTCAACGTTCTGATTGGTCAGGTCTGTCAACGTTCTGATTGGTCAGGCCCGCCAAGGTTCTGATTGGTCAGGTCCGTCAACGTTCTGATTGGTCAGGCCCGTCGAGGTTCTGATTGGTCAGGTCCGTCAACGTTCTGATTGGTCAGGCCCGTCGAGGTTCTGATTGGTCAGGTCCGTCAACGTTCTGATTGGTCAGGCCCGTCAAGGTTCTGATTGGTCAGGCCCGTCAAGGTTCTGATTGGTCAGGCCCGTCAAGGTTCTGATTTGTCAGGCAAGGGGACTATTCATGACATCACTATGATGTCATGAATATAGAATTAGATGTCTATATAAACAATGACTAAATAAACAATGAGTAATATCTAGAAATATTTAGTAATTTCATTTTATTATTCATTTGGCTAAAGTCTCCTTCTAGGTAAGTTTTTTAGCGGTGCTAGCCGCTCTATACCTTTAGGTGAAAAGCTTCCCTTTTGGCGGCCGGGGGTCCCCGGTCAACGGGGGTCAACGGGGGTCCGGGGGTACACGGGACCCCCGTGGACCCCCGGCCACCATGGGGACCCCCGTGGACCCCCGGCCACCACGGGGACCCCCGTGGACCCCCGGCCGCCTGGTCAGGCCCGTCAAGGTTCTGATTGGTCAGGCCCGTCAAGGTTCTGATTTGTCAGGCAAGGGGACTATTCATGACATCACTATGATGTCATGAATATAGAATTAGATGTCTATATAAACAATGACTAAATAAACAATGAGTAATATCTATAAATATTTAGTAATTACGGGGACAGAGCTCTGCTCTGTAACCGTATTGTTATTGGCAGTTATTGTCAGTATTCTGTCAATAACAAGGGGACTATTCATGACATCACTATGATGTCATGAATATAGAATTAGATGTCTATATAGACAATGACTAAATAAACAATGAGTAATATCTAGAAATATTTAGTAATTACGGGGACAGAGCTCTGCTCTGTAACCGTATTGTTATTGTCAGTATTCTGTCACTTCTGCCACTTTTCGCAGTTCTGAGTCTATTGCTATCGGGAAACGTACATCCAAATCCCGGCCCACCGACCGTGGACAGCACGGAGACTAGCTATGATCACAACTACAATGGCCAAATCAACATCACAGCTGTTTACGCACGCGACGAAAGCGCCCGACGAAGCCCGGTCCACAACATGCAAACAAATACCTTTGTTTGGCAACGGACCACCTCACCTGATAAGAATGAACCCCAGCAAAGAGCTGGAGAAACAAGAATGGATTATCTGTCCCGGTTAGCGTCCGTGTTGGATCCAAGACATACGTTCCCGAGCAGACCACCGCCTGAAGGAATGAGGAATGTGCCGGTGATGACGAGACAAGGGCTTTCCCAACAACGTCATCAAGAGGATTTCCCCATGCGCCACATGGGTCACATGGGCCCAAGACAACCGCAGGGCTTCTCCCAGAGGGAAGCACATGAAAACGGTGTTTTTTCCTCTATCCCCTGGATGGATTACTGCTTGGCGTCGACGCGGGACAAAGGCTTCTCCCCTCCCCCACCACCCCCCCACCTCCTCCTCCACCACCACCAGCCGATACCAGGGCAAATGCATAGCATCCCACCGAGAGGAATGCTGGGAAATGGAGTTCTTTTCCCTGTATTTCAAGCGGCCACTGGTCATCTGCAAGGATTTCCCCTGTGGGATCGTCGTGGAAACAGAGATTTTTCTCTCTCTGAGTTTCCCAATGGTCCTTTGCCTGGGGGATATTGGTCGAGGTCGACTCAAGGGTTTCCCCACATCACCCCTCCCCCACATCCCCCTCCACCACCACCACCCCCACCTCCCCTCCCCCGAGACAGGTCCAAGGAAGGATATGCTGCCTCAAATCACATCCACAGCTCCCCCGCAGACATCACAAAGTCCCCCCCTCCCCCACCCACACCTCCTCCTCCCCCCACCGACCCCCCAGAGGCTGAAAGGGACAATGGTTACTACTCAACTGAAGACATGGACACCATTTTTTCAACTAGAGGTACTCACATTGTTCACTTGAATGTTAACAGTCTTAAAAACTCAAACAAAATGTCTGAGCTGAGATCCATGTTTGGAAATGGCAAGGTGGACATTATTTCATTCTCAGAAACTAAGTTGGATAATTCCATCAAAGACTTTGAGATTGAAATAAAGGGCTACAATGTCATCAGAAAAGACAGAAATCTCTATGGGGGTGGGGTTTGCATCTATGTAAGATCAGACATTATTTACGAGGTGATCCCAGATATGGATAAAAACCCCACAGAATCGGTCTGGGTCAAAATCTTATACCCACATGCAAAACCACTGATAATTGGCGCCATATACAGACCCCCAGATCAAAATGCATTTTATGACTTGATTGAGGAACATGTTGTGGGTTTAGGAAACACTGAGACGGTACTAATTGGTGACTTTAACACTTGTGTGCTGAAGGAAGACTCAGCTACCTTTAAGTCCCTCAGAAAGTTCTGTGACCTGCACAGCTTTACCCAGCTGATAAAGCATTTTACAAGGGTGGGCATTGCTTCTCAATCAATCATAGACCTAGTGTTGACGACGGACCAGTCCAGAATTTCCAAGAGCGGTGTTATTGAGTGCAGTTTAAGTGATCACAATATCATTTTCTGCACTCGGAAGATTCACGGACCTAGAGCTCATTGTCACAGGACAATCAGCTGCAGGTCTATGAAACACTACTCTAGTGATCTTCTAACAACAGCTCTTGAAAAAATGGACTGGTCCCATGTCCTAAATTGCACCTCTGTGGAGGAGTCCTGGTCCTGTTTCAAAAAAGCGTTTTTGTGTGTACTTGATAACATCGCACCCACAAAGGTGGTGAGGGTCAAAGCTAGCACAGAACCTTGGATGAAGGGTGATATTTTGAATACCATCAAACTCAGGAACAAAAGCTTCTCCGAGTTCAGAAAAAACAAAAGTGAGGAGCTACTTGAAAAGTGCAGAAAACTACGAAACGTAGTTACTAATTTGATCAGAAATGCCAAAAAGAATTTCTTAAATGAGAACATAGAGGCAAACAAAAGCCACCCACAAAAACTGTGGGAGGCACTAAAACAATTAGGCTGCAACGGAAAAATTCAGACAAAATCTACAAACATTTGCATTATTTCAAGTGGCTCGCTCACTACCGACAAGCAATTGGTAGCGGACTGTTTTAACAGTTTCTTCACCACAGTTGCAACCCAGTTGGTAAGCAAACTCCCTCAGCATTCAGGTCTGTATGGCCCCGACCACATTCAAGCTCACTATGAGAAACTAGGGGCTAAAAAGGATTCTTTCTCTTTCAAACCTGTTTTGACTGTTGATGTGCAAAAAAAACTCCTCGCCCTACAGCCAAACAAGGCCACCGGCCTTGACAACATCCCCACCAGATTCCTCAGAGACGCAGCGGTCTCCATTGCTCCCTTAGTAGCCCATATTACAAACTTATCCATAAGTCAGTGTCATGTCCCACAAGAATTCAAGTTGGCAAGAGTAATCCCTCTATTTAAAAAAGGAAGCAAACTAGATCCTGGCAACTATAGGCCTGTTTCCATCCTTTGTTCAATATCAAAGGTTATAGAGCGATCAATCCAAGAACAAATCAACAGCTACCTCAGCGAGCGTAAGCTGTTGTTTGAATTCCAATCGGGCTTCAGAACATCCCACTCCACTGACACATGCCTACTGTACTTGACCGATCACATCAAACGTGAGGTAGACTCGGGCAAATACTGCGGCATGGTCATGCTGGACCTCCAAAAGGCATTTGACACTGTAAACCACAAAATTCTACTTGATAAGCTGAGGGCGATTGGTTTTGATTGCACATCACTAAATTGGATGAGATCTTACTTGGAGGGTAGAGAACAAGTGGTTGACATCAACGGAACCATGTCCTCATCCCTCCCGGTGAGCTGCGGGGTTCCTCAAGGCAGCATTCTACTTACTGTTACTGTTTCTTCTATACAGTTTCTTCTATAAAGTCGATGACACAATCATCACTAGCAAAGAAGAGATTACCTATTTGGGATGTATTCTTGACAAACACCTGACAGGTGAAAGCATGGCAACAAAGGTGTTCAAAGGAGTAAACCAGAGAACCAGATTTATGGGCAGAGTTTCCTCTTTTGTCAACCCTCAGGCACTCAGGACCCTCTCTGGGGCCCTGATTCAGCCCCTTTTTGACTATGCTAGCTCCTCTTGGTACTCCAACACCTCAGTGTCACTGAAGACTAAGCTTCAAACTTCCCAAAACAAACTGATTCGACTACTTCTCGGACTGGGGCCCATGACCCACCTCTCTCCCACTCACTTTGCCAGCCTAGGCTGGCTCAGGGTGGAAGACAGGGTTATACAATTAAAAATGGGACTGGTCTTCAAAATTGTAAATGCAGATTTGCCCGAAATGCCCCCTATACCTGCATATCTGTACCTCGAAAAAGTTAGTGACACCCACAGTCACAAAACTAGAGGGAGCGTAAACAACAATCTGGTAACACCCACCCATAAAACAAACATGGGCAAATTCTCCTTCTATAGCACTGCCACCAAGGAATGGAATAGTCTAACCCCATCCCTCAAAAAATGCAGTTCGCTGGGCTCATTCAAAACAGCCCTAAAAACTCATCTTTCTGGAGGCCTAAAGAGGAGCTAGTACCAGTTTCCCTGTAGACAGACGACCCCCCCCCTCCCCCTTTTTTGTACACACTTTTTATTTTTATTTTGATCATGTTTTGTTTTGTATATATTTCATTATTTTCCCATGACCTTTTTTGTACATAATGGTATATATATTTTTTTCCCTCTGTATTCTTATGTTGATTTTTGAACTGTTTGGTTGCTACTATATATGTCTATGAAATTAATTCAAGGACCCCAATGGAAACAAGCCCGCAAGGACTTTTTTGGCCGGACCTTTTAGACAAAAACATTATAAATGTAACTGTGTTGTTACGGGGACAGAGCTCTGCTCTGTACACGTATTGTTATTGGCAGTATTCTGTCACTTCTTCTTCTTCTTCTTCTTCTTCTTCTTCTTCTGCCACTTTTCGCAGTTCTGGCTGAACCGCGCTGTCGCTTTTTACGAAACTCGGCCATATGGTAGATGGTCATGAAAAACGATCAAAAAATAATTCTCACAATCTTTCGTCCAAAGGTGGCGCTATAGCACTCAATTGAAAATGCCAACTTTGACCAGGTACAACTCATGCCCTGTTTGACCTACAGCCATGAAACTTGGATACACATATGCGTCTCCTCATGCTGAACAACTTTCATCCTCTGACTTTTGACCTCTGACCTTTAGATCTCCCACCATTTTGAATTATATGAAAAACAGTCATTGGCTCCTAACTTCTGCATTTTTTCACTTATGGAAAATCCGTTGGAAATTTTTGTAGGCAGTGGTCCAAGGAGGAGATAGATTTTAACTATTACAGTTTAAAGAAAATTATTCATCTGTGCCTAAAACATACATGCAGACTCACATTTCTTTGAAACTTTGCAGAAATGTACAGGGTCATTCCAAATATCACTGAAACCAATCTTACTCCAATTGGCCAAAAGGGGGCGCTATAGCAATTTTTTGAAAAGGCAGACTTTAAACAGGCATAAGTCATGCCTCGTTTGGCCGAAAGTCGTGAAACTTGCTTACACATGTGCCTTGACTCATGAGGAACACACGTATCGATTTGACCATTAAGCTCCGCCCTTAGATTTTCCGCAATTTTGAGCAGTTTGAAAAATACTTGTTTTTGCCAGTTCTGGCTTAACCGTGCATACGCTTTTTACGAAACTCGGCCATATGGTAGATGCTCATGAAAAACTACCAAGAAATAATTCTCACACTCATTCGTCAAAGGGTGGCGCTATAGCACTCAATTGAAAGTGCCAACTTTGAACAGGTACAACTCATGCCCTGTTTGACCTACAACCATGAAACTTCGATACACACATGCGTCTCTTCATGCCCGACAACTTTCGTGGTCTGACTTTTGACCTCTGACCTTTAGATCTCCCACCATTTTGAATTATATGAAAAACAGTCATTGGCTCCTAACTTCTGCATTTTTTCACTTATGGAAAATCCGTTGGAAATTTTTATAGGCAGAGGTCCAAAGTTCAAGTGGTAAACGTTTCGTGCAGATTGCTCAAAAATCCCAGGAGGAGATAGATTTTAACTATTACAGTTTTATGAAAATTATTCATCTGTGCCTAAAACATACATGCAGACTCACATTTCTTTGAAACTTTGCAGAAATGTATAGGGTCATTCCAAATATCACTGAAACCAATCTCACTCCAATTGGCCAAAAGGGGGCGCTATAGCAATTTTTTGAAAATGCAGACTTTAAGCAGGCATAAGTCATGCCTCGTTTGGCCGAAAGTCGTGAAACTTGCTTACACATGTGCCTTGACTCATGAGGAACACACGTATCGATTTGACCATTAAGCTCCGCCCTTAGATTGTCCGCAATTTTGAGCAGTTTGAAAAACACTTAAACCCAGGATTTTTCAGCTATTTGCGTGAAACTGTATCATCTGTGTGATCTCCTTTTTCACAGTTACTTGCCTGTTGGGCCAATGGCGTCTCCCTTAAATGAATGCCTCACAATCTCAAGGTCGCCAGTTCAAGCCTCATTTGATGTAGACTTAATTACGGGGACAGAGCTCTGCTCTGTACACGTATTGTTATTGGCAGTATTCTGTCACTTCTTCTTCTTCTTCTTCTTCTTCTTCTTCTTCTTCTTCTTCTTCTTCTTCTTCTTCTTCTTCTTCTGCCACTTTTTGCAGTTCTGGCTGAACCGCGCTGTCGCTTTTTACGAAACTCGGCCATATGGTAGATGGTCATGAAAAACGATCAAAAAATTATTCTCACAATCTTTCGTCCAAAGGTGGCGCTATAGCACTCAATTGAAAATGCCAACTTTGACCAGGTACAACTCATGCCCTGTTTGACCTACAGCCATGAAACTTGGATACACATATGCGTCTCCTCATGCTGAACAACTTTCACCCTCTGACTTTTGACCTCTGACCTTTAGATCTCCCACCATTTTGAATTATATGAAAAACAGTCATTGGCTCCTAACTTCTGCATTTTTTCACTTATGGAAAATCCGTTGGAAATTTTTGTAGGCAGTGGTCCAAGGTTCAAGTGCTAAACGTTTCGTGCAGATTGCTCAAAAATCCCAGGAGGAGATAGATTTTAACTATTACAGTTTAAAGAAAATTATTCATCTGTGCCTAAAACATACATGCAGACTCACATTTCTTTGAAACTTTGCAGAAATGTACAGGGTCATTCCAAATATCACTGAAACCAATCTTACTCCAATTGGCCAAAAGGGGGCGCTATAGCAATTTTTTGAAAAGGCAGACTTTAAACAGGCATAAGTCATGCCTCGTTTGGCCGAAAGTCGTGAAACTTGCTTACACATGTGCCTTGACTCATGAGGAACACACGTATCGATTTGACCATTAAGCTCCGCCCTTAGATTTTCCGCAATTTTGAGCAGTTTGAAAAATACTTGTTTTTGCCAGTTCTGGCTTAACCGTGCATACGCTTTTTACGAAACTCGGCCATATGGTAGATGCTCATGAAAAACTACCAAGAAATAATTCTCACACTCATTCGTCAAAGGGTGGCGCTATAGCACTCAATTGAAAGTGCCAACTTTGAACAGGTACAACTCATGCCCTGTTTGACCTACAACCATGAAACTTCGATACACACATGCGTCTCTTCATGCCCGACAACTTTCGTGGTCTGACTTTTGACCTCTGACCTTTAGATCGCCCACCATTTTGAATTATATGAAAAACAGTCATTGGCTCCTAACTTCTGCATTGTTTCACTTATGGAAAATCCGTTGGAAATTTTTGTAGGCAGAGGTCCAAAGTTCAAGTGGTAAACGTTTCGTGCAGATTGCTCAAAAATCCCAGGAGGAGATAGATTTTAACTATTACAGTTTTATGAAAATTATTCATCTGTGCCTAAAACATACATGCAGACTCACATTTCTTTGAAACTTTGCAGAAATGTACAGGGTCATTCCAAATATCACTGAAACCAATCTCACTCCAATTGGCCAAAAGGGGGCGCTATAGCAATTTTTTGAAAATGCAGACTTTAAGCAGGCATAAGTCATGCCTCGTTTGGCCGAAAGTCGTGAAACTTGCTTACACATGTGCCTTGACTCATGAGGAACACACGTATCGATTTGACCATTAAGCTCCGCCCTTAGATTTTCCGCAATTTTGAGCAGTTTGAAAAACACTTAAACCCAGGATTTTTCAGCTATTTGCGTGAAACTGTATCATCTGTGTGATCTCCTTTTTCACAGTTACTTGCCTGTTGGGCCAATGGCGTCTCCCTTAAATGAATGCCTCACAATCTCAAGGTCGCCAGTTCAAGCCTCATTTGATGTAGACTTAATTTAAGTTGAATTGCAAACAACATGACTGTATCAATGAATACATGTGCAAATGGTAAAGATAACCTGAAATGCTTATTTGAGAGTACGTTTTTTACGTATGACATACTTCATTCTGAAAATAGCTGATCTACAATCTCACAACTTTTCATGGTTTGTGAGCTTGTAGATCGGCTACTTTCATTAGTTTTGGTTCTGAGGAGATGTACAATTTCTTCATTGGTAAATGGCTTGTGAACGAGTGATCTTAGTGTTAGTGAAACAGGGGCTTGGTTCATGAAAGAAGGCAAGAGTTTATGATCTTCAACAGACAATATCAGCCTGGACAAAGCTATAGCACTATAGGTAGTGTTGCAGCCTATTAGTCTGAAGGTTGAGAGTTCGAATCCTGTTAATGGCAGTAGGTTGAGATGTCCAATCAAACCATTATGTTTCCATCTCTCTCTCTCATCAATCTATTGTTTCCATGTCACTCTCTCTCTCTTCAATCTATTCCGTTTCCATGTCTCTCTCTCTCTCTATTCACTGGCCCCGTATTATCGCTGCTTGCAGCTATATTTTTACATTCTTTTGCCTAATAAAAAAATTCAATCAATCAATCAATCTGGCTGAACCGCGCTGTCGCTTTTTACGAAACTCGGCCATATGGTAGATGGTCATGAAAAACGATCAAAAAATAATTCTCACAATCTTTCGTCCAAAGGTGGCGCTATAGCACTCAATTGAAAATGCCAACTTTGACCAGGTACAACTCATGCCCTGTTTGACCTACAGCCATGAAACTTGGATACACATATGCGTCTCCTCATGCTGAACAACTTTCACACTCTGACTTTTGACCTCTGACCTTTAGATCTCCCACCATTTTGAATTATATGAAAAACAGTCATTGGCTCCTAACTTCTGCATTTTTTCACTTATGGAAAATCCGTTGGAAATTTTTGTAGGCAGTGGTCCAAGGTTCAAGTGCTAAACGTTTCGTGCAGATTGCTCAAAAATCCCAGGAGGAGATAGATTTTAACTATTACAGTTTAAAGAAAATTATTCATCTGTGCCTAAAACATACATGCAGACTCACATTTCTTTGAAACTTTGCAGAAATGTACAGGGTCATTCCAAATATCACTGAAACCAATCTTACTCCAATTGGCCAAAAGGGGGCGCTACAGCAATCTTTTGAAAAGGCAGACTTTAAACAGGCATAAGTCATGCCTCGTTTGGCCGAAAGTCGTGAAACTTGCTTACACATGTGCCTTGACTCATGAGGAACACACGTATCGATTTGACCATTAAGCTCCGCCCTTAGATTTTCCGCAATTTTGAGCAGTTTGAAAAATACTTGTTTTTGCCAGTTCTGGCTTAACCGTGCATACGCTTTTTACGAAACTCGGCCATATGGTAGATGCTCATGAAAAACTACCAAGAAATAATTCTCACACTCATTCGTCAAAGGGTGGCGCTATAGCACTCAATTGAAAGTGCCAACTTTGAACAGGTACAACTCATGCCCTGTTTGACCTACAACCATGAAACTTCGATACGCACATGCGTCTCTTCATGCCCGACAACTATCGTGGTCTGACTTTTGACCTTTGACCTTTAGATCGCCCACCATTTTGAATTATATGAAAAACAGTCATTGGCTCCTAACTTCTGCATTTTTTCACTTATGGAAAATCCGTTGGAAATTTTTGTAGGCAGTGGTCCAAAGTTCATGTATAAAATGTTTCATGCAGATTGCTCAAAAATCCCAGGAGGAGATAGATTTTAACTATTACAGTTTTATGAAAATTATTCATCTGTGCCTAAAACATACATGCAGACTCACATTTCTTTGAAACTTGGCAGAAATGTACAGGGTCATTCCAAATATCACTGAAACCAATCTCACTCCAATTGGCCAAAAGGGGGCGCTATAGCAATGTTTTGAAAAGGCAGACTTTAAACAGGCATAAGTCATGCCTCGTTTGGCCGAAAGTCGTGAAACTTGCTTACACATGTGCCTTGACTCATGAGGAACACATCTATCGCTTTGACCAGTAAGCTCCGCCCTTAGATTGTCCGCAATTTTGAGCAGTTTGAAAAACACTTAAAGCCAGGATTTTTCAGCTATTTTTCAGCTATCTGTGTGATCTCCAGACGCGTCGCTAGGTCTCTACTAGGTCGGGGGCTTAGCCCCGCAGGCAACGGGCACATGCGCGCGCGTGCATGTGCCCCTCCTCCCGCGCGCGCGTTTTTTACCGCGGATTAGGGTGCTTTTTCCCCCGTTTTGGGTTACTTTATTTCGGTTTTAGGGTTAGGGGTAGGGTTAGATTAGGGTGATACATATATAATTAAAAAAAAAAAAAAAACTTTTAATTTTTTAATTTTTAAATTGTTTTTATTGGTGGCTTTGGACAAAACATTGGTGGCTATAGCCACCGAAGCCCACCCCTAACGACGCCAGTGGTGATCTCCTTTTTCACAGTTACTTATCTGTTGGGCCAATGGCGTCTCCCTTAAATGAAGGCCTCACAATCTCAGGGTCGCCAGTTCAAGCCTCACTTGATGCAGACTTAATTTTACGGGGCCAGAGCTCTGCTCTGGAACTGTATTGTTATTGGCAGTATTCTGTCACTTCTGCCACTTTTCGCAGTTCTGGCTGAACCGCGCTGTCGCTTTTTACGAAACTCGGCCATATGGTAGATGGTCATGAAAAACGATCAAAAAATAATTCTCACAATCTTTCGTCCAAAGGTGGCGCTATAGCACTCAATTGAATATGCCAACTTTGACCAGGTACAACTCATGCCCTGTTTGACCTACAGCCATGAAACTTGGATACACATATGCGTCTCCTCATGCTGAACAACTTTCACACTCTGACTTTTGACCTCTGACCTTTAGATCTTCCACCATTTTGAATTATATGAAAAACAGTCATTGGCTCCTAACTTCTGCATTTTTTCACTTATGGAAAATCCGTTGGAAATTTTTGTAGGCAGTGGTCCAAGGTTCAAGTGCTAAACGTTTCGTGCAGATTGCTCAAAAATCCCAGGAGGAGATAGATTTTAACTATTACAGTTTAAAGAAAATTATTCATCTGTGCCTAAAACATACATGCAGACTCACATTTCTTTGAAACTTTGCAGAAATGTACAGGGTCATTCCAAATATCACTGAAACCAATCTTACTCCAATTGGCCAAAAGGGGGCGCTATAGCAATTTTTTGAAAAGGCAGACTTTAAACAGGCATAAGTCATGCCTCGTTTGGCCGAAAGTCGTGAAACTTGCTTACACATGTGCCTTGACTCATGAGGAACACACGTATCGATTTGACCATTAAGCTCCGCCCTTAGATTTTCCGCAATTTTGAGCAGTTTGAAAAATACTTGTTTTTGCCAGTTCTGGCTTAACCGTGCATACGCTTTTTACGAAACTCGGCCATATGGTAGATGCTCATGAAAAACTACCAATAAATAATTCTCACACTCATTCGTCAAAGGGTGGCGCTATAGCACTCAATTGAAAGTGCCAACTTTGAACAGGTACAACTCATGCCCTGTTTGACCTACAACCATGAAACTTCGATACACACATGCGTCTCTTCATGCCCGACAACTTTCGTGGTCTGACTTTTGACCTCTGACCTTTAGATCGCCCACCATTTTGAATTATATGAAAAACAGTCATTGGCTCCTAACTTCTGCATTTTGTCACTTATGGAAAATCTGTTGGAAATTTTTGTAGGCAGTGGTCCAAAGTTCATGTGTAAAATGTTTCATGCAGATTGCTCAAAAATCCCAGGAGGAGATAGATTTTAACTATTACAGTTTTATGAAAATTATTCATCTGTGCCTAAAACATACATGCAGACTCACATTTCTTTGAAACTTGGCAGAAATGTACAGGGTCATTCCAAATATCACTGAAACCAATCTCACTCCAATTGGCCAAAAGGGGGCGCTATAGCAATTTTTTGAAAAGGCAGACTTTAAACAGGCATAAGTCATGCCTCGTTTGGCCGAAAGTCGTGAAACTTGCTTACACATGTGCCTTGACTCATGAGGAACACATCTATCGCTTTGACCAGTAAGCTCCGCCCTTAGATTGTCCGCAATTTTGAGCAGTTTGAAAAACACTTAAACCCAGGATTTTTCAGCTATTTGCGTGAAACTGTATCATCTGTGTGATCTCCAGACGCGTCGCTAGGTCTCTACTAGGTCGGGGGCTTAGCCCCGCAGGCAACGGGCACATGCGCGCGCGTGCATGTGCCCCTCCTCCCGCGCGCGCGTTTTTTACCGCGGATTAGGGTGCTTTTTCCCCCGTTTTGGGTTACTTTATTTCGGTTTTAGGGTTAGGGGTAGGGTTAGATTAGGGTGATACATATATAATTCAAAAAAAAAAAAAAAACTTTTAATTTTTTAATTTTTAAAAATTTTTTTATTGGTGGCTTTGGACAAAACATTGGTGGCTATAGCCACCGAAGCCCACCCCTAACGACGCCACTGGTGATCTCCTTTTTCACAGTTACTTATCTGTTGGGCCAATGGCGTCTCCCTTAAATGAAGGCCTCACAATCTCAGGGTCGCCAGTTCAAGCCTCACTTGATGCAGACTTAATTTTACGGGGCCAGAGCTCTGCTCTGGAACTGTATTGTTATTGGCAGTATTCTGTCACTTCTGCCACTTTTCGCAGTTCTGGCTGAACCGCGCTGTCGCTTTTTACGAAACTCGGCCATATGGTAGATGGTCATGAAAAACGATCAAAAAATAATTCTCACAATCTTTCGTCCAAAGGTGGCGCTATAGCACTCAATTGAATATGCCAACTTTGACCAGGTACAACTCATGCCCTGTTTGACCTACAGCCATGAAACTTGGATACACATATGCGTCTCCTCATGCTGAACAACTTTCACACTCTGACTTTTGACCTCTGACCTTTAGATCTTCCACCATTTTGAATTATATGAAAAACAGTCATTGGCTCCTAACTTCTGCATTTTTTCACTTATGGAAAATCCGTTGGAAATTTTTGTAGGCAGAGGTCCAAAGTTCAAGTGTTAAACGTTTCGTGCAGATTGCTCAAAAATCCCAGGAGGAGATAGATTTTAACTATTACAGTTTTATGAAAATTATTCATCTGTGCCTAAAACATACATGCAGACTCACATTTCTTTGAAACTTGGCAGAAATGTACAGGGTCATTCCAAATATCACTGAAACCAATCTCACTCCAATTGGCCAAAAGGGGGCGCTATAGCAATTTTTTGAAAAGGCAGACTTTAAACAGGCATAAGTCATGCCTCGTTTGGCCGAAAGTCGTGAAACTTGCTTACACATGTGCCTTGACTCATGAGGAACACATCTATCGCTTTGACCAGTAAGCTCCGCCCTTAGATTGTCCGCAATTTTGAGCAGTTTGAAAAACACTTAAACCCAGGATTTTTCAGCTATTTGCGTGAAACTGTATCATCTGTGTGATCTCCTTTTTCACAGTTACTTATCTGTTGGGCCAATGGCGTCTCCCTTAAATGATGGCCTCACAATCTCAGGGCCGCCAGTTCAAGCCTCACTTGATGCAGACGAGCTCTGGCCCCGTAATTTTCACAGTATTCTGTCACTTCTGCCACTTTTCGCAGTTCTGGCTGAACCGCGCTGTCGCTTTTTACGAAACCCGGCCATATGGTAGATGGTCATGAAAAACGATCAAAAAATTATTCTCACAATCTTTCGTCCAAAGGTGGCGCTATAGCACTCAATTGAAAATGCCAACTTTGACCAGGTACAACTCATGCCCTGTTTGACCTACAGCCATGAAACTTGGATACACATATGCGTCTCCTCATGCTGAACAACTTTCACACTCTGACTTTTGACCTCTGACCTTTAGATCTCCCACCATTTTGAATTATATGAAAAACAGTCATTGGCTCTTAACTTCTGCATTTTTTCACTTATGGAAAATCCGTTGGAAATTTTTGTAGGCAGTGGTCCAAGGTTCAAGTGCTAAACGTTTCGTGCAGATTGCTCAAAAATCCCAGGAGGAGATAGATTTTAACTATTACAGTTTTATGAAAATTATTCATCTGTGCCTAAAACATACATGCAGACTCACATTTCTTTGAAACTTGGCAGAAATGTACAGGGTCATTCCAAATATCACTGAAACCAATCTCACTCCAATTGGCCAAAAGGGGGCGCTATAGCAATTTTTTGAAAAGGCAGACTTTAAACAGGCATAAGTCATGCCTCGTTTGGCCGAAAGTCGTGAAACTTGCTTACACATGTGCCTTGATTCATAAGGAACACATCTATCGCTTTGACCAGTAAGCTCCGCCCTTAGATTTTCCGCAATTTTGAGCAGTTTGAAAAACACTTAAACCCAGGATTTTTTCAGCTATTTGCGTGAAACTGTATCATCTGTGTGATCTCCTTTTTCACAGTTACTTATCTGTTGGGCCAATGGCGTCTCCCTTAAATGAAGGCCTCACAATCTCAGGGTCGCCAGTTCAAGCCTCACTTGATGCAGACTTAATTTTACGGGGCCAGAGCTCTGCTCTGGAACTGTATTGTTATTGGCAGTATTCTGTCACTTCTGCCACTTTTCGCAGTTCTGGCTGAACCGCGCTGTCGCTTTTTACGAAACTCGGCCATATGGTAGATGGTCATGAAAAACGATCAAAAAATAATTCTCACAATCTTTCGTCCAAAGGTGGCGCTATAGCACTCAATTGAATATGCCAACTTTGACCAGGTACAACTCAGCAGTTTGAAAAACACTTAAACCCAGGATTTTTCAGCTATTTGCGTGAAACTGTATCATCTGTGTGATCTCCTTTTTCACAGTTACTTGTCTGTTGGGCCAATGTCGTCTCCCTTAAATGAATGCCTCACAATCTCAAGGTCGCCAGTTCAAGCCTCACTTGATGCAGACTTAATTTAAGTTGAATTGCAAACAACAATATAGCTGCAAGCAGCGATAATACGGGGCCAGGAGAGAGAAAGAGAAATGATAATTCCTTTAACAGGTCAGTTCATGAAAGTCCTTGCGGTCTTGTTTCCAATGAGGGCCTGTGAGCAATTAGGGGTTAAGAGTCTTGTTTGTGTCGATGACAAATTTCATAGACACATTTGCTGACCTGGCCTGGAATCGTACCTGGGGCAACCAGAGCCTCTGGCTCTCTAGGCGGGCTCACTAACCACTCAGCTATGGCCACCCCTGAGAGAGAGAGAGAGAGAGAGAGAGAGAGAGAGAGAGAGAGAGAGAGAGAGAGAGAGAGAGAGAGAGAGAGAGAGAGAGAGAGAGAGAGAGAGAGAGAGAGAGAGAGAGAGAGAGAGAGAGAGAGAGAGAGAGAGAGAGAGAGAGAGAGAGATGGAAACGGAATAGATTGAAGATAGAAACGGAATAGATTGAAGAGACACATGGAAACGGAATAGATTGAAGAGAAAGACATGGAAACGGAATAGATTGAAGAGAGAGAGAGAGAGAGCCATGGAAACGGAATAGATTGAGTCATGTTTTTTGCAATTCAACTTAAATGAGTGTGCATCAAGTGAGGCTTGAACCAGCAACCTTGCGGTCGTGAGGCACTCTTAGGTAGCTGCAACACTACCTATAGTGCTATAGCTTTGTCCAGGCTGATGTTGTCTGTTGAGGATGACAAACGCTTGCCTTCTGTCATGACCCAAGCCCCTGTTTCACTAACACTAAGATCACTCGTTCACAAACCATTTACCAATGAAGAAATTGTACATCTCCTCAGAAGCAAAACTAGTGAAAGTAGCCGATCTACAAGCTCACAAACCATTAAAAGTTGTCAGATTGTACATCGGCTATTTTCACAATGAAGTATGTTATACATTGAAAAAACATACTCTCATTGCTATCTGAAAAGTTGTGAGATTGTAGATCAGCTGTATGTATAAAACACTCAATTAAGTATTTCATGTTATCTTTAACAATTGCAGATGTATTCATTGATAGTCATGTTGTGTGAAATGCAACTTAGATGAAGTCTGCACCAAGTGAGGCTTGAACTGGTGACCTTCAGGTTGTGGGGCACACATTTAAGCGAGAAGCCACCAACAGACAAGAACCTGTGAAAGGAGATCACACAGATGATACAGTTTCACGCAAATAGCTGAAAAATCCTGGGTTGAAGTGTTTTTCAAACTGCTCAAGATTGCGGACAATCTAAGGGCGGTGCTTACTGGTCAACGTGATAGATGTGTTCCTCATTAGTCAAGGCACATGTGTAAGCAGGTCTAATGGCTGTCGGCCAAACGAGGCATGACTTTTGCCTGTTTAAAGTTTGCATTTTCAAAAAATTGCTATAGCGCCCCCAATTGGAGTAAGATTGGATTCAGTGATATTTGGAATGGCCCTTTACATTTCTGCAAAGTTTCAAAGAATGGTAAGTCTGCATGTATGTGTTAGGGGCAGATGAATAATTGTCATAAAACTGCAATATTCATTGGCTCATTAAAGCTTCATTTTTTCACTTATGGAAAATATTTTGCAAACGTTTTTTGGCATAGGTCCAAAGTTCATGTGTAAAAAGTTTCTTGCAGATTACTCAAAAATCCCAGGAGGAGATAGGTTTTAACTGTTTTTCATATAATTCAAAATGGTGGGAGATCTAAAGGTCAGAGGTCAAAAGTCAGAGTGTGAAAGTTGTTCAGCATGAGGAGACGCATGTGTGCATCGAAGTTTCATGGCTGTAGGTGAAACAGGGCATGAGTTGTACCTGTTCAAAGTTGGCATTTTTCAATTGAGTGCTATAGCGCCACCTTTTGACGAAAGATTGTGAGAATTATTTCTTGATCGTTTTTCATGACCATCTATCATATGGCCGAGTTTCATAAAAAGCGACTGCACGGTTCAGCCAGAACTGCCAAAAGTGGCAGAAGAAGAAACGGAATAATCAGAATAACAATACGGGTCCATGCTGGAAGCCTGGCCCCGTAATGACTGTATCAATGAATTCATGTGCAAATGGTAAAGATAACCTGAAATGCTTATTTGAGAGTACGTTTTTTCAACGTATGACATACTTCATTCTGAAAATAGCCGATCTACAATCTCAAAACTTTTCAGATAGCAACGTGTTTCTGAGCTTGTAGATCGGCTGCTTTCACTGTTTTCGGTAGCGAGGAGACATACAATTTCTCTATTGGTAAATGGTTTGTGAACGAGTGATCTTAGTGTTGGCTTGGTTCATGACAGAAGGCAAGAGTTTATGATCTTCAACAGACAACATCAGCCTGGACAAAGCTATAGCACTATAGGTAGTGTTGCAGCCTAATAGCCTATCATGGGGCGGCCATAGCTGGGTGGTTAGTGAGCACGCCTAGGGAACCAGAGGCCCTGGTTGCCCCAGGTTCGATTCCAGGCCATCCCAGCATATGCGTCGATGAAATTAAATTTGTCCTTGAGCAAGACTCTTAACCCCTAATTGCTCACAGGTTCTCATTGGAAACAAGACCACAAGGACTTTCATGAACGACCTGTTAAAAGGAATTATCCTTATCCTAGTCCGAAGGTTGAGAGTTCGATTCCTGTTAATGGCAATAGGTTGAGATGTCCAATCTATCCATTCTGTTTCCATATCTCTCTCTCTCATCAATCTATTCCGTTTCCATGTCTCTCTTCAATCTATTCCGTTTCCATGGCTCTCTCTCTCTCTCTCTCCAGTTTCCATCTCTCTCTCTCTCTCTCTCTCTCTCCAGTTTCCATGTCTGTCTGTCTCTCTCTCACTGGCCCCGTATTATCGCTGCTTGCAGCTATATTTTCATTTTATTATTCATTTGGCTAAAGTCTCCTTCTAGGTACGTTTTTTAGCAGTGCTAGCCACTCTACTTTAGGTATAGAGCGCCCTTTACCTAAAGGCTCTATACCTTTAGGTATAGAGCGGGTCCTGCTCTATACCTGACTTTGTCCGTGTTCACCGTCAACGCTCTGATTGGTCAGACCCGTCAACGCTCTGATTGGTCAGACCCGTCAACGCTCTGATTGGTCAGACCCGTCAACGCTCTGATTGGTCAGACCTGTCAACAAAGTGATTGGTCAAGCTTCACGTGACACATGGCTATAAACACATTATAAACACATATCGATGACAAAATGTATCAAAGGCGCCGCTATCTTCACACAGGGTGTGATTTTTAATTTCTAAAATCGAAGATCTACAAGTGAAAAGCTTCCCTTTTGGCGGCCGGGGGTCCCCGGTCAACGGGGGTCAACGGGGGTCCGGGGGTACACGGGACCCCTGTGGACCCCCGGCCACCATGGGGACCCCCGTGGACCCCCGGCCACCACGGGGACCCCCGTGGACCCCCGTGGACCCCCGGCCGCCACGGGGACCCCCGTGGACCCCCGGCCGCCATAAGACAATTTTTTTACGAGCTTGTAGATCTTCGATTTTCGCATTAGAATTGAATAAGTGTAGAAAAACTCATTGGTTTACGATTGGAGTCATTGGACTAACAGCTATTTCACAAAAAACTGAAGAACAAGGCACTGGATTAATAAAGCTTGGCTGTTAGCCTGGTCCGGACCAGGCTAACTTCACAGCTAAATTGCCATGGTAACTAAGGCAGGATTGCTTCAATTTCCTTTCGTGAAACTGGATCATGGATAAACATATCCAGGTTTACTGGCTAAGTTAATCTGCCAAGCTAACTCAGCTTTCGTGAAACCGCTTCCTGGATAATTTAAGCCAGGATAGCCGATTAAACCCGGGTTAAACCCGGTTTATCCCTACTCCAGGTTTCGTGGAACGGGCCCCAGGTATCCTGAACACACACACACACACACACACACACACACACACACACACACACACACACACACACACACACACACACACACACACACACACACACACACACACACACACACACACACACGGGTGGGGTAGGTGTGTCAGGTGACATGCAGTAAGAAGACAATAGGAGACAACAGGTGTCTCTCGGCTCCTGGACAATTTACTGAAATATAAACATATATAATATAGTAAACAGTGTAGGTTCTATACTGTCATTTATAATTGTGATATTTATTTAATTCAATGTCATTTATTAATTTGTACCAACAACACATACCATACAACTCCAGTATAGTGTGTTTAACTCTATCTATGAGCCCAGCTGTCTGTCTGTCTGTCTGTCTGTCTGTCTGTCTGTCTGTCTGTCTGTCTGTCTGTCTGTCTGTCTGTCCTACCTGTCTGTCTGGGGTGGGGTTATGGTGGGGGGGGCCTAAAAGAGAATTCACCCAGGGGCCTTTCGGAAAGGCCCTTGGGTGAATTCTCTTTTCCTGAGGCAGACAGACGATGGGGTGTGTCTGTCTGAATGGTGGATTTATATAGCGCTTTACAATGTGCATTACATTCACACACAGACACACACACACACGCGCGCACGCACACACACACACACACACACACACACACACACACACACACACACACACACACACACACACACACACACACACACACACACACACACACACACACACACACACACACACACACACACACACACACACACACACACACACACACACACACTGACAGCAGAGGAAGACACCAACCTGCTCATTGGGAGCAGTTAGTGGTTCAGTGTCTTGCTCAAGAACACTTCAGATACCTTTGAACTTTTACTCAAACATTTTGAAGAAGTGACTTCTACATGATTGATTGATTGAATACTTTATTAGAAGTTTGCAGAAAAAAAGCACATGAAAGTACAGTTCAATACAAGGTCAGTAATAGGAATTGAAAAAAACAAAACAAGAAAGCCATTGGCTTGTTTCCATTTTCCTTGTAACAGAGTATTTCTACATTGCAGTATTGATACTTTTACTTAAGTAAAGACATTGAGTACTTTTTCCACCACTGGGAATGAGGCTAGATTTTGCTGGACCCCCAAGGGCCCCCTGACAACCGACTGTAAAAGTACAGTCACTATTGACTCTCTAACATTACAGTCATGGCACAACTTGTACCTCGTTTTGCCACTTTCTCCATTTACAACCCGTACATCTACATAAACGTTCACATTTCAAATATAAAGTGCTGACCTCACGGTCACGGATGTAACAAGTTAAAACGCTTGGGTCTAAGTACCCGTATCTTCCATATTGTTCAATAAAAAGCATTTTAATCCGATTGCTGGCCATTTTGTCAACATTTTCTATGCTTTCAACTGCGCGACCCTATTGGTTTGAAGGTGTACTGCACTCTGATACGTTATAACTCTATGACAAAATGGCCACCGATCGGATTAAAATGCTTTTTATTGAACAATAGAGAAGATACGGATACTTATACTCTAGCGTTTCAACTTTTTGCATCCATGGCCATATAGGGTAAGCACTTTATATTAGAAATATGAACGTTTATGTAGATGTATGGGTTTAAATGGAGAAAGTGCAAACACCAGGAACAAGTTGCGCCATAACCACGGCCAAGCCACTATAATACTGTCACTTTAAATGACGGCGTGTGGGACGTCTCGCGAGAGTCCCGTCACCTCGCGAGGAGGAGAGAGGAGAGCAGAGGGCGGAGAGGAGAGGAGGAGGGGTCAGTCAGGCACGCTCTCTCCGTCGCGGGGCCGCGCGCACACTCCCCACACAAACACACACACACACACACACACACACACACACACACACACACACACACACACACACACGTTGTACGTCACACGCACGCGCACAGTCACCCAGCAGCCCGGCCACCGGGGCCAGCCCTCTCTCCCTCTCCATTCTTTTTTTGGTCACTTTTCCTCCAAAACAACAACAACAACTCTCTAAACTACAGAGTCTGTAGTTCTGTTATTCTGACCGACACAAACAACGACGGACAGAAGAACGAAGGACACACAGACACAAATAGAACCTTTTTTCCTGCCGTGATTCCAGCGCTGTGTCCGAACTGACCGACCGACCGAACGAACAATTGACCGAATAACCGACCGAACAAACAAACCGTAAACCAACCGAATAAGCGTTACTTTATGGATGTAACAAACACACCAAAGGAATTCCTTAAATTACCGGTTTACTCCTTTAACTCTGAAGGTAGTTTCTCTTTTTTCTCCTAAAGTTTTAATCAAACTTTCTTTTGTGTGACGGAGGCTGACCCCGTCCTCACATACACGCACACTGTGTGTGTTTATTCATGTGTGTGTGTGTGTGTGTGTGTGTGTGTGTGTGTGTGTGTGTGTGTGTGTGTGTGTGTGTGTGTGTGTGTTAGTCGTGTGTGAACCGGACATGATGGGAGTCTGAACCCGGAGCCAGCGGTGCTTGCTGAGACACACACACACACACACACACACACACACACACACACACACACACACACACACACACACACACACACACACACACACACACACACACACACACACTCCGGTAAGACACACACACACACACACACACACACACACACACACACACACACACACACACACACACACACACACACACACACACACACAGCATTTAGATAAAGTTAAAATGAGGGCAGTCTGACGTCATCATAACGCTTTGATAAGTTCAAACAGGTGATTGGTTACAGTAAAGGTGTTATGACGTCATGCCATGACGTCGTAGGTAGATGATGCATTGTGGTAGCAACACGTCACGTGACGTCATACACCGGTTATCATATGTAAACATTCTTATAGAACATGATGTTATAGAACATAGTGTTTACTGTTATGGTTGTAAACATTATATTTAAGTTTATAACCATTAATTGTCACGAACAATTGTGATTAAGGATTTAACTGTGTGTTTGGCCGTTGAATATTAGAACATATGAGTTATAAATACATTTAATTTATGTTTGCCTTTTACGCTTCACAATCAAAAATTGCACACAGTTATGATATTTATGATCTTCTTAAACCCTTTTGCTCTTTGGGGAGCATAGGTCATTTATGAATTTCCTCCAGCTAGTTCGGTGTTGGGCGATTTTCTCTGCTTCCTTCCAAGATGTTCTTTTTTCCCTGAGTTCTGCCTCGACAGACCTTTTCCAGCTGTTTCTGGGTCTTCCTTGTTTTCTTTTCCCCTGAGGGTTCCATGTTAAGGCCTGCCTGGTAATATTGGAGGATGGTTTCCTCAGGGTGTGCCCAATCCAGCCCCATTTCCTGCGTTTAATTTCGGTTTCTATTTGTTCTTGTTGTGTGGTTTGCCAGAGCTCTTCATTTGTGATGGTGTTAGGCCAGTAAATTGCCAGGATGTGTCGTAGGCATCTGTTGATGAATGTTTGTAGTTTGTTTGATGTTTCTTTAGTGGTTCTCCATGTTTCCGCCCCGTAGAGTAGAACTGACTTGACATTGGAGTTGAAAATGCGGAGTTTGATTTTTGTGGAGATGTGTTTTGAGTTCCATACTTGCCTTAGTATTAAGAATGCTGTTCTAGCCTTCCCTATTCTTGCTTGTATGTCTTTGTCGCTGCCTCCGTCCTTCCCAACAATGCTTCCCAGGTAGGTGTATGTGTCCACCTCCTCTAGTGCCTCTCCGTCCAGGTTAATGGCATTGTTTGTTTTGTCTATAGTCATCACCTTGGTTTTGGTTTTGTTCATATGAAGTCCTGTAGTGTCTGCTGTTATGGCAAGTTTTGTGAGTTTGGTTTGTAATTGTGTTTGTGTGTGTGACAGGAGGACTATGTCGTCGGCAAAGTCCAGATCTTCTGGTTGGGACCACATTGTCCACTGGATGCCTAGGTTTTGTTCGGCTGTGGTTGTCTTCATGATCCAGTCGACCGCCAAGAGGAAGAGAAAAGGAGACAGTAAACAGCCCTGACTGACTCCTGTCTCTACTGTGAAGCTGTCTGTGAGGTGTCCGTTGTGTATTACTCTGCAGGATGATTGTAGATATAGCTGTTGTGTGATGGTTATGAACTTTTTTGGAATACCATAATGTGCCATGAGTTTCCATAGAATGTCTCTGTCCAAACTGTCAAATGCTTTGTGGAAATCAATGAATGTGAGGTTGAGAGATGTGTTCCATTCCAAGGTCTGTTCTATAATGATGCGAAGGGTGGCAATGTGATCGGTGCATGATCTGTCTTGTCGGAAACCTGCTTGTTGTTCTCTGAGTTGTTTGTCTAGCTCTTTTGAGAGTCTTTCCAGGATGATCCTACTTAGTGTCTTTCCTGGCACCGATGTAAGCATAATGCCCCTGTAGTTGTTACAGTCTTTCAGGTTGCCTTTTTTGGGGATTTTCACTAGGTATCCTTCTGTCCAGTCGCTTGGCACCTTTTCTTCTTCCCAGATCTGTCCGAAGAGTTGGTGAAGTACTGTTGTCGCTGTTTCCGGGTCTGCTTTGAGGGCTTCTGGGGGTATTCCGTCAGGTCCTGGAGCTTTATTGTTTTTCAGTTTTTTAATGGCATTTTTTATTTCTTGTTTATTGGGCTTATTTGTATTGAGACGTAGGGGGTGTGCGGAGGGAGGGATGTTGTCTAGTTCGGTTGGTCTGGGTCTGTTCAGTATGTCCCTGAAGTGCTCAGCCCATCTCTTCAACTGGTCCTCTTGCTTTGTGAGTGTTTTCCCTTCTTTGTCTAATATTGGTCTGTCTGGGGTTTTGCGTTTGTCTGCCAATTTCCGTGTGATGTCGTAAAGTTCCTTCATGTTGTGTTGAGCTGCTGCTTCTTCTGCTTGCGTTGCTAGGTTGTTGATGAATTGTTTTTTGTCTTTCTTGATGCTCTTTTTTACCAGTTTGTCTACTGTGGTGTAATGTTGTTGTGCTTTTGCTTTTGCTGCTCTTGTACGGCTATTGTTGAGACTGTCTTTGGCCTGTTTACGGGTCTGTATTTTCTGTAGAGTTTCTCCTGAGATCCACTCCTTGTGCTGTCTTGTCTTCCTCCCACATGTGTCCTCACATGTCTCTATCCATGCCCTCTTCATGTTCTGCCAACGCTGGTCCACTGTTTGGTGTTGTTCTTCCAGTTGGATCAGGGGCTGGAACCGATTTGAGAGGCTGATTTGGAATGTCTCTCTGATGTTCTGGTCCTGGAGGAGGCTGACATTGTACCTTGTGCTGACTTTTCTTGCTGTATTTGTGAATTTCTTGAGTTTTAGACGGAATGTTCCTGTTAGGAGATGATGATCTGAAGCTGCATCCGCTCCTGTTTTCACCCTGACGTCTTGGAGGGATCTCCTGAATTTCTTGCTGATGCATATATGGTCGATTTGATTTTCGGTTTTGTGGTCTGGGGAAACCCATGTGGCTTTGTGCACTCTTTTGTGTGGGAACACACTACCTCCTATGACGAGGTTATGGAATGCGCAGAAATCTGTGAATTGTTCTCCATTGTTGTTCATTTCTCCTAGACCGTGTTTGCCCATTACTTGTTCTTTCCCTGTGTTGTCTTGGCCTATCTTGGAATTAAAGTCTCCTGTCAAGATGGGTGTTCACTCTCCATTCCGACATCTCACCACTCCGACTAGTGGCTTCCGCGTGCGGTTAGGGTTAGGTATAGGGTTCGTCAACGTCGGAAAGGCGACATGTCGGAAAGGAGAAATGCACCCGCCAAGATGATGATGTCTTTTTTCCTCTGTTTAATAATGACTTGCTGTAGTATTTCGTAGAAGTTGTCTTTTGATTGCTGTTCTGCCTCGTTTGTTGGTGCGTAGACCTGGATGATGGTGACTTTCTTAGCTTTGGTGAAGAACCTTGCCGTGATGATACGCTCGTTCACCGCCTCCCACTCCATGAGGGACCTGGCTGCTTCTCTTGAGAGCATGATTCCAACTCCTTCTGTGTGTGGGGCATTGTCCTGGTCGTGGCCTGAGTAGATTATAGTTTCTCCACTTGAGAGTTGTGTTTTTCCTGATTGGGTCCATCTGGTTTCGCTGAGTCCTATTAGGGAAAGGTTGTACTGCTTCATTTCCGCTGCTATCTGGCATGCTTTACCAGCTTGGAACATTGTTCGAATGTTCCAGGCGCCTATCTTTGTGGTGTGTTTGGTTGTAAGAAGGGGGGTCAGCTGAACAACCTCCTTTCGGCTTTCGTTGTCCAGCGTCATTCTTGTCTGGGGAGAGACACCTTCCACTTCCAAACCTTGCTGAATGTTTTTCATAAATGTTTCTGTAATCATGTTTATCCACTAAGCGAATGATTGGTCCACCTAGCTTTACCAGGGCCCCGTTGGCCAGCATATTTTCAGGTAGGTCCAGGCAGGCCTTCATGGCTACCATAACGGCCTGGGTGGCAATCCACCCGCCATACTTCGCCCTACCTGGCAATCCCGTACTTTTTAGCTGTTACCGCCTCTCACGACTTGGACGTGGGGTTGGATTTTGAGAGGCGATATTTATGATATTTATGATAAATAACTGTAATATATAAAGAAATGACTGACATATTTCATCATTTTATATCATTTTTTAAATAGCGTAAATGTTGTAAGCTTGTAAATCTACAATTTATGCTATTTGTGTAAAGTGTGTGAAAATGTTTCAACATGGAAATGATTATGACGATAATGATGATTATGCATAATTATTGTGGTTACCTAAAATAATGGCGATTAGGCGACTATGTAATAATTGTAACAGGATTATTTACTGTATCAATACAACACTCACTCACTCACTCACTCACTCACTCACTCACTCACTCACTCACTCACTCTCATAGTATATACATTTTGCTCTCTCTCTCTTTCTCTCAGGTTTCGTTCTAAGTACCACCCCGATGACATCACAACGAAGAAGGCGGAGTCTCTGGCCGCCCTCAAGACCAGGCTGTCCGTCTTCCTCTTCCTGTTGGAGAACGGTTGGCTGGATGACCTGTCACTCAACATGGAACACGCCCCCAAGATCATCAAACTGATGGATGCAGGTATAGTAGAGAGATTTATTTATTTATGTATTTATAAATTGAATTGCTGGAGTTCCATCCTAGACAGTTGATTGGTTCATTCACACATTGACTTTATTTTTTGGTAGAATGTCCATATAGTCACCGTCAGGTGTCGGCTGATTGAGTTCTGTTGACTAAAACTGTGACGAAAAATTATTCGGCACACAGCAAAATATAAATAACGGCCCAACAAAATACTTTTCAGTTGACGAAATCAACTGTAGATTTAGACGTGTTAGACGTCAATGGCACTGAATGAGTTAATCAAGTAAAATGTCATGATCGTGACAACCCTGTCTCTATCTCTTTGTCTCTGTCTGTCTCTGTCTGTCTCTCTGTCTGTCTCTCTCTTTGTGTCTCATCTGTCTCTCTCTCTCTCTCTCTCTCTCTGTATGTGTGTAGCGGTCATAAAGATGGAGGGCGGTACAGATCATGACCTCCAGGTGTTGGAGGTTCCCTCGGCCTCCGTAGTGGCGGGCGGGGGGGAGGGGCTTGTGTTCCTCCCCCCACTGGGAGCACTGGAGACGACAAGACTGAAGAGCCAGAGACTGGAGAGGCTGCTGGGAAGGCTGACACTGATGACAAGGTACTGTGTTCATGTTAGACTTCTTTGGTCCTCATTTATCAACACAGTACAGACCAAATGGACCCTAAGGGTCCATTTGTTTAATTATTGTTAAACATCTGCATTACTTAATTAAATGTCATTTTGATCAGCGTTTGCCTGTTATCTCTCCCATTGAACCAACATCAATACAGCATGGATGGAATTGTGGACAAAATCTTATCCAACAATAACAAAATATTCTAAGTTTTGAGTCTGAGAGTCTAAATCCAATCCACTTCATTTATATACTGTAGCACATTTTACAACTCAACGTTTACAAAGTGCTGCACAGAAAAATCTAAAAACGAATACACCGGGTAAAGATAAAACACAGAACAACAACAACAGCAACAACACACAGTCCTAGGATCAGCCCATATCAGCCTAATATGTAGACATCTGTAAATCTGTGTGTGTGTGTGTGTGTAACTGTTCTGTGTGTATCTCAAGAACTCTGATCTATTGAATGCACAGAATCTCTGGTGTGTCTGAGAGATCAGGACAGACACACACGCAGAGATTTGGGGAATTTATAGAGAGATAATACACTGATGATGATACAAATATGCATGAGTGAAATGGAATATTTCAAAGCATTTTCAACGTCCTACATGCACAGCACCGTCACCATTACAAATTTAAGTTGACCATTAATTGTCACTCAAATAATTGGGATTTAATTGTGTGTTTGGCACTGAACACTGAAACATATGAAGCCTTTTAGACTTATTATGGAAATATTAATATCCCAGTCAGGTGAAGTGTTGGTCATTTATTTAGGAAGATTCAGCTGAGCAACAGCATACAGAATTACAGATCATATGAAACAGGCCTAGTGGCCTGCTCCTGTACTGCAGCCCCTCCGGGGCACAAGTAGCCTCGCGTAGCCAGACAATATCACACGACACACTGCGTGGATATTAGTCTGGTCCCTATCAACGGTAGATTTTCTTCCAAGGGGCGGTTACAAAAAGATCCAAACGGACTCTATTGGTTAGACCTAAACCAATCAGAGCAGTGCTTCCTTGAACGAACCAATCAGAGCAGTGCTTCCTTGTACGTCATTGCTCCAAATAAGGTGATAAGCCCGCCCACATTTGGATACTGGGCCCTGGTTGGCTCCGCACAACTGCGGAGGGAGAGAATTGAAATCTCTATGGAGGGGGGCCAGACCTAATCTGCCGAGGGCTAAAGTGCATGCAATTTTGCAAAGGCAGATTCGTCTGGAACCAGGCTAGGGCACAAGACCTCCCGAGCACCCATCTAACACAGTTCTTAAAGTCCACACTGTACCAGAGATGCTATTCTAAATGGTCATATATAAGGTGTTTACTGAAGATAAGAGCGACACAAACATAGATACACATATAGAAATAGCTGACAGAGTCAGAGTAGCATGGAGGAGTCAGCTCAGCTGTTAGATGGACAGCTGTAGCTGAGTTGGAATTAGCACATTTATGTGAAGCCTTGCTTCAATGAGATAACCAACAAATACACAATACATATGCTTGGTAATCTATACATTCCTGCCACCATAGACTTCACTATCAAACATCACACAGGACAGACATGACAAATAACTGAAATATACAAAGAAATTATTGATTTATTGAATATTTGTATTCATGTAAAAATAGCTGAAGTAGCTGATCTACAAGTTTACAACGCGTCACTTCGTGACTCGTTGTAAACTTGTAGATCAGCTACTTCTGCTATTTTTAATATTTCAAAATGTGTGAAAATCTTTCAACATGGAAACGATTATGACGATTATCTCAAATAATTGCCATTAGACGATGATGTATTAATTGTGACAGACCTAGACATAAGATGTACTTAAATGAAGAAGATCTTCATAAAACGCTCTGGGAAGTTTCATTAAAGCCTCACTCTGTGATTTCATCAACTGGTTGGCTGTATGTAGAGCATTAGGAACATAAGTTTACAATGATAATACCTAAACATAATGCAGGGGGGGGCTTTTCACATGGTTCATAGACTGAGCCTGTACTGACAGAGTTCCAGTCATGAGATTACAATAGCAGCACACCAATAGCGCCAGGAGAGGGCAGTGGTACTCCACAGATATGTGACGGAGCCATTTAGACCTGAGGATGATTCTAAAAACATCCTAAAACCTCAGAGTTTTCTGAAACACTACAGAACTGTCAACGTTCAATAAAACATGAGTTTTTCTCAGCCTCTGTAGCACATGGAAAGTTACAAATGGAATAACAAACAAAGAAAGACATTGAGAGCTTACTGAAAAGTACTTTAATTTGACCTTATAGTCATGAAAACATCAAGACAAATCAATAAAAAGATTTGTGGAATGTATATATCGTTTTGTCTTGATCTATTGTAATTTGTTACTGTTTTAATGCACATTATATCAAATTAGATGCTAACCTGTGTGTGTGTGTGTGTGTGTGTGTGTGTGTGTGTGTGTGTGTGTGTGTGTGTGTGTAGTTGTGTCGTAGGTACCCGGGGTTCCTGCGGGTGGCGCTCTCTGACCCTCAGCCTGACAGGAGGTTCTTCAGGCGCTGCTGGGTGACCTTTGATCCCACTGTCAACATCAAAGAGACCTGCTGGAACCTTCAGAACATCAGGGTAACACACACACACCCCCCACACCGTATATTGGCGTTAGTACTCGTATAGGTAGGACTGGTGCAGTTAGTTTACTTATTTATAATTATCTGGTAATGCCCATACCCTAGGTGGGGTTGGTGAAAGGGCCCACTCTGTGTGGAGTTTGCATGTTCTCCCTGTGTCTCTCAGGGTAGTTAATACCCTCACAAAAACATGTAGTAATCCTGGTCACTATACTGCCTCCCCCTGGTCAGCCGGTGCGCCTGATGGAGGGGAAGGGAACTGGTTGGAATCATAGATATATATAAAGGCTAGATGACTCACCCGCGCTGCTGGCCAATGGAGTACGACGTCGCCACATGGCGGCCATCTTGGGACGGTCATTCATAACATTATGTCTATGGTGCATATACTTTGAAATAACCATAGCGTGCTCAATTTTCATCTGATTTTCAAACGGTTTGGTGTTTTGTAAACACCAAAGATGTAGTTATGATATTATTGTATTTAAAAAAAAAAACATGCTTATGATTATAAGTATGCAGTATCATAACTACATCTTTGGTGTTTACAAAACACCAAACCGTTTGAAAATTGAGCACGCTATGGTTATTTCAAAGTATATGCACCATAGACATAATGTTATGAGTGACCGTCGCAAGATGGCCGCGGTTGAGCTACGCTTGCGCCGCCCCCTTGAGCTATCTAGCCTTTATATATATCTATGGTTGGAATAATGTGTTCTTTCCACGCGCTACGTCCTACCAGGGAAACTCCCCCCTGTCAGGTGACAAGAAGGTCAGTTGGCTCTCATGCATTGAAGGAGGCATGAGCTCGGCCCTGGCCTCCCTTGGCTGGTAAGGGGAGTGTAGCGCCCAGGATCACTTTGGCACCGGGTGAAAAAATTAGGATTACAAAATCGCGGGATAAAAAAAAATATATATATATCTGGTAAACAGTATTGTTGTTATACTTTATGAACAGCCAAAGTCTAGTTGGCTGGTGAATTGTACATAAACATCACTTATGTTACTGTAGGGGTTGAATGTACAGTATACAGTTATATACATTTACATGACACTTTCAGCCGTGTGTCCCTATTTTGGGCATTTCATTACATGCTTTTTTTACACAATAAAAAAGGTCCTGTGGTCTTTGATGGCCAGATGTGAGTTATTGGGGGCTAGAAGAGCTACTGTAAATAATAATAAAGAAAACACCGGGTTATTGTGTAAAAAAAGACATATTTAGCCACCGGACAGAATGCCCCCGCCCACTGTAAAAAAGATCGCGAAAATTGCTAAAACTATAGAAAGCAGTAAATAAATAAAAAATTACACTCATATTTTATTTACTTTAATTACAATCTAAAACATAAACCTTGGTTGTAAAAAACTAAAGTTGTCCTTAAAAAGGAAAATGGCTGATCTACAATTATCTCTTGGCATCATATAAGCAGAGCCTACATAGTCAGAATGGAACATAAATTAACGGTTGGACTTGAGAAGCGAAGAAGTTCAGTTACATAAACGCCAAGGATGTAAATATATATGGTGTGAAAAATCTACTGAGAGTTCTGGCAAAGTGTGGCATTTTAAATGGGAAATGTGTGGAAGTACGAACCCTGCTCTCCAGTCTAACTGTGTGTGTGTGTGTGTGTGTGTGTGTGTGTGTGTGTGTGTGTGTGTGTGTGTGTGTGTGTGTGTGTGTAGCTGCGTGACTGTGAACTAGCTCCGGTGGTGAACAGGGATCTGGCCCGTCGGGTTCGTAACGTCAACGGTCTCACTCACCATAAACCTGTCGTCAGGAACGACATCAAGCTGTCTGCCAGACTGATCCACACCCTGGATACCAGAGGACTGCTGTGGGAGACAGACACACTGACAGACAGACAGGTAGGTCCACACCCTGGTGGATACACAAGGACTGCTGTGGGAGACAGACACACAGGCAGACAGACAGGTACACTGCTCTGGGAGACAGACACCAACCCGATCTCACCCCAACACGGTGAAATAACACAGGATTGAAATTCCGTAAATAGACGACTAGAAAACCCCAAACGCCGTGCATAGGAGCGGCAACACGGAGCGAGCGAGTTGCCGCGCCGAACGTTGCCACGTTCGCTTGATCCGACTGAGGCTCAAGCGATCGGTTATATACCGATGGGCACAGAATGGTAAATCATGTTGTGGGGACTGCTCTGCTTCCGGGTTGCAACCCGTGTTATTTCACCGTGGGATTCATGGCTCCTATGCACAGCTTTTGGCGTTTTCTAGTCGTCTATTTACGGAATTGTCAATCTGTGTTATTTCACTGTGTTGTGTGAGATCAGGCTGAACACAAAGACAGACAGACAGGTACACTGACACGTAGGCAGACAGACGGGTAGACTGATACGCAGGCAGACAGACAGGTACACTGACACACAGGCAGACTGACAGGTACACTGATCCACACACCCTGGATACCAGAACATAAAGAACTCTGCAGGTTCATTAGAACATAACGATCTGAACAGGTTCATTAGAACATAACGATCTGAACAGGTTCATTAGAACATAAAGAACTTTGTCAGTGCCTTTACGACATTCAAGAGAGGTTGTTCTAGGAGGGTATAGGAGCTACACACCTCTTTAATTCCTCTACAAACACAACCAGATGTTATTTTGCATTAATAGCGAGAGATGACACACAATTCTTCCGCTGTGTCTGTCACCAGAAATGGACAAATGATGATGAATGTATTTGTAAAGCGCTTTTCCAAACATAGTTTCAAAGTGCTGTACAGAACGTGTTCAAAATGGCACGTACACGTAGAAATAGAAATAATTTAATGACCAGCAGCGGTTCCGGTAGGAGAGTCTCCATTGTGTCTCCTACCGGAACCGCTGCCTACCGGTCCTAGCCGAACACGTCCTAGATCTGTTATTTTCAGCAACCAAGTGTAAAATCAGCCATTACGACGCCATCAAGGCACCGCCAACATACATTTTAGTCAACTAAATCAACAGTAGATTTAGTCGACTATAATCTTATGATATTTAGTCGACTAAAACTAGACTAAAACTAAAACATTTCATTTGACTAAAATATGAAATGGAATTTTGTTCAAAAGACTATGACTAAAACTAAATCAAAATGTGCTGTCAAAATCAACACAGTTTCCTCCTTTTTGAAAGCCTGGTGATGCCAGGTTAGTCAGAAAGAAAAACAATTTTGGGATGCCGAAACCGAGAAAAGTTAGCTGTGATGTCATATACTGGTTGAAATCAAACCAAAGCTGTGAACACTAATATGTTAGGCAGGTTTTAAAACGTTAACGTCACTGTTTTCATGACTGTGTAATTTGGGAATGTGATTGCGTTTGTACTTGTTTAGATTAGAACTTCATGCATGTCCTTTTTGTAATCAATATTCTTTACTAAGTAGATATTTGTATAGAAAGGCCTAACCAGGGAGGACTGGTGTCGCAAATTAGCCTCTGTTATAAACCCCTTATACAATGCAACGGTTTCATGTTTTATGACTTGATACATTGTTTTTGTATTGTCCCTGTCAAATAAACATAAATAAATATAAATTTGGAGTATGCTGCAGCTCTAGCACACACTGAAACATTACAATAACTACCTGTTACATTATGTTAACACACACTGAAACATTACAATGACTACCTGTTACATTATGTTAACACACACTGAAACATTACAATGACTACCTGTTACATTATGTTAACACACACTGAAACATTACAATGACTACCTGTTACATTATGTTAACACACACTGAAACATTACAATGACTACCTGTTACATTATGTTAACACACACTGAAACATTAAAATAACTACCTGTTACATTACGTTAACACACACTAAAACATTACAATGACTACCTGTTACATTACGTTTCATCTCCAGTTCCCAGACTCTAACCCGGTGTTGAAGAACATCACAGACTACCTGATAGAGGAGGTGAGCGCCGAGGAGGAGGAGCTTACCGGCGTTACCGGGGGCAACGAGGCCGGCGACGGCAAGGACCCCGCCTCCACGGATGTTACCATGGAAACGGACGACAAGCTGCTGAAGGTGAGCCGGGACGACGAATAGTCGTTCACACGTTTTTATCGCCCGTGCAGGTTTGCACGCGACACGTGCAAACCTGCACGGGCATTATGGGCGGCCATAGCTGAGTGGTTAGTGAGCCCGCCTAGGGAACCAGAGGCTCTGGTTGCCCCAGGTTCGATTCCAGGCCGCGCCAGCATATGTGTCGATGAAATGAAATTTGTCCCTGAGCAAGACTCTTAACCCATAATTGCTCACAGGTTCTCATTGGAAACAAGACCGCAAGGACTTTCATGAACAACCTGTTAAAAGGAATTACTCTCGCCAAAACGTGGCCACAGCGTGACGTAAGGTCAATGCATTTAAATTAATTAATCCTAAAACACCCTGGACAACGCTCCACACGTCCTAGACTCTTCTCTCTTCTCTAAAACACCCTAGACAACGCTCCACACGTCCTAGACTCTTCTCTCTTCTCTAAAACACTCTGGACAACGCTCCACATGTCCTAGACTCTTCTCTCTTCTCTAAAACACCCTGGACAACGCTCCACACGTCCTAGACTCTTCTCTCTTCTCTAAAACACTCTGGACAACGCTCCACACGTCCTAGACTCTTCTCTCTTCTCTAAAACACCCTGGACAACGCTCCACACGTCCTAGACTCTTCTCTCTTCTCTAAAACACTCTGGACAACGCTCCACACGTCCTAGACTCTTCTCTCTTCTCTAAAACACTCTGGACAACGCTCCACACGTCCTAGACTCTTCTCTAAAACACCCTGGACAACGCTCCACACGTCCTAGACTCTTCTCTCTTCTCTAAAACACCCTGGACAACGCTCCACACGTCCTAGACTCTTCTCTCTTCTCTAAAACACTCTGGACAACGCTCCACACGTCCTAGACTCTTCTCTCTTCTCTAAAACACTCTGGACAACGCTCCACACGTCCTAGACAACACTCCACACGTCCTAGACTCTTCTCTCTTCTCTAAAACACCCTGGACAACGCTCCACACGTCCTAGACTCTTCTCTCTTCTCTAAAACACTCTGGACAACGCTCCACACGTCCTAGACTCTTCTCTCTTCTCTAAAACACCCTGGAGAACGCTCCACACGTCCTAGACTCTTCTCTCTTCTCTAAAATACCCTGGACAACCCTCCACACGTCCTAGACTCTTCTCTAAAACACTCTGGACAACGCTCCACACGTCATAGACTCTTCTCTATTCTCTAAAACACCCTGGACAACGATCCACACGTCCTAGACTCTTCTCTAAAACACTCTGGACAACACTCCACACATCCTAGACTCTTCTCTCTTCTCTAAAACACTCTGGAAAACGCTCCACACGTCCTAGACTCTTCTCAGAAAATATAGGTCAGGATTTAGAAGGCGTTTTTAGAATGGGTTTCAGGTCTAAATGGGCTAAACTGAGATGCAATCAGAGACTGCTATTACAGTATATCGCCACAAGATGGCTCCTTTACCCAATACACACTGAATGAACCTATAATCACCTTTTTAATGATCCCTTAATGCCGACCCATTCCAACAAAGCAACGTTACATTTACAGCCCTAGACTCTTCTCTCTTCTCTAAAACACTCTGGACAACGCTCCACACGTCCTAGACTCTTCTCTCTTCTCTAAAACACCCTGGACAACGCTCCACACGTCCTAGACTCTTCTCTCTTCTCTAAAACACCCTGGACAACGCTCCACACGTCCTAGACTCTTCTCTCTTCTCTAAAACACTCTGGACAACGCTCCACACGTCCTAGACTCTTCTCTCTTCTCTAAAACACTCTGGACAACGCTCCACACGTCCTAGACAACACTCCACACGTCCTAGACTCTTCTCTCTTCTCTAAAACACCCTGGACAACGCTCCACACGTCCTAGACTCTTCTCTCTTCTCTAAAACACTCTGGACAACGCTCCACACGTCCTAGACTCTTCTCTCTTCTCTAAAACACCCTGGAGAACGCTCCACACGTCCTAGACTCTTCTCTCTTCTCTAAAATACCCTGGACAACCCTCCACACGTCCTAGACTCTTCTCTAAAACACTCTGGACAACGCTCCACACGTCATAGACTCTTCTCTATTCTCTAAAACACCCTGGACAACGATCCACACGTCCTAGACTCTTCTCTAAAACACTCTGGACAACACTCCACACATCCTAGACTCTTCTCTCTTCTCTAAAACACTCTGGAAAACGCTCCACACGTCCTAGACTCTTCTCAGAAAATATAGGTCAGGATTTAGAAGGCGTTTTTAGAATGGGTTTCAGGTCTAAATGGGCTAAACTGAGATGCAATCAGAGACTGCTATTACAGTATATCGCCACAAGATGGCTCCTTTACCCAATACACACTGAATGAACCTATAATCACCTTTTTAATGATCCCTTAATGCCGACCCATTCCAACAAAGCAACGTTACATTTACAGCCCTAGACTCTTCTCTCTTCTCTAAAACACTCTGGACAACGCTCCACACGTCCTAGACTCTTCTCTCTTCTCTAAAACACCCTGGACAACGCTCCACACGTCCTAGACTCTTCTCTCTTCTCTAAAACACCCTGGACAACGCTCCACACGTCCTAGACTCTTCTCTCTTCTCTAAAACACTCTGGACAACGCTCCACACGTCCTAGACTCTTCTCTCTTCTCTAAAACACTCTGGACAACGCTCCACACGTCCTAGACAACACTCCACACGTCCTAGACTCTTCTCTCTTCTCTAAAACACCCTGGACAACGCTCCACACGTCCTAGACTCTTCTCTCTTCTCTAAAACACTCTGGACAACGCTCCACACGTCCTAGACTCTTCTCTCTTCTCTAAAACACCCTGGAGAACGCTCCACACGTCCTAGACTCTTCTCTCTTCTCTAAAATACCCTGGACAACCCTCCACACGTCCTAGACTCTTCTCTAAAACACTCTGGACAACGCTCCACACGTCATAGACTCTTCTCTATTCTCTAAAACACCCTGGACAACGATCCACACGTCCTAGACTCTTCTCTAAAACACTCTGGACAACACTCCACACATCCTAGACTCTTCTCTCTTCTCTAAAACACTCTGGAAAACGCTCCACACGTCCTAGACTCTTCTCAGAAAATATAGGTCAGGATTTAGAAGGCGTTTTTAGAATGGGTTTCAGGTCTAAATGGGCTAAACTGAGATGCAATCAGAGACTGCTATTACAGTATATCGCCACAAGATGGCTCCTTTACCCAATACACACTGAATGAACCTATAATCACCTTTTTAATGATCCCTTAATGCCGACCCATTCCAACAAAGCAACGTTACATTTACAGCCAACATTTGATTAAATAAGAGAAATGATTGAATAGATCTAAAAACGCACAAAGTGATGCGTTGTAAGCTTGTAGATCTGCTATTGCTGCTATTTTTTTATATTTCAAAAAACATTATGACGATTATGCAAAAATAATAATTAATAATAATAAATATAATAATAATAAATAATTACGATTAGAGGATTATGTAATAACTGTGACAGGCGTAGCTGTGGGAGAACACAGTAGTGATGGAATGACTAACTCCATTGGGTGTGGACACTGCGTTGGTCTCTGTCAAATTTATGTTATGGCCTAAACGGTTCAACCATTGCCATTCAAGTTTTTTGTGACAGCAGCTTTTATGTTGCTGCCATTGTCTGTGGTTGTTGCCAGGAGTTTTGTTGCATCTAAGCCCCAGTTTGCACCTTCCAGTGCATCTGCTATATTGTCGGCTGTGTGTGTTGATTGGGGAAAAGGCTTGTTTGGAGACGTTTGAATGTTTTACTAAAGTAAAAGTATCAATACTGCAATGCAGAAATACTATGTTACAAGTAAAAGTCCAGAATTCAAAATGTACCTGAGTTAAAGTACAAAAGTATTGGTATTAAAATGTACCAAAAGTAAAAGTTCTCATTGTGCAGAATGTCCCATTTCACAAGTTAATTTTTTTTTTTTAAATCGTTTGAAAATAGCTGATCTACAAGCTCACAATGTGTCACATCGCGACACATTCTTTGCTTGTAGATCGGCCATTTTCAAATGGCTGAAATATATATATATAATCAAAATCTACAAAGTAACTAGTAACTAAAGTTTTCAAATAATCGTAGTGTAGTAAAAGTACAATATTTGCCTCTGAGATGTAGTGGAGTAGAAATAAAAGTAGTGTAATGTGTGTGTAATGTGTGTGTGTGTGTGTGTGTGTGTGTGTGTGTGTGTGTGTGTGTGTGTGTGTGTGTGTGTGTGTGTGTGTGTGTGTGTGTGTGTGTGTGTGTGTGTGTGTGTGTGTGTGTGTGTGTGTGTGCAGGGTTGGGAGGGTTACTTTTAAAAAGGAATCCCCTACAGTTACAAGTTACTTGCTAAAAAATGTAGTCAGTAACGTAATCCCGATTACTCCATTTAAAAAGTAACTATAGTTACTTTCAGTTACTTTTGGATTACTTTTAAGTAGGGATGTCCCGATCACGTTTTTTTGCTCCCGATCCGATCCCGATCTTTTGATTTTGAGTATTTGCCGATCCTGATCTTTCCCGATCCGATCTTTTCATTTAAAAAAATATTTTTAAATTATAATTTATGCATGTAGAATTTATTTTTATCATTTATTTTGTAGCAATAAAAGACAATATGTCTCAAAACACTGGCTGACAGTTGAATTATTGCCAACAAAATAAATGTTAATTAAAGAAATTAAGACAAATACTGAATCTCTGAACATTGGCTTGCAGTTATCGCACATAACCAAAATACAATAATAATATTAGGCTTGTCATTCAGGATGGAAAATAAAGTTGTCCTTTTGGGGAGAAGTGGAACTTAGAAGTCATTTAAGTTTAGCGTGAGGGAGAGGGTCTACTCTGATTACTACAGCAGGGGTCCCCAAGGTTTGTTTTTAGCTAAGGGAGAGATGAAGCAGGAACCCCCACTACATATTGTATAAAATTTGTATTGCAGATTAAACCTTTTCATAGATTTCATAGATAGCTTCATAGACTTGTTTAACAGCACTGTCATCAGTGTATTTATCAGACATGTCAAACTCTCAGTACTTAGTAAAGTTGAGCCTAGGCTCTGTACTTGGTCTGCTCTTTTCCCCTCTACCTCTTCTTGTTCCCCTCAGAATATAGGGATATTAGGGTTCATGTGGTTAATGTAAATACAAGAAAAAGGTCCTATCACGCAAATATTTGGAGACCCCCCAGACTTGATATCTACACTACAGAAAACATTCAGTTGGACATTAAACACACACACACACACACACACACACACACACACACACACACACACACACACACACACACACACACACACACACACACACACACACACACACACACACACACACAACTGACATTAATTAGTGCTGTTGATTGCTATGTGGTCAAATGCGCATACAGGCTCAACGAGCCATCGTTAATCAGTTAGTGTTACACAGCTGACTGCCAATATGAGCATTTCTGTTGAAAACGCATCACTGACAGGCTGATGAAGGCTATACATAGACTAGAAAAAATAAATAGAATATACCAAGTTACTATCAGAACCTAGTAACAATCAGAACCAAAGAAAGACACTTTAATAGATTATAGTCCCTTTAACCAAACCATCTGATCAGTTTAAGGTTAAGAGTAAAGGCTTTTATGCAGGAACAGCGCTGCAAAGAGGACTAAAAAGAGAGCCACGATGTCTGTAGTGTTGCCTAGTCTGATTATTATAAGCCACTTTGGGCTCATTTTTCTGAAGTTGCTTGTAAATAATGGTAGAACGGTTGTGAGCTTGTAGATCGTCTATTTTCAAATAGCCAACGTATATAAATATGTACATTGTTTAATGGACGACATATATAGCTATGAAGTGCGTTATGTGGCCTTTTATAGTCGCTTCTTTTGTGCTTGTTTTCATAGACCTATTTGCTTATTTCTCTCGCAAAGTCTGGCAACACCGCTGTTGATGCAACATTAGCAGTCTCCAGTCTCACTGTGAGGATTTTTGACACAGAGACGCGCTGCTCAACTCCAATCCATTGCGGTCTGTGTGCGGACTAGTGTGCGCTCTTGCAGGTGGTTGTTTGGTGTTATAATAATTTATAACTTGTTTGTAAAATTAATGAGGGGAAGGGGAGAATGTAACCCTCCTGTAACGCCCGTTACAACACCCCCGTTACTGTAATCCAGATTACACATTTTAAAATGTACTCTAGGACGTTACCGTTACGTTTTTTTTGTACTCCGTTACGTAACGGCGTTACATGTAATCCGTTACTTCCCAACCCTGTGTGTGTGTGTGTGTGTGTGTGTGTGTGTGTGTGTGTGTGTGTGTGTGTGTGTGTGTGTGTGTGTGTGTGTGTGTGTGTGTGTGTGTGTGTGTGTGTAGGTGTTGGACAGGTTGCTGCTGTACCTCCGTATCGTCCATTCAGTGGATTATTATAACTTCTGTGAATATCCTTCTGAAGACGAGGTGCCTCATCGCTGTGGACTGCTCCATGTCAGAGGACCCTTACCCATCAGCAAGATCTCTAGTACTGAAGGTAATCTATTACTATTACTCTATATGCTGCTCCATGTCAGAGGACCCTTACCCATCAGCAAGATCTCTAGTACTGAAGGTAATCTATTACTATTACTCTATATCAGCGGTTCTCAAACTATGGGTGCCGTTGGGGTTGCACATTGGCGACCAAGAAATCAAGAAACGGTTAACAAAAAAAGTGAGGTCGTCGCGACCAATGTGAAGAGGACGTCCACTAGACACCACACACACACACACACACACACACACACTCACACACACACTCACACTCACACTCACACTCACACACACGCATAAAGCCCTTGCAGAAGTTGAGGCACACAACAGGTTTTAGTTGTTCATAAACGATTTACTAAGGTTGGACTTAAGTTCAATATCGTCACCTTGCTAAACTAATGGCATAAGTCATTTTTTGAACATCATGCTGTTCCCTCCCCTTTTAGTATAATGGCCGAACTTCCTAGGGCCTATCTATTTTACCAGAGGTGTCCAGTGTTATGAAGACATGATTTAGGCAAAAGTATCATCTTCTCATAAGAAGGTGACAGTATGTAACACTTCTCTACATGTCAGAGGACCTCTACATATGAATGATGTCATTCTCCTCCACAGTGTCAGAACACCAGAGGATGTGTGAGGAGCGTCTGTCTCCTCTGTTCTCCTCCTCAGAGAAGGTTACAGAGGAGGAGGCGCAGAGACTGGGCAAGAAGGACGCCGAGCAGGAGGTAATGTACACACACACACACACACACACACACACACACACACACACACACACACACACACACACACACACACACACACACACACACTGATCATAAATAGATACATGTAGTTTATCTGTAGTTTGTTGATCATAGATGTAGTTTATTGTGTCATTTCGTTGCCAGATTCACTTGAGGAGTCATGAAGCAGGATGAGGTGTTCACTGTCGGCTACAAAACATACACAACATACAAATAGCAACGCTAGAATATCTGTCACAACACGGCCATTAATGTCATCAAACGTGTCTGACGAGCTAGAAAACATGAAGGAAAATATAATGTGAATGTTTGATGTTTTTGTTGTTGTTGTTTTAATCTGTTAAAGGTGGAGAAGTTCTTGACGGCCAACTCTCAGGAACTGGGAAAAGACAAATGACTCTGTCCTCTGAGTGGGAAGAATTTTAAGGTACTGTGTGTGTGTGTGTGTGTGTGTGTGTGTGTGTGTGTGTGTGTGTGTGTGTGTGTGTGTGTGTGTGTGTGTGTGTGTGTGTGTGTGTGTGTGTGTGTGTGTGTGTGTGTGTGTGTGTGTGTGTGTGTGTGTGTGTGATGATTCTGTGTTCTCTAACATCTCAGCTAACACCCTGATGTCATTGTTGTTAATGAAAACCATAGAGAGGTGTTCATTCTGGAGGTCGGCTTGTACTTTTGATTAAACCTTAGAGGAAGCCTTCCTAACCAAAGTGTTAAAATATCATCAGCTAGAGCAGACCATCTCTAAGCTAGGCTACAGATGTAAACCTTTGGTTTTTATCTTTGGTAGTCTATAGGGCACGAGTTGTTTGTGAGAGGCCTGCAAATGGCCGGCCTCTCCAAAAGGAGGGCTAAACAGTTAGCAAGGTACTGCTCAATATCAGCTATTATAGGAAGACGCTCAATTTGGAGGAGGCGTTGTTTCCTTTACTCATGATTGTTGTCTGCTGTGTGTGTGTGTGTGTAGGCTCCAGAGTTTGTGCGTAAACACATCCTGAACAAACACGGTGACAAGGTGACGGCCGTCAGGAAGGAAGTAGAATTCTTCAACAACTTCCTGTTGGACACCAAGAGACCCGCCCTCCCTGAGAACAAGCCCCTCCCACCGCCTGCTCAGGGTGAGAGAGAACACACACACACACACACACACACACACACACACACACACACACACACACACACACACACACACACAGTAAAATCAATGAATATTTTATTGATTTGAACCAAAATCAATAATATCCTTGTGTCTTTTAGCCCCGCCCCCTGGAATGCATGGGTTTCCTGGTCAGCCTCCTCAGCAGCAAAGCCTTCTGGGATATCCTCCTGGAGTCAGACCTCCCATGCCCGGTTTCCCCGGTAACATACGCACGCACGCACGCACGCGCGCACACACGCACACACACACACACACACACACACACACACACACACACACACACACACACACACACACACACACACACACAGTATATATTATAGATAGATGAATGTAGAGATACAACAATCATAACTCTGTAACAATCGGCCTTTACCTTGAAAGGATAATTCTTAACTAAAGGAAAAACAACGGGATCGGCAGGTTTTGAACGTAACAATCGGCCTTTACCTTGAAAGGATAATTCTTAACTAAAGGAAAAACAACGGGATCGGCAGGTTTTGAACTTAAAATACTTTATATAAATTAGCCACAAATTAAACAATTGACAAAACAGATGGTAAATAAATAATACACTTTGGCCTTTAAATCAACATCTGTCCCTAACTCTTTCCCTAATAAACGAAATAAATAAACAAACAGATAAACAAAAAACAGTGCTTCTTTCAACAACAAAAGGCACAACCAAAAGTTACTTCATCAGAGCACTGCACGGACAGATGCCTACTCGCTTGACAAACAATAACAAACAGCCCCACGTTAGAGTCCGAACGGCTTCTTGTGACCGCGGCCTCGAGAGGGTCTATTATGTCCTTTAATCCAAAACGAAACGTAAACGGTCCTCCGCACCGGCGATCCAAATGATAACTTAAGTTTGGGGTACCCCTGTTGTTTGTAATCCACAGAACAGAAACTTGGCTTTATCTCACCGCGGCGGCGCAACGACTCTGTCCGTTGTCCGCAGGGCTCGTCCGTTCTTAATTCTTGGCTGCAGCTTACACCCGAGTCTAAACTTTTAGTAACTTAAACACGGTAACGCTGGCGCCTAGGAGATCTCCTCTCTCTTCCTCCTGTCGCTTCTGATGCACAGGTTGCTTGCTCGATTCCCCTCCCCCCGTGCCGCACCCTCTATTAGTAACGTCGGGTGGCACAAATCATTCAATTACCCCCTAATCAGACCCATTACCCCTCACGTGAATAGGAAATGTTCATATTGCTCATTGTGTCCAACATGTTACATATCCCTCGTATATAATAACATGCATAAGTCGGGCAGATGTTACATGTCACACGTATAAAATAACACCCATAGATCAAGCAGATAAATATAATAATATAATGTGCAGTTTGTCACAGTCCCCCCCCCCCCCAGCTGGAAGCTATTTCTTCAAGTCCTCCCAACGGAGGGTTTGAGGTCGACCACATTACAATGTATCCACTTTTTAACACTTCCCATTTCACTCAGTAACTTTTAGGGCCTATCTGACTCGTTTTCTAGCTGGACCTGACCTTTTCGGGGGCACTAGCTTTGACGAGTCTGTGTCAGATGCTTTTGAAAGTGGGTGTGTTCTCCCCCAGACCAAATCACCTGGTCGGAACTGATCATGTGTCCGCCAGTCCTTACCATATTTGGCTCGTCTAGACTGAGAGACACCCACCCTTCGTGTAATTTCTTTGACCCTGGCCCACTTGGTGTCATAGTCAATGGTGACCAGCAGCATGGTGTTCCTCTTCTCCCTCGGGAATGGCCCGGCCGAGCCGATCCCCAGGGACTCTCCTGCCTGGTCAGCCTTAGTGGACGGTAGTAGGGCGAACGGCTTACGATTCTCCGGCCTGCACCGCTGACAAACGTGACACCTCTTGACATACTCCCACACCTGTCTGCGGACTGTCGGCCACCAGGCCACCTCAAGGACCCGAAGGAGAGTCTTTAGCCGACTTGGATGACCACTCGTGGGGTGGTCATGGAAATATTCCAGGACACAGTGGACCCGGCTGTTGGGCACCACCACCTGATATTTCCGTCCGCCGTCTTTGGATGGTCGCCTTCGGTATAGGACTCCTCGGATTTCCTCATAGCCCACACAATCCGCTCGCTGGTCGGCGTGGTCTAGATGTTCCTGTAGATCCCTTACTCTGGGGTCTGCACCCTGAGCCCTGGCTAGGCCTGCAAGGGTTAACCCTGACGGCCAGTTCTGGATCAGACATTCCCACTCCGGTGGGACGCCTCGGGCTCGGGATCCCAGTGTGACACCATCACCGCCCCTCGACGGTAACCCCGGCACAGCCGCACAGAGCTGCGCCGACGACAGGTCGGGCGGTGGCTGTGAGGCGCTTTGTCGGTTGATCTTCTTCCAACAGTCGCTGGAGGGCAAGCCATGGGAGGCAATAGTGGGTGGCCCCTGAGATGCACCGGCGGGCTGACGGTAGGGAGTACTGGTGGGACTGCCGTGAGGAGTACGTACTCCACGGAATGTAATGTCTGGCTTAGGTGGAGTTTGGGACCTTGGGTGTGATGCACTGATTTTTCTCATCTGCGCCACTTCACTGTTCCACCTCTCGTCTCTCCTCATAAAACATTCAGTCACTTCTTTCCTGAGCTGTTCAACTGAGGTTTCGACAAGAGTCTCCATCTCCAGCATCCTGCGAGCTATGTACCCCCTTAGGCCCAGTTCCCTATTAATACCACTCTCCATTGCTTCTTCAAAATCCCCCCTGACCTGCTGTACTTCATTTTGGCAGCTTTGCAACTTGTCCTTCATTGAGGCCATTTGTTGCTGCACTGTGAAATCAGGGCCCTCACTTTCCTCAAAGTTAGCTGTCACCGCTACTACCTGTTTTGCTTTTTCCCTGTGGTGTTCCATTGTACTTCTCTCTTTTTTCCCCGCTTTTCCCCGGTTGTGTTTTTTACAGTGTATTTTTTTTAATGTACTTTACCTTTTATGACAATTATTAAATTGTGGCTTTTAGTATTTACTTTTTAACCTGCGATCCCCGTACGGGCCACCACATGTAACAATCGGCCTTTACCTTGAAAGGATAATTCTTAACTAAAGGAAAAACAACGGGATCGGCAGGTTTTGAACTTAAAATACTTTATATAAATTAGCCACAAATTAAACAATTGACAAAACAGATGGTAAATAAATAATACACTTTGGCCTGTAAATCAACTTCTGTCCCTAACTCTTTCCCTAATAAACGAAATAAATAAACAAACAGATAAACAAAAAACAGTGCTTCTTTCAACAACAAAAGGCACAACCAAAAGTTACTTCATCAGAGCACTGCACGGACAGACGCCTACTCGCTTGACAAACAATAACAAACAGCCCCACGTTAGAGTCCGAACGGCTTCTTGTGACCGCGGCCTCGAGAGGGTCTATTATGTCCTTTAATCCAAAACGAAACGTAAACGGTCCTCCGCACCGGCGATCCAAATGATAACTTAAGTTTGGGGTACCCCTGTTGTTTGTAATCCACAGAACAGAAACTTGGCTTTATCTCACCGCGGCGGCTCCGTCAGAATCCTCCCGCTCCTCGGCGTTTCATTCATAAAACCAGCACTCGATTCCCCACGGCGTCGCAACGACTCCGTTGTCCGCAGGGCTCGTCCGTTCTTAATTCTTGGCTGCAGCTTACACCCGAGTCTAAACTTTTAGTAACTTAAACACGGTAACGCTGGCGCCTAGGAGATCTCCTCTCTCTTCCTCCTGTCGCTTCTGATGCACAGGTTGCTTGCTCGATTCCCCTCCCCCCGTGCCGCACCCTCTATTAGTAACGTCGGGTGGCACAAATCATTCAATTACCCCCTAATCAGACCCATTACCCCTCACGTGAATAGGAAATGTTCATATTGCTCATTGTGTCCAACATGTTACATATCCCTCGTATATAATAACATGCATAAGTCGGGCAGATGTTACATGTCACACGTATAAAATAACACCCATAGATCAAGCAGATACATATAATAATATAATGTGCAGTTTGTCACAACTCAACCAAAATGTGTTTTTGATTTCATATAAATCACATGTTTGTGTCTCAGAGGAGGGCTATGGACAGTTCAGATCATAGATATAGAAACCTAGATACCTCATTGGTCTCTGCAGTTCATTGTAGCGACCTGTATCTCAATACAAGGCTCTTCCACAGGGCTGTTTGACTACTGGCCAATCACAGCGCGTTGACTACGAGCCAATCACAGCGCGTCTAACTGACTAGTTGCTGCGCGGCCGCCTCTTAAGAAAAGACCCGCCCCCACCTGCCTCTGATTGGCCTACGGAACGCCCCCTTCTGTGACGCACACAGAAGTTTCCAGCTTGCCCTGCTGAAGCTGAAGCACGGCAGAGATACACACGCCTCAGAGCCTAAGGAGGCGTCTACCTTTATATGTCTATGGTTCAGAAACCTGACTACCAGTGACATCATCGATGGGGAATCCAAGCTATTAGAAACTACAGGCTTTCTATTTCTGTAAAGTCTGCATGCTGTGATGGAAGACATTGTTCTCGCCTAATTATTTTTTAGCGGTGCCAACCGCTTTACACTTGACTTTGTCTCCGTGTCCGTCCGTCCGTCCGTCCGTCCGTCCGTATGAGCACGGGATGAGCACGGCAAAGAAGAAACACATACAAACACACGCACACACACACACACGGACTTGGAGATTGCCTATGCCATCTCTCCTCTCATTGGCCACACGTGCCACTGGTTATCAAAGAGGGTCCAGGGACCCCCAGCGTATGTTATGTCCGTCCGCCCGTATGAGCACAGGATGAGCACGGGATTTTAAACAGCTATAACTCCAGTTTGCAGCATGCCACCAAGTCCACATTTGGTATGTGGACTTAGACCACCAATAGGGACGAGCATGAATTGCTGAAGTTATCAAAGAGGGGTCCAGGGACCCCCAGCGTATGTTATGTCCGTCCGCCCGTATGAGCACGGGATGAGCACAGGATTTTACACAGCTATAACTCCAGTTTGCAGCATGCCACCAAGTCCACATTTAGTATGTGGACTTAGACCACCAATAGGGACGAGCATGAATTGCTGAAGCCCCGCCCCAGGGTTCCAGGGACCCCCAGCGTATGTTATGTCCGTCCGCCCGTATGAGCACGGGATGAGCACGGGATTTTAAGCAGCTATAACTCCAGTTTGCAACATGCCACCAAGTCCAAATTTGGTATGTGGACTTAGACCACCAATAGGGACGAGCATGAATTGCTGAAGCCCCGCCCCCTCTGTCTTCCCATTGGCTGGCCTTTAAACAGCCATAACTCAAGTTCGCAGCATGCTACGGAGTACATATTTTGTACATGGACTAAAACCACCAATAGGGACGAACTGTAATTACTTAAGCCCCACCCCCTCTGTCTGCCCATTGGCTGGGCTTTAAACAGCCATTATTCCAGTTTGCAGCATGCTACCAAGTACAAATTTGGTAAGTGGACTCAGACCACCAATAGGGATGAACTGAAATGAGTTAAGCCCCGCCCCAAAGGCACCGCTTCCTTCACACAGGGTGTGATTTTTTAATATATTTTTGGGGTCTTTTTCTGCCTTTATTGATAGGATAGTGGACTGACAGGAAATGGGGAGAGAGATGGGGGAGGGGGGGGGGGTGACACACAGCAAAGGTCGTTGGGATCGGGAGTTGAACCCGCGACACACTGTCAGGCTGGATTAGAAGCATATGTGGTATGAGCCTGGACCGCTAGGCCAGCGCACGCCCCCTCACGTAATTTTTGAAATGACCAAACCTGCGTACCGATGATGTCACTGGTAGGCAGGTTAGTGAACAGTCTACAGCTCTCCTCTAACACATCACCCGCCAAGGTATTAAACATGGTTTGTTATCCCCTTGCCAGCGTAATTACCTTCATCCCATGAATTTTGAAATGAAAGGGAGGGGGTAAGAGGAGGGATCTGTGTATTCAGAGGAACCACAATGTTCCAACCGCGATCTGCCATTTTGGGGCTTTGGCCCGCTGAAAACAGTGGTTTTCAATGCAAAAAACTGCAACTGAGTTACAGTTTTTCTGAAAATCCCATAGTCAGGGCGGGCGGAAGTGACGTTTTTTGGAATGATGTCACATCCACATACTTCTTCTCTGATTGACAATGAATGGATCATCACAGAGCTGTGTTACGCTGCCTAAAACAGCGTGTCTCATTTTTTTAACTCTTTTCCTGCCATTGACGAGATTTCTCGTTTTTCTCTGCATGGCTCAGCCATTTTTTATTTTTTTTTGCTTTTTTAATTTTTCGTTTATCACAAAGGAAGCAGGAGATAACGCGATGCGAAGATTTTCTGCTCCATCCTCAGTAGACAGACATGATACCATATTATAATGATCATCATGTGAATGTTACCTTAACTCTACCTTGTGTGTGTGTGTGTGTGTGTGTGTGTGTGTGTGTGTGTGTGTGTGTGTGTGTGTGTGTGTGTGTGTGTGTGTGTGTGTGTGTGTGTGTGTGTGTGATGATGATGATTCTGTGTTCTCTAACATCTCAGCTAACACCCTGATGTCATTGTTGTTAATGAAAACCATAGAGAGGTGTTCATTCTGGAGGTCGGCTTGTACTTTTGATTAAACCTTAGAGGAAGCCTTCCTAACCAAAGTGTTAAAATATCATCAGCTAGAGCAGACCATCTCTAAGCTAGGCTACAGATGTAAACCTTTGGTTTTTATCTTTGGTAGTCTATAGGGCACGAGTTGTTTGTGAGAGGCCTGCAAATGGCCGGCCTCTCCAAAAGGAGGGCTAAACAGTTAGCAAGGTACTGCTCAATATCAGCTATTATAGGAAGACGCTCAATTTGGAGGAGGCGTTGTTTCCTTTACTCATGATTGTTGTCTGCTGTGTGTGTGTGTGTGTAGGCTCCAGAGTTTGTGCGTAAACACATCCTGAACAAACACGGTGACAAGGTGACGGCCGTCAGGAAGGAAGTAGAATTCTTCAACAACTTCCTGTTGGACACCAAGAGACCCGCCCTCCCTGAGAACAAGCCCCTCCCACCGCCTGCTCAGGGTGAGAGAGAACACACACACACACACACACACACACACACACACACACACACACACACACACACACACACACACACACACACACACACACACACACACACACACACAGTAAAATCAATGAATATTTTATTGATTTGAACCAAAATCAATAATATCCTTGTGTCTTTTAGCCCCGCCCCCTGGAATGCATGGGTTTCCTGGTCAGCCTCCTCAGCAGCAAAGCCTTCTGGGATATCCTCCTGGAGTCAGACCTCCCATGCCCGGTTTCCCCGGTAACATACGCACGCACGCACGCGCGCACACACGCACACACACACACACACACACACACACACACACACACACACACACACACACACACACACACACACACACACACACACAGTATATATTATAGATAGATGAATGTAGAGATACAACAATCATAACTCTGTAACAATCGGCCTTTACCTTGAAAGGATAATTCTTAACTAAAGGAAAAACAACGGGATCGGCAGGTTTTGAACGTAACAATCGGCCTTTACCTTGAAAGGATAATTCTTAACTAAAGGAAAAACAACGGGATCGGCAGGTTTTGAACTTAAAATACTTTATATAAATTAGCCACAAATTAAACAATTGACAAAACAGATGGTAAATAAATAATACACTTTGGCCTTTAAATCAACATCTGTCCCTAACTCTTTCCCTAATAAACGAAATAAATAAACAAACAGATAAACAAAAAACAGTGCTTCTTTCAACAACAAAAGGCACAACCAAAAGTTACTTCATCAGAGCACTGCACGGACAGACGCCTACTCGCTTGACAAACAATAACAAACAGCCCCACGTTAGAGTCCGAACGGCTTCTTGTGACCGCGGCCTCGAGAGGGTCTATTATGTCCTTTAATCCAAAACGAAACGTAAACGGTCCTCCGCACCGGCGATCCAAATGATAACTTAAGTTTGGGGTACCCCTGTTGTTTGTAATCCACAGAACAGAAACTTGGCTTTATCTCACCGCGGCGGCTCCGTCAGAATCCTCCCGCTCCTCGGCGTTTCATTCATAAAACCAGCACTCGATTCCCCACGGCGTCGCAACGACTCCGTTGTCCGCAGGGCTCGTCTGTTCTTAATTCTTGGCTGCAGCTTACACCCGAGTCTAAACTTTTAGTAACTTAAACACGGTAACGCTGGCGCCTAGGAGATCTCCTCTCTCTTCCTCCTGTCGCTTCTGATGCACAGGTTGCTTGCTCGATTCCCCTCCCCCCGTGCCGCACCCTCTATTAGTAACGTCGGGTGGCACAAATCATTCAATTACCCCCTAATCAGACCCATTACCCCTCACGTGAATAGGAAATGTTCATATTGCTCATTGTGTCCAACATGTTACATATCCCTCGTATATAATAACATGCATAAGTCGGGCAGATGTTACATGTCACACGTATAAAATAACACCCATAGATCAAGCAGATAAATATAATAATATAATGTGCAGTTTGTCACAGTCCCCCCCCCCCCCCAGCTGGAAGCTATTTCTTCAAGTCCTCCCAACGGAGGGTTTGAGGTCGACCACATTACAATGTATCCACTTTTTAACACTTCCCATTTCACTCAGTAACTTTTAGGGCCTATCTGACTCGTTTTCTAGCTGGACCTGACCTTTTCGGGGGCACTAGCTTTGACGAGTCTGTGTCAGATGCTTTTGAAAGTGGGTGTGTTCTCCCCCAGACCAAATCACCTGGTCGGAACTGATCATGTTTCCGCCAGTCCTTACCATATTTGGCTCGTCTAGACTGAGAGACACCCACCCTTCGTGTAATTTCTTTGACCCTGGCCCACTTGGTGTCATAGTCAATGGTGACCAGCAGCATGGTGTTCCTCTTCTCCCTCGGGAATGGCCCGGCCGAGCCGATCCCCAGGGACTCTCCTGCCTGGTCAGCCTTAGTGGACGGTAGTAGGGCGAACGGCTTACGATTCTCCGGCCTGCACCGCTGACAAACGTGACACCTCTTGACATACTCCCACACCTGTCTGCGGACTGTCGGCCACCAGGCCACCTCAAGGACCCGAAGGAGAGTCTTTAGCCGACTTGGATGACCACTCGTGGGGTGGTCATGGAAATATTCCAGGACACAGTGGACCCGGCTGTTGGGCACCACCACCTGATATTTCCGTCCGCCGTCTTTGGATGGTCGCCTTCGGTATAGGACTCCTCGGATTTCCTCATAGCCCACACAATCCGCTCGCTGGTCGGCGTGGTCTAGATGTTCCTGTAGATCCCTTACTCTGGGGTCTGCACCCTGAGCCCTGGCTAGGCCTGCAAGGGTTAACCCTGACGGCCAGTTCTGGATCAGACATTCCCACTCCGGTGGGACGCCTCGGGCTCGGGATCCCAGAGTGACACCATCACCGCCCCTCGACGGTAACCCCGGCACAGCCGCACAGAGCTGCGCCGACGACAGGTCGGGCGGTGGCTGTGAGGCGCTTTGTCGGTTGATCTTCTTCCAACAGTCGCTGGAGGGCAAGCCATGGGAGGCAATAGTGGGTGGCCCCTGAGATGCACCGGCGGGCTGACGGTAGGGAGTACTGGTGGGACTGCCGTGAGGAGTACGTACTCCACGGAATGTAATGTCTGGCTTAGGTGGAGTTTGGGACCTTGGGTGTGATGCACTGATTTTTCTCATCTGCGCCACTTCACTGTTCCACCTCTCGTCTCTCCTCATAAAACATTCAGTCACTTCTTTCCTGAGCTGTTCAACTGAGGTTTCGACAAGAGTCTCCATCTCCAGCATCCTGCGAGCTATGTACCCCCTTAGGCCCAGTTCCCTATTAATACCACTCTCCATTGCTTCTTCAAAATCCCCCCTGACCTGCTGTACTTCATTTTGGCAGCTTTGCAACTTGTCCTTCATTGAGGCCATTTGTTGCTGCACTGTGAAATCAGGGCCCTCACTTTCCTCAAAGTTAGCTGTCACCGCTACTACCTGTTTTGCTTTTTCCCTGTGGTGTTCCATTGTACTTCTCTCTTTTTTCCCCGCTTTTCCCCGGTTGTGTTTTTTACAGTGTATTTTTGTTAATGTACTTTACCTTTTATGACAATTATTAAATTGTGGCTTTTAGTATTTACTTTTTAACCTGCGATCCCCGTACGGGCCACCACATGTAACAATCGGCCTTTACCTTGAAAGGATAATTCTTAACTAAAGGAAAAACAACGGGATCGGCAGGTTTTGAACTTAAAATACTTTATATAAATTAGCCACAAATTAAACAATTGACAAAACAGATGGTAAATAAATAATACACTTTGGCCTGTAAATCAACTTCTGTCCCTAACTCTTTCCCTAATAAACGAAATAAATAAACAAACAGATAAACAAAAAACAGTGCTTCTTTCAACAACAAAAGGCACAACCAAAAGTTACTTCATCAGAGCACTGCACGGACAGACGCCTACTCGCTTGACAAACAATAACAAACAGCCCCACGTTAGAGTCCGAACGGCTTCTTGTGACCGCGGCCTCGAGAGGGTCTATTATGTCCTTTAATCCAAAACGAAACGTAAACGGTCCTCCGCACCGGCGATCCAAATGATAACTTAAGTTTGGGGTACCCCTGTTGTTTGTAATCCACAGAACAGAAACTTGGCTTTATCTCACCGCGGCGGCTCCGTCAGAATCCTCCCGCTCCTCGGCGTTTCATTCATAAAACCAGCACTCGATTCCCCACGGCGTCGCAACGACTCCGTTGTCCGCAGGGCTCGTCTGTTCTTAATTCTTGGCTGCAGCTTACACCCGAGTCTAAACTTTTAGTAACTTAAACACGGTAACGCTGGCGCCTAGGAGATCTCCTCTCTCTTCCTCCTGTCGCTTCTGATGCACAGGTTGCTTGCTCGATTCCCCTCCCCCCGTGCCGCACCCTCTATTAGTAACGTCGGGTGGCACAAATCATTCAATTACCCCCTAATCAGACCCATTACCCCTCACGTGAATAGGAAATGTTCATATTGCTCATTGTGTCCAACATGTTACATATCCCTCGTATATAATAACATGCATAAGTCGGGCAGATGTTACATGTCACACGTATAAAATAACACCCATAGATCAAGCAGATAAATATAATAATATAATGTGCAGTTTGTCACAGTCCCCCCCCCCCCCCCCAGCTGGAAGCTATTTCTTCAAGTCCTCCCAACGGAGGGTTTGAGGTCGACCACATTACAATGTATCCACGTTTTAACACTTCCCATTTCACTCAGTAACTTTTAGGGCCTATCTGACTCGTTTTCTAGCTGGACCTGACCTTTTCGGGGGCACTAGCTTTGACGAGTCTGTGTCAGATGCTTTTGAAAGTGGGTGTGTTCTCCCCCAGACCAAATCACCTGGTCGGAACTGATCATGTTTCCGCCAGTCCTTACCATATTTGGCTCGTCTAGACTGAGAGACACCCACCCTTCGTGTAATTTCTTTGACCCTGGCCCACTTGGTGTCATAGTCAATGGTGACCAGCAGCATGGTGTTCCTCTTCTCCCTCGGGAATGGCCCGGCCGAGCCGATCCCCAGGGACTCTCCTGCCTGGTCAGCCTTAGTGGACGGTAGTAGGGCGAACGGCTTACGATTCTCCGGCCTGCACCGCTGACAAACGTGACACCTCTTGACATACTCCCACACCTGTCTGCGGACTGTCGGCCACCAGGCCACCTCAAGGACCCGAAGGAGAGTCTTTAGCCGACTTGGATGACCACTCGTGGGGTGGTCATGGAAATATTCCAGGACACAGTGGACCCGGCTGTTGGGCACCACCACCTGATATTTCCGTCCGCCGTCTTTGGATGGTCGCCTTCGGTATAGGACTCCTCGGATTTCCTCATAGCCCACACAATCCGCTCGCTGGTCGGCGTGGTCTAGATGTTCCTGTAGATCCCTTACTCTGGGGTCTGCACCCTGAGCCCTGGCTAGGCCTGCAAGGGTTAACCCTGACGGCCAGTTCTGGATCAGACATTCCCACTCCGGTGGGACGCCTCGGGCTCGGGATCCCAGAGTGACACCATCACCGCCCCTCGACGGTAACCCCGGCACAGCCGCACAGAGCTGCGCCGACGACAGGTCGGGCGGTGGCTGTGAGGCGCTTTGTCGGTTGATCTTCTTCCAACAGTCGCTGGAGGGCAAGCCATGGGAGGCAATAGTGGGTGGCCCCTGAGATGCACCGGCGGGCTGACGGTAGGGAGTACTGGTGGGACTGCCGTGAGGAGTACGTACTCCACGGAATGTAATGTCTGGCTTAGGTGGAGTTTGGGACCTTGGGTGTGATGCACTGATTTTTCTCATCTGCGCCACTTCACTGTTCCACCTCTCGTCTCTCCTCATAAAACATTCAGTCACTTCTTTCCTGAGCTGTTCAACTGAGGTTTCGACAAGAGTCTCCATCTCCAGCATCCTGCGAGCTATGTACCCCCTTAGGCCCAGTTCCCTATTAATACCACTCTCCATTGCTTCTTCAAAATCCCCCCTGACCTGCTGTACTTCATTTTGGCAGCTTTGCAACTTGTCCTTCATTGAGGCCATTTGTTGCTGCACTGTGAAATCAGGGCCCTCACTTTCCTCAAAGTTAGCTGTCACCGCTACTACCTGTTTTGCTTTTTCCCTGTGGTGTTCCATTGTACTTCTCTCTTTTTTCCCCGCTTTTCCCCGGTTGTGTTTTTTACAGTGTATTTTTTTTAATGTACTTTACCTTTTATGACAATTATTAAATTGTGGCTTTTAGTATTTACTTTTTAACCTGCGATCCCCGTACGGGCCACCACATGTAACAATCGGCCTTTACCTTGAAAGGATAATTCTTAACTAAAGGAAAAACAACGGGATCGGCAGGTTTTGAACTTAAAATACTTTATATAAATTAGCCACAAATTAAACAATTGACAAAACAGATGGTAAATAAATAATACACTTTGGCCTGTAAATCAACTTCTGTCCCTAACTCTTTCCCTAATAAACGAAATAAATAAACAAACAGATAAACAAAAAACAGTGCTTCTTTCAACAACAAAAGGCACAACCAAAAGTTACTTCATCAGAGCACTGCACGGACAGACGCCTACTCGCTTGACAAACAATAACAAACAGCCCCACGTTAGAGTCCGAACGGCTTCTTGTGACCGCGGCCTCGAGAGGGTCTATTATGTCCTTTAATCCAAAACGAAACGTAAACGGTCCTCCGCACCGGCGATCCAAATGATAACTTAAGTTTGGGGTACCCCTGTTGTTTGTAATCCACAGAACAGAAACTTGGCTTTATCTCACCGCGGCGGCTCCGTCAGAATCCTCCCGCTCCTCGGCGTTTCATTCATAAAACCAGCACTCGATTCCCCACGGCGTCGCAACGACTCCGTTGTCCGCAGGGCTCGTCCGTTCTTAATTCTTGGCTGCAGCTTACACCCGAGTCTAAACTTTTAGTAACTTAAACACGGTAACGCTGGCGCCTAGGAGATCTCCTCTCTCTTCCTCCTGTCGCTTCTGATGCACAGGTTGCTTGCTCGATTCCCCTCCCCCCGTGCCGCACCCTCTATTAGTAACGTCGGGTGGCACAAATCATTCAATTACCCCCTAATCAGACCCATTACCCCTCACGTGAATAGGAAATGTTCATATTGCTCATTGTGTCCAACATGTTACATATCCCTCGTATATAATAACATGCATAAGTCGGGCAGATGTTACATGTCACACGTATAAAATAACACCCATAGATCAAGCAGATAAATATAATAATATAATGTGCAGTTTGTCACAACTCAACCAAAATGTGTTTTTGATTTCATATAAATCACATGTTTGTGTCTCAGAGGAGGGCTATGGACAGTTCAGATCATAGATATAGAAACCTAGATACCTCATTGGTCTCTGCAGTTCATTGTAGCGACCTGTATCTCAATACAAGGCTCTTCCACAGGGCTGTTTGACTACTGGCCAATCACAGCGCGTTGACTACGAGCCAATCACAGCGCGTCTAACTGACTAGTTGCTGCGCGGCCGCCTCTTAAGAAAAGACCCGCCCCCACCTGCCTCTGATTGGCCTACGGAACGCCCCCTTCTGTGACGCACACAGAAGTTTCCAGCTTGCCCTGCTGAAGCTGAAGCACGGCAGAGATACACACGCCTCAGAGCCTAAGGAGGCGTCTACCTTTATATGTCTATGGTTCAGAAACCTGACTACCAGTGACATCATCGATGGGGAATCCAAGCTATTAGAAACTACAGGCTTTCTATTTCTGTAAAGTCTGCATGCTGTGATGGAAGACATTGTTCTCGCCTAATTATTTTTTAGCGGTGCCAACCGCTTTACACTTGACTTTGTCTCCGTGTCCGTCCGTCCGTCCGTCCGTCCGTCCGTCCGTATGAGCACGGGATGAGCACGGCAAAGAAGAAACACATACAAACACACGCACACACACACACACGGACTTGGAGATTGCCTATGCCATCTCTCCTCTCATTGGCCACACGTGCCACTGGTTATCAAAGAGGGTCCAGGGACCCCCAGCGTATGTTATGTCCGTCCGCCCGTATGAGCACAGGATGAGCACGGGATTTTAAACAGCTATAACTCCAGTTTGCAGCATGCCACCAAGTCCACATTTGGTATGTGGACTTAGACCACCAATAGGGACGAGCATGAATTGCTGAAGTTATCAAAGAGGGGTCCAGGGACCCCCAGCGTATGTTATGTCCGTCCGCCCGTATGAGCACGGGATGAGCACAGGATTTTACACAGCTATAACTCCAGTTTGCAGCATGCCACCAAGTCCACATTTAGTATGTGGACTTAGACCACCAATAGGGACGAGCATGAATTGCTGAAGCCCCGCCCCAGGGTTCCAGGGACCCCCAGCGTATGTTATGTCCGTCCGCCCGTATGAGCACGGGATGAGCACGGGATTTTAAGCAGCTATAACTCCAGTTTGCAACATGCCACCAAGTCCAAATTTGGTATGTGGACTTAGACCACCAATAGGGACGAGCATGAATTGCTGAAGCCCCGCCCCCTCTGTCTTCCCATTGGCTGGCCTTTAAACAGCCATAACTCAAGTTCGCAGCATGCTACGGAGTACATATTTTGTACATGGACTAAAACCACCAATAGGGACGAACTGTAATTACTTAAGCCCCGCCCCCTCTGTCTGCCCATTGGCTGGGCTTTAAACAGCCATTATTCCAGTTTGCAGCATGCTACCAAGTACAAATTTGGTAAGTGGACTCAGACCACCAATAGGGATGAACTGAAATGAGTTAAGCCCCGCCCCAAAGGCACCGCTTCCTTCACACAGGGTGTGATTTTTTAATATATTTTTGGGGTCTTTTTCTGCCTTTATTGATAGGATAGTGGACTGACAGGAAATGGGGAGAGAGATGGGGGAGGGGGGGGGGGTGACACACAGCAAAGGTCGTTGGGATCGGGAGTTGAACCCGCGACACACTGTCAGGCTGGATTAGAAGCATATGTGGTATGAGCCTGGACCGCTAGGCCAGCGCACGCCCCCTCACGTAATTTTTGAAATGACCAAACCTGCGTACCGATGATGTCACTGGTAGGCAGGTTAGTGAACAGTCTACAGCTCTCCTCTAACACATCACCCGCCAAGGTATTAAACATGGTTTGTTATCCCCTTGCCAGCGTAATTACCTTCATCCCATGAATTTTGAAATGAAAGGGAAGGGGTAAGAGGAGGGATCTGTGTATTCAGAGGAACCACAATGTTCCAACCGCGATCTGCCATTTTGGGGCTTTGGCCCGCTGAAAACAGTGGTTTTCAATGCAAAAAACTGCAACTGAGTTACAGTTTTTCTGAAAATCCCATAGTCAGGGCGGGCGGAAGTGACGTTTTTTGGAATGATGTCACATCCACATACTTCTTCTCTGATTGACAATGAATGGATCATCACAGAGCTGTGTTACGCTGCCTAAAACAGCGTGTCTCATTTTTTTAACTCTTTTCCTGCCATTGACGAGATTTCTCGTTTTTCTCTGCATGGCTCAGCCATTTTTTTTTTTTTTTTGCTTTTTTAATTTTTCGTTTATCACAAAGGAAGCAGGAGATAACGCGATGCGAAGATTTTCTGCTCCATCCTCAGTAGACAGACATGATACCATATTATAATGATCATCATGTGAATGTTACCTTAACTCTACCTTGTGTGTGTGTGTGTGTGTGTGTGTGTGTGTGTGTGTGTGTGTGTGTGTGTGTGTGTGTGTGTGTGTGTGTGTGTGTGTGTGTGTGAGACAGGTGGTCCTCATTACCCGGGCAACCAGTTTGGGGCGGGGCGTGGGAACTTTGACAACTTCAGAGGTCATGGGTCAGGTGGTTACCCCGGGAAACCACAACGAAACAACAGGTAGGAAGACCTGTCTGTCTGTCTGTCTGTCTGTCTGTCTGTCTGTGTCTGTGTCTGTGTCTGTGTCTCTGTGTCTCTGTGTCTCTCTGTCTGTCTGTCTTAGAGATGCTCCGACTAAGATTTGCACTGATATTGCTGATCACAGCGTCAAATCCATAAATTCTTCTATTTATTGTGTTACTGTAGCAGCATTATATTATCTCTGATAAAATACATAAATACATCTCAAAATAAATAAAAGCCACCTATAGCTTTAGCTACGGCTAGCAAACAAATACAAAAACTATGTTGAAACGTCATCTGATCGGCCCGCTTTGATCTATTTTGAGGCTTCATCGACCGATCGATGGGAGCATCTCTAGTCTGTCTGTCTGTCGTATAGATGTGATGTGACAGATTACATGTTTTCAGTCTACATAAAATACATCAGAGGAAAGATGGAGTCTTAGTTTGGATGAACGTATATCAGTAATTTAGTCTCTTAGCTGAATAAGAACTGACCCTGTGTCTGTTATGATAAAAAACTGACTTGTGTGTGTGTGTGTGTGTGTGTGTGTGTGTGTGTGTGTGTGTGTGTGTGTGTGTGTGTGTGTGTGTGTGTGTGTGTGTGTGTGTGTGTGTGTGTGTGTGTGTGTGTGTGTGTGCGTGCGTGCGTGCGTGCGTGCGTGCGTGGGTGGGTGGGTGGGTGGGTGGGTGGGTGGGTGCGTGCGTGCGTACGTGCGTGTGTCATCATGTGATGAAGATGTTTTGATGTCCTGAATGTCTTCCTCCTTCAATAAAGATCTGCTGTCAACACTCTGGGCCTGGATTTATTATCTATGTCAGAGGTCTTCAACAGGGGGTCCGCAACCCCTAGGGGGTCCGCGGAGGTACTGCAGGGGGTCCGTGAAATTGTTGTTTGATTAAAAGAAAATGTTGTTTTCAAAAATGTCAGTTTGTCTTTAAACATAACGTGACATATTTTAATAGTTAGTATTGAATGCACAATAACATGGTAGGTTTGTACATATTTTGTAGAGAAAGGTTCTTTTGCACACCTACTGGGACAACCTGTGCTTAGGAGGAGGCAACCATTTTTTCATGTTTATTTATATATAAAATATATATGTTTGATCCAACAGTAACTTTTCTACCAACATGTTTAAGATGTTTTCAGTACATTGGGCCTCATGCAGCAATAAGTTCCTAATGTTTCCTCTTACATATACCTAAGTGAATTCCTAAGAGAAGTTAAGTCAGATTTATGAAACGTTCTTAAAAGGCAGAATTGTTCGTAACTTATGTTCTTATGATGATGAATCCCAATCCTTGTAACTTGAAGGGGTGTGCCAGTTCATCCCAATTACCATAGGTAGCCGCCCCACCAATCCCCATATAAGACATGACTGCATGGCCCTGCCTGCAGTCACACCTGTGTCTGATTGCTGCACACAGAAATCACAGGAAATCACACACATAAATACAGTTGAGAGAATGAAGTAAAGAATACCTAAATTAAAGTCTAAAGATGGTTGAACACCAGATTCCAAACATAAAAATAAATAAATCAATAGTTCTGTGGAGGTACTTCTGAAGTGAACAGCAAATTATTTTATTTCATTAATAAATGTATTTTATTATTTCTCTCACATTAATCAACATATCACCATAGACATCAATGTAAATTTGCTGAAATTAGCATGTTATCCATATTTCATGTTCAGGAGTAGCGTTAGTAGTGGATATAAAGCATTTTATTACTGAAAGCTGGTGGGTGGATATGGAGGGTCTTTAAGGTAGCAGCTGCTTGGTATGTAATGGGGTGGAAATAGGGGTGTGGTGGGTGATATGGTGGTGCAAGGAGGGGTGTTGGGGGCTGTGTGGGGGGATGGGGATGGGTGTGACGGGTGGGTATAGGGGGGCTTTCAGGTAGGAAGGGGATGGGATGGGAAAATGGGTGTGTGGCGAATGTCGGGGATATGGGGGTGGGGGTATGGGGGGCGATGAGGGTGGGTTGGGTCGGGGGGTATGGGGCTTGGGCTTCAACTCAACCGGGTCCTTTTGGGTTAGATTGTGATTTCAGACCTGTTGAAAACTCTAAAGCAGTTGTTCTCAAACATTTTTATGTCAAGGACCCCCAAATTGACATGCTGCAGACCCCCACCTAAAAATAAGAGAAATGTTTTCAAGATTTATCAAAATGTTTCGAAAATAGCCGATCTACGCGTTGTGAGCTTGTAGATCGGCTATTTTCGAAACAAAGTATAAAATAGGGTTAAAGTGATTAAACTGTTCCTCGTTTGCTGTGGACCCCCTGGAACTCCCTCAAGGACCCCTGGGGGTCCCCAGACCACACTTTTGAGAACCCTTTTTGCTCTAAAGATATGATAAAAATATTATTGTAATTTAAATCCTATATTATACAACTGTAGAATTGAAGAAACTTTGAGAATGAATTATTTTTGCACAAACACTTAAGAACTCAAAGGCCAGCCTAAGAGTGCTCTTCAGTGTGTGTAGATTCTGTTCTTACCTGAGAACAGATCACAGCTAAGAAAACATTGGAGTATACCAACATCTTCTTAAAAACATCTTAAGTTGGTTTAAGAAGAAATTACCTCTTAACAACGGTTGCTGCATGAGGCCCAATGTTTTTGTTTTGTAATATCTTGCAGGAGAGTAGAGTTCCTGAAACTGGTTGGAAATGAAGAGGAAGTAGAGAAATACTACAGAAACCCAGACCACCAGAACCTCATGACAGTATTGGACCAGTATAAATAAATAAAAATAAAAATAATCATATTTGAACTGGGTACCCCCCCAAAATAATCATATTTGAACTGGGGACCCCCCCAAAATAATCATATTTGAACTGGGGACCCCCCAAAATAATCATATTTGAATTATATAAATAATCATAGTTGAACTGGGGACCCCCCAAAATAATCATATTTGAATTATTTCATACAGGATGATGGTGTACCTGCTAGGCCTTGGCCTGTCGCACCTCCAACGGTGCCGATGGAGGACTATGCGTGGCAGGGGCGTCCGCTTCCCTGAGCCAGGCCTAAACCTGACCGCATACCAAAACAGTTGAGCTGCAGGGTCTTCAGCTGGGGACCACCTTTCATTGATGTTTCGCCCCTTACCCAGAACATCTCCTGGTGGCGGGGCAGTGAACAGGGACGTCTCCCTGACACCCCCTGCAGCTCAACTTATTTTGATGTTCCCCCCCAAGTCTTGTCTCGTCGTCTCAGCCAGAGCCAGTGGCTTGCTTTCTCTGCTTCCTCTGATAGCTCTTTGGTGGCTTTGCTCAGTCTGGCTCCCCGTAGCCCCACGTCTCTGAGCAGACGTGACGTGGAACTGCCAACGAAGCCCCTGGCTCCCACCTCCACCGGGTACGTCCTTGCAGTCCATCCGCTTTCCCTGCACTCCGCAACCAGGTCTGCATATTTTGCCATCTTCCTTTCGTAGGCAGCTTCCAGACCCTCTCCCATGGAACTGTCAACTCAACCAGCAGTACTGACTTCACCGCTGCTGACCACAGCACCACGTCGGGTCTTAAAGTGGAGCTGTCTACCCAGGTCCACTTCCATCTTCCACTCCACCCCTGGTGTTAACAGCTTGGAGGGTGGTAATCTCTTGCTGGAGTGTTCTGCAGGTTCCCCCTGCCTGTGGAAGTGGATCCCATGTTGGCTCCTTAATGGACCCTGGTTGTTCGCCTCCTGCCGGCTTTTCTCCAGCACCTCTGCCAGCTTCCTGAGCACTTGGTCGTGCCGCCATGTAAGTCGACCCTGTGTCAGAGCTGTTTTACATCCTGACAGGACATGCTGGAGTGAGGCATTGGTGGTCCCGCAGAGGTCACAGGATTGCTCTGTTCCAAACCACTGATGGAGATTTCGAGGGCTTGGGAGCGTGTCGTAGGTCGCTCTAATGAGGAAACTGAGTCGACCTTGTGGCATTTTCCAGAAGTCTGCCCAGTTGATTGCTCGACTCGCGACATCCTCCCGGGTAGTCCACCGCCCCTGCTGCCCCTGTGCCACAGACTTCTGAATGATATAAATAATAATATTTGAACTGGGGACCCCCCAAAATAATCATATTTGAATGATATAAATAATAATATTTGAACTGGGGACCCCCCAAAATAATCATATTTGAATGATATAAATAATAATATTTGAACTGGGGACCCCCCAAAATAATCATATTTGAATGATATAAATAATAATATTTGAACTGGGGACCCCCCAACCCCGATAAGCACTTGGAATTGTAGGAGTTGAGGCATTGAATCGTATTTCCACAGATAAACATTGTGAAAATAGCCGATCTACAAGCTTCTAGATCGTCTATTTTCACTTTTTCTGTCTTTCTTATATAATTTGACAACTAGGCCATTGTTTGACCACTTTTTATAGTATAGTTTGTTGAGAACCTCTGGTTTAGTGTATGCCCCATCCCTCCTTAACCGCTCCTCCCCTGCCCTATGAATTAATTCCACGCCTTCATTTCTTTCATTTGATTTCGTCCTTCTTCGAGAGGTAGGTGTCCTTTTCCGTGTTCTCTGTCATGACATTAGAAATGGAATTGATAATGATTTAATCAGTATAATTATGATAGTCACAGATGATATAAAAACACTTTTAGCAGCACGGCTCAAAAGTATTATGTGAAACACAGTTTTCAACAAGTCTGCCTCACCCGGGAGAACAACAGGCGTGTTGCGACTCCTGCGTTGTTCCTCTAGCTGAGTGGAAACCTGTTTCCACTCTAAATAAAACCTGTGTTGACTGATCATGATACGAGGGGAAGATTACGCTAACAAAGTTTATGACTCGCTTCGGGGGCCGGGGTGTGTGTGTGTGTGTGTGTGTGTGTGTGTGTGTGTGTGTGTGTGTGTGTGTGTGTGTGTGAATTTGAAAAACATTATAGCCACATCTGCTTGTTAGGCAAGAGGGAGAGGGAGAGAGAGAGGGAAAGAGGGCCTGGAAAGCAACTTTCGTCACTGCAACCGCCGCCATCTGTTAACTCTTAAGTGAGTGCAGAGAGGGAGAAGGAAATGAGTCTTCAATCTTGTCACGGTGCGAGAAAGAGCAGAATGTGGGACCCAAGTGCAGGATGAGGAACGGGTCGATTCACTCTGAATCAACTTTGTTTGCGTTTGTTTATGTGTTAAAAGAGTGACTTTGAGAGATATTTCACCGTACAATGTAAGTCAATCTGGAGCATATTTTGAATGATCAATTTCTAATCACTGAACAATTATTTTAGATTTCTTTTCCACCTTTGGAGTTACATCATGGTAAGGTAACTAGAAAATATTGTTCCTATAAAGAAACAATGTGGGCTCGCTTTAAAGGCAAAAAAAATGTAGTTATAAAAAGTACAAATTCAGTTTGACTCTGCATCTTTGTCTTTGCGTTGTGTGTGTGGGTGCAGACTTGCCTCCGGTTGATCAGATTGGGAGCGCCTGGTGGAGTGGCAGTGGAGTATATGGGGTGTGTGAGTGGGGGGGGTCGGAGCTTGGAGTGTACAAACGTTTTAGCAACACAATATACTTTGAGTACCAAAAGTACTCAATGTTCAGAAAATAGCAGATCTACAAGATCATAACGCGTCACATTGTACATTGGCTGTGTGTGGTTACTGTAGGTTTTGTATTAATAATAAATTCTGCAAAGTAACAAGTAACTAAAGCTGTCAAATGCTGTCATTGTAGTGGAGTAGAAGTAACAAAAATGCAAAGGAAAGTAAAAGGACCTCAAAATTAAACTGTGCATGGTAAGCACTTGCATAGTACTTGAGTAAATATACTTAGTTACTTTGCAGCACCACTGCCTGAGAGCCAATGACTGACAGAGTAGGTAGCACCAGCTGCTACTGATTGCTAGAGTGTGTAGGTGCATGGGTTTGTATTAATGGTCTTAACTAAAAATGTATACATCCCACAGCTTAGATCTTTGGAGTAAACTGGAGAACAGACCTGTGTGTTCTTGGTGATGTAAAAACATGTCTGTAGTGTAAACAATGTGGCCACAGTGGCACAGTGAAAACACGGGGCATTTCTCCTCTGTCCTTCTCTCTCCCCACTAGCAAAACCCATTGGAAATGCATTGGGTGCTTAAAGTTAATGATTTCAAAAACTACAAATTATTTCAAAAAGAAAAGTACAAGCACACGTGTCCACAGTAAGCTGGATTTTTTAAAGTTTGAATGGAGTTTCTAAGTGAAAGTATGTGGGAGTAGTTAGGTGCCATACTTTTGGGAGAGAATAAATAAATGAAGATATCTATAGTGGGCTCGCTACTGCTGCAGGCTACTAAACCCAAACCTCTACTAAAGTGGTCTTGCCTTTTAAAATCTTTCTCCCTAGATAAATCGCAATTTATCTTATCTTTTATTATTCATAGTTGTCATTCTTTGTTAGGTTTAATTATTAAACACTTACTCCATATATACTTGTCAGGCTGTGATCTTGTAGATCTGCTATTTCCTCTTATTTTTGAAACATTTGGAAAATGTAGGAACATGTTGGACAGTTTTTGCCTATAATGACTTATTCTATGCTTGTATTATTCTACTAAACAGCCTATAAAAAGACATAAAAGCAAGGGAGGTTTTCACTATATGACACTGGGTGATCAGGCCAGCCTTGGGAAATGGCTACAGTATGTGATGGTGTACTCGAAAAGGTTGCAGATGCCCTTGCTGTAGATGAAGGGAGGTGTGTGTGTGTGCGTGTGTGTGTGTGTGTGTGTGTGTGTGTGTGTGTGTGTGTGTGTGTGTGTGTGTGTGTGTGTGTGTGTGTGTGTGTGTGTGTGTGTGTGTGTGTGTGTGTGTGAGGAGGAAGGAGGGGGGCCTGGAAAAAAACTTTCGTCACCACAACCCCCGCCATCCCTTAACATCCATTATCCTGACTGTGTATCCTCTTCTCTCTGCAGCCAAACCTTCACCGCCAAGGTGAAGCAGATGCGCCTGCACAAGGAGGACTTCATTGGACGAGGAGCCTTTGGAGAGGTAATCTACTTCCTGGGTTTTATTTTCTTACCAACCTTACCACAGAAACTTTGGAACATGACCCAGAACAAATGATAACAATATGTCACATAGATCATGCTAAGTCTGCATTTCACACCTTTTTGGCAAGCAGTACTTCTTTGGAAATCCGTTTTGTTCTTCTAGATCAGTAGATACATGGTTTTAAAATCTAAATAAATGTCAACTCCAATAACAGCTTCCAGGACACTGTGGACGGTTTGCTTTTCTTGAATGACCTTAACCACATTTAAACCCTAATTTTGTGCACGTTTTCAAAAAATGCTCACAATTTTCAAAGCTCACAACACGTCACATGTTGTGAGCTTGTAGATGGACTAATTTTGCTATTTTTGAACAAAGTACAATAGGGCTCAAGTGGTTAATAAATGGAAAACCTTTTTCTTTTTCTTTTTTTGAGACCCCATAGGTTTGGCGGACCACAAGTGGGTTGCTGAACCCCTTGGTTCTGGTGGTCCCCTCTGCTTTCATTCCAGCAGCAACTCGTCTCCGTACTTAGTTTTTTCTTTCCTTTTTCACCCCTTCACTGACTGCCCCACGGGGAGGTTGAAATACCGTTGTCGCTGGGTTTCAGGGAGTGATGTCAGTGCTGGAGAATGTTGGAGGGACAAGTCTCTTACCTCAGAGCGGTGTACGCTTACATAACACCGGTGTCCAGGAAGCACCCTCGTGTCTTCAGTTTTTACCTCTTCCACTCCAATTTCATTTCTAGATATTAGCTGACAGTTGACATTGTCCATGAATGTGTTTCGCTATCGCACAGCCCTGCGCTTAAAGGACGACTTCACCACTTTTCAACATATCTTCATATAATAGGTCCTCACTAATGCTCATGATGAAATGATAAAAAAAAATCTGCTTGGTCTGTGTCTCATAGGAGGGCTGTGGACAGTCCAGAAACCCGTCTACCAGTGACATAATCGTTAGGCAGGATTTTTTTTTCCAAAAAGATTTAAAAACATTTATTAAGATTTTTATTAAGGCGAGAACAATGGGATCTATTATTGCATTGCAACTTTCCAGGAATACAAAGCCTGCAGTTTCTATTAGCTTGAATTCCCCATCGATGATGTCACTGGTTGACTGGTTTCTGAACTGTCTACAGCCCTCCTCTGAGACACAGACTGATTAGAAAAAAATTGTACCATTTTATCATGAGCATTAGTGAGGACCTATTATATGAAGATATGTTGAAAAGTGGTGAAGTCGTCCTTTAACTAACTTATCGTCACTGTCGTGCGGTAAACCTTGTATGTCCAAAATGGTTACTTTTCCAAAATTTTTAAACGGAACCTGTGTACCAATGGACCCCAAGTATTTTCTTGTACTTTCATTGGTTAAATATTTATATATTAAAAAAACACAGACACATGTAACCACTTTGAACCTAATGTCTCTATTTTGGGCATGTCATTATAGGTGAACTTAAAAAAATAAAATGGAACAAATAGCATATCTACAAGCTCACAATGCTTCGTATTGCAACGCATTTTTGCACAACACTGTCACACATGACACGATACATACAATGAATGAAGTATAAAATAGGGCATTAATTCATGAAAGAACTTGAAAAGATGATATATAGAGAAGAGATACAAGGTTTCTGCCCAACAGTGACGCTATGCAACATGCATTGGAAACGGGAGGACAAGTTGGCTAAATGTTGGACGGTTTTGGCTATGGTTTCTATTCCACTAGCCGAAGTACCCAAACATTACTTTGAAGTTCCTTTCTATTCCAGGTCAATTAATCAACCAGCTAAAATAACCATCAATTAGCCTGGTGAAATAGTGAAAGGGGCCCTTGTAGCAAGTTGATTTCCTACTGGGATTATGAAATGTTGAAATGTATGAACGTCAGCGGGGAATAGACCTGTTTTTTAATAAGTACACCCTTTTGATCCACAAGTCTTTTGCCGGACATGGAAGAATAAAAGCCTCATACAGTAGTTGGTGTGTATTACATTATGGTGTGAGACTGCCATGGATTTGTAGCATTTGCATACTGTGTATAACACACGCTGACAGGCGGCTGTGTTTGCCCAGTGCCAGGATTATCTTACCTTTTCAAGTAGTCACAGAATAGTTATCTCCAGTATGATTGATCCCCTGATGGTTGCTAATCACTGAGGGTTTCCTCTCCTGCTCCAGTATGGAGCAGTACAGGGCTGCTGCATTAACTGTGAAGTATACGGTTTAAGTGGTTGACTCAACTTGATCCTAAATTAAAGGTACATTCTCACTGCTTTTCCAAAACAGCGGAAAACAGGGCTTGACAGACACAGATTATTATATTGCCCATGTTTGACAAATCTGTCATATCTGTCTGCTGGCCACTTTGGACTGTTGCCAACGTGTGCTCTGCTCAGCCAGTCTTTCCTATTCAGAGTCTTGTACTGTACGTGCCTTGCTCAAGAGAAAACACTTAAAGTCTATTCATCGTTTTATTTTCCTCACCCGGAGGAACAACCGACATGTTGTGACTCTTCCTCTGACTGGCTGAGTGGAAACACATGAGGTTTATTTGAAACAGACATTTTGTTTGAGTCATGTCATGTACTGTACAGGCCTCTGTCTGTGTGTGTGTGTGTGTGTGTGTGTGTGTGTGTGTGTGTGTGTGTGTGTGTGTGTGTGTGTGTGTGTGTGTGTGTGTGTGTGTGTGTGTGTGTGTGTGTGTGTGTGTGTGTGTGTGTGTGTGTGTGTGTGTGTGTGTGTGGGGGGGGGGGGTTATGATTCATGGTGGTTGTTTTGTTTTTAGAAATAGCCCCTGCCCACACTTTCAAGGCAAGTATAGACAAACAGTATGGAGTATCAATTATATGCAATCCAATCCATGTTCTTCATATACTGTAGCACATTTTACAACTCAAGGTTTACAAAGTGCTGCACAGAAAATCTAAAAGATAAACACACTATATAAGCTAAAACACAGAAAAACAACAGTATATACACACAGTAAGATAAGTAACAAAATAAACAACATGGAGACACATCAGTAAAACATACATACTAGACACAGCAGTGTCAGCAGACAGAGAAACAAAGCAAAGATCACAGAACTCTCAAACAGGATCAAAAGACAAGGTATAAAAGAGGGACTTGAGGCGACATTTAAGAGTCTCGATGGTGGGGGCCAGGTTGATATGGGAGGGGATCTCATTCATAATGTGGGGGTATTTATGTTGGCTTAAACCAAGCCTCCATTACACGTCTTCAGTTAGTCCAACATGCTGCAACACGTCTCTTAACTGGAACCCACAGGCGTGACCACGTTACACCCATTCTGTCTTCACTTCACTGGCTCCCTGTTTGCTTCAGAATGGATTTTAAGATGTTATTGTTTGTTTTTAAATCCTTATTGGTTTGACATCTCAGTATCTCTCTGAACTTGTGGTCTGCGGGCCAGTTGAAACTTGAGGTCCCAAAGACACGTTTAACACTCTGACCGCCGGGCCCGTAGCCTACGGGCCGATAAATCCAACCGTAAAGCGCCGATCCCGTAGCCTACGGGCTGTGGTGCTTTTTCCTTTTTTTTCAAAAAAAAAAAACGTTTTTCAATTTTCGATACGGCACATTTCATTGTAACACCACCGGAAACAGAATTATTCGGGATCCGGTTTTGCCGATCCCGTCGGCCCCTGTTCTAATGACGAAACTGAAACTCCATTCACTGTTTTTGTATGCCTTTCGTCATAGACCTGTATGTGAAAATATACAATAAAAAAAAACCTTGAACAAAACATAATCATCAGGTATTATGGTTATAATAGGAGGAAGATGTTTTTCAAACAAGTGTACAGAAAGTGTTAAAATTATGTTTTTATGTGGACACTTCTCCAGTTCATTAAGTATACCTGGTTCTCACCTTAGCACCTCCTCCACCACCTTAGCACCACCCACCTGTCCTAGTCCCTCCTCCTCCTCATGCCCACACCTGTTGTGTTATGCTAATGAGGGGGAGGGTATATTTTTACTGTGTCATTAAAGCGCTGTTTTTCTATTGGCACGTTTGACCCTCAAGGTTTCAGCCTCCAGGTAGAAACTCAAAATAGTCAGAGAAGACATAAAACACCATAAAAACACCACCAGGGGGCTTAATGAAGTTCTATCAACCTCATAGACACATGAAAAAAAAGTGCAAAACCATGGCACCACCTCTTTAAAGACCAGAGGTGACCGAGCCTTTTCAGCATTACAGTAGTCCAAGGGTCTCAAAATCATTTAAAAAAAGCACAGACTTGATTTGAGCAAGCAGCCTCAGATGATAAAAAGTGGATCTGACCACAGCATTTATCTGACTAATTATAGACAAACAGTATGTTGTTTAGGGCATGGGTTCACAAACCTTTCAGGCCGTGACCTGAGTTTGATTCGGTTCGGCAATGCGAGGCGTTGTCAGATTGTAGATCGGCTTTTTTTCACAATTGTTGCCTCTTTCTTAGGTAATAATTGACAATTAGAACAATGGTTAACAATTTATTTTGTATAGCTTGTGGGTTACTTTTGACGTAGTAATGGTCTCATTATTAGTTTATCTTTGTTTTTTACTTACTTAATTTTAAAGATATTAAAAAGGTCTTAAAGTCATTCAATAGTGTGACGCCACGATGTGACGTGTTGCGAGCTTGTGGCTCTGCTATTTTCACTACTTAAAGGAGTCAGACCATGAATAAAAAAAAAAAAGATATTTAATATCATATGGTGTATGCCCCTCAAACCATTTTCAAAAGGTTTGAGCCTAAATCAACACTCAGATATACTCATCCCAAGTCAATTCTCTCAGGCTTATAAAGCACTTTCAGCTGCAATACCAAAACGTCCTGTTGGGCAGAGGGGTGCTACTGAGCAATTCTGTCTATCAAAATACATGGGCAGATATAGGCGGGTGCATATATGAAAAAAAAGCACCTAACCCAAAAAAAATTGGAACAAAAGGTTTCTCAACTGTTTTTTGTAGTATGTGGTGTCCTGAATAACATACTAAAAGTCTACCAAAGTTTGACCACTTTTAAGGTGTTATTTTCAAGATGGCGTCCAAGATGGCCAAAAAAACGTTAAAATAGCTTAATTCCTTCATTATTTATCCTAGACAAGTACTTTTTGTGTCTAACCCCATGTTTTGGGGGCCTGGGAATCCATTGGACTTGTCCAAATTGCAGAGATACAATTAGATAATTGTGAAATCCTATATTTTGTTTGCAACTCTATTAACACCCTCTGAAATGGTCACCCGTTTCAAGTTAACTTAACTAATTATATAATAAATGTCCAACAACTTATTTTTATTTTTTACTGGAACAAGGCTTTAAGATATCCTCAAAACACAACACAACAAATAGTCACAATTTGCAGAAGGTGGTGGCAGAGAATATTGTCAGTTGCAATATAGTATTGTTTTCAGTATTGCCCAAACTAAATTCATCTTTGACTATACACCCCACCCAAAAACAATTTCTTGCATTTTGAACCAATCTCTCTGCACCCCTCCCCTTACCCACCCCACAGGAACTTCATAACTCCTCCCCTACATACACGAGAATATTTATTTTTCTCGTGGACAAGCGCAGTGTCATCTTGTAGACACACGATTTTGAAAAACATTGAATAGATGTTTATAGAACTTTTTAACACATTAGGAAAGCAATCAGTGTGAGTTTGCAAAGAGGGATGGGGTGCTTATGGAGGTTAGTGTAGAGCTGTCAGAACTCGGTGCCTAGACAGAGGGGAGTATGAGGGGTGGGTTTGGTCTACAGTTTATTGGGCCTAGGGTTCCCCTCAGGTGGGTAGAGGGGAGTATGGGGGTTACTGGATTGCTTCCTGGGCACTTGGAGCACAGAAGAGCAAAGTTAGGAGCCAAGGAGACCCTGAGCTTCTGATCTCCCCCATGTCCGATGTGCAAAACCTCCAACAGAAATGATATGCCATTTCAACGACAGTTCATGTATCATTTCAACGACATGTATCGTTTGCAGACAGTTCTGCAAACGATACATGAAAGATAAACTTCTTTGCCAGATCTCACTCCAAGTGGCAAGCCTGCGCTCTCCTCGTTCTCAGCTCCTCCAAAAGCAAATTAGCATTTGGGATGCAAACGATTTCTAAGCCACGGCACGCTGGAGGACGGAGTGAGGAGGAGACAGAAATTAAGGTATTGGAATTTAGCTAATGCGTGAGGCTGAGAGGAGTGTCCCTATGTCGCCTGGCTCACTGGATAGTCCCACTGGTCCCAAGTGAACCTCCACGCTGGCTCCCGAGATAGGCACTCCCAAGATAGGCACTCTTGAGTTAGCATACTGTAGGTAGCCAGTGGTGGTGGTTGTAAGACCTCCACATGTTGCAAGACTGTGTCAGGCAGACAGTCGTGTCCCTATGTATGCTGGTCCCAAATGGACTTCCTAGCGGGTCTGGCTCCTATGCCCGAGATAGGCGCTCGTGAGTGGGCATAGGTAGTGAGGAGGGTGTATGCCGAAAGCAATGCCTGTTTGTTGGATAGCAGCAGGGACACAGCCCCTTATGGGCGTGGAGGTCGGTTAGATTGGGATTATATGGGGAGACTGGAGCCAAGGGCGTCATGGGCTGTCCCCTATACGTACCTTCTTGCTGTTGCAATTATCCAGAAAAAAAGATCAAGGTTCAAGCTTATTGCCAGCAGTACCAATCACAAAACAAAGACATGTGAAATTAATTTTGCACTAAAACCTCACACAACTACTCACAGGAATAAGGAGATGTCTGTGACAAGCGAATCTGAACCTTATCCACACCACACTCCTCCACCACCCCTGTCTAGACACCCAGTAGAAGACACTAGATACATGTTGTGATAGCTCTGTACTGACTTGCACACCCTCTCTAGGCCCACAAGTGGCCATTTTTTTCCTACTGAGTGTAGCATTGTGAGCTTGTACATCGGCTATTTTCACAATGTTTGCCTCTTTCTTACCTAATATTTGAGATAATATATATATAGATAATATAGTCTTAAGAGTAATTAAATTGTAACTTTAGAAATGTGCAGATACCCTGTATACACTTATACTGTATGTTGGTGTGTTTACTGTTGAGAAAACAATGTTGCACATTAAGCTAACCATCTGGGGACCCCCCAAAATCATTTGGGGGACCCCCAGTTTGGGAACCAGACACCTTTACAAACAAATTGGTGAAGACATTTCTCGGTAAGGAATTTCTTCCAAGATTTGTGTAATATTCCCAGTCTATCACTTGGCAGCCATGTTTTTACAAATGTCACAGTACCACCCAGTAATAATTAATGTATTCCTTATTGGTATCCAAATACATTTTGAAAGCTTCAACAGAATGTGAATTACATGTATAGGTGATGAATTCACCAATCCTGGGCATTATGACATGTAGAAAAGGGAGAAATGTCAAATTACATTGTTAAATATGCTTATAACCAATTGCTTCAATATTTAATTGTACTTATAATCACTTGACTATAATGTATATATGCTAATTGGATTCCTAGATCACCAAAACATGGGGTGAGGCACCATCATTACTTGTGTAGGGCAAATAATGAAGGAGTAATGGTCTTTTAAGGAACTGGTGGCGGCCATCTTGGAAATTTGACATTTCTAATGATCAGATTTCGGTAGACTTTTGATATGTTATTAAGTACATCTGATACTACAATAAACCATTGAGAAACCTTTTGTTCCAATTTTTTTTGGGTCAAACCATATTTGCACCCGCCTAATAGTCCATGAGCCAGAGTCCCAAAATTGAGCAATGATTATCGAAAGAGTGGGCAAAACCAAACCTATATTAAATTGTTCATAGGGTCAATACGAGTAAATAAATATATGATAACCTTTCGACAGGAGTAGCTTTTTCATGGTTATCACACATTTTGTTATTTTCCCCATACGTACATGACAGGGGAAAAAATTACAAAATTTAAAAAAGAGTTAATGAAACTTTGAGTTGATTACTTACATGAAGACAATGATTTATCGTATTACAAGTTTTCTGAAATCGTATATTTAATTATGCAAATTAGGCATTAGGAAAATATGCCCAAATTTGCATACCTTTCCTGAATCAACATTGGAACATTGGACAAAGCCAGAGTCAACATACTTATTTCATTTTGTTAAGATGTTGGAGTCAAAGGTTTTTAACTATGGAATATTCAATATCTGGCTCAATTTTGTGGCTCAGGCTCATGGACTAAATGCCTAATTTGCATATTTAAATATACAATTTCAGAAAACTTGTAATACGATAAATCATCGTCTTCATGTAAGTTATCAACTCAAGAAGTTTCATTATGATAACTCTTTTTTAAATTTTGTCATTTTTTTCAACTGTCATGTACGTATGGGGAAAATAACAAAATGTGTGATAACCATGAAAAAGTTACTCCTGTGGAAAGGTTATCATATATTTATTTACTCGTATTGACCCTATGAACAATTTAATATAGGTTTGGTTTTGCCCACTCTTTCGATAATGAAATCTTGTCTGGCTCAATGACTAAGAATGGTTCGTGAGGTAAGCAAACTTGCCATTCTGAGATGGCCTGTTCAGACACGCCCATTCTGAAAATCTCTGAAATGAGAATGAATGACTGAATGTTAAAAAAATATATATTTTGGGGTACAAGAGACTGGGGAGCACAAAAAATACCCCCCCCCCCAAAAAAAAGGGAAATTCATGGTTTTTCTCTGATCTATAGAATTTCTACGATTTTGTTGACATGTTTTTGTTGCTTACAGACAAACACAGACAGACGTCATTAAAACTGACATCTGTCATTAAAAAGCACTGATGGTTTTTATACTGATTATCACTTCATAATGGTGTTGATGGTTTTTATACTGATTGTCATTTCATAATGGTGTTGATGGTTTTTATACTGATTGTCATTTCATAATGGTGTTGATGGTTTTTAACCTGACCCTGCCAGATGGGGCGGTATTGAGTAACCAGTGAAACACTATGTGGAGCAAGCTTCTTGGATCTGGTAGCGTCAGGTTAGATGGTTTTTACACTGGTTGTCATTTCATAATGGTGTTGATGGTTTTTACACTGGTTGTCATTTCATAATGGTGTTGATGGTTTTTACACTGGTTGTCATTTCATAATGGTGTTGATGGTTTTTACACTGGTTGTCATTTCATAATGGTGTTGATGGTTTTTACACTGGTTGTCATTTCATAATGGTGTTGATGGTTTTTACACTGGTTGTCATTTCATAATGGTGTTGATGGTTTTTACACTGGTTGTCATTTCATAATGGTGTTGATGGTTTTTACACTGGTTGTCATTTCATAATGGTGCTGATGGTTTTTACACTGATTGTCATTTCATAATGGTGTTGATGGTTTTTATACTGATTGTCATTTCATAATATGGTGTTGATGGTTTTTACACTGATTGTCATTTCATAAAAAAATGACAATCATTTTCATTAAAACTATGAATGTGTCTTTTTGTTCCAATAGGGTTTTATCAACACACACAGACATCAACACTTCACTCCAACAGACACTGACTGGCTGTTAGACAAACATCACAAACAACTACACAACTGCTCCAGATACCAGGTAACTTTATTTTACTGCTCATGAGTCAAACAACCAATGTGTTTCTGCAGAGTCTTGTACAGTACTAGCCCTGTGTGTGTGTGTGTGTGTGTGTGTGTGTGTGTGTGTGTGTGTGTGTGTGTGTGTGTGTGTGTGTGTGTGTGTGTGTGTGTGTGTGTGTGTGTGTGTGTGTGTGTGTGTGTGTGTGTGTGTGTGTGTGTGTGTGTGTGTGTGTGTGATCTTACATACATTTCATGTATTCCAAATACACAGCCATAGATCAGTCCCACCCGCACATGGTTAGCAGAGTGATCTGCGCTGCATCTGTACTCACCCAATAAAGAATTCCTAAGACTTGGAGTCAGATATTGTCTTCTAGTTTCATATCCATTTGAAAGTTCAGCCAGAAAACGTGAGTTTAGTAAAATATCTCCACTTTTCCATGAGCTGCACACGGTTGACTTACTGTCCGGACGAGGGGCCTGGAATGAGTGCAGGACTGAATAAATCTAAACTTCCTTTGGGAAGCACATGTTTGGGTCACACAATGGGCAGGTGGTGTGATTCATTACCCCACACCAATCACAACGCACCTGTCAATTGTGTGCCCCATACGTTTTTGCTTCCTTGTAAATTTGTGATGATCAGAGGAAGTTTCAATAAATTTGGTTCTTCACTCATGTCGGGCCCCTCGCCCGTACAGATAGTCGTCCGTGTTCAGCTCGTGGAAAAGTGGAGATATTTGACTAAACTCACGTTTTCTGGCAGAACTTTCAAACTGATATGAAACTAGAGGATAATATCTGACTCCAAGTCTTAGGAATTAATTATTGGGTGAGTACAGACGCAGCTTAGAGCACTTTAACGCAGTGCAGATCACTCTGCTAACCGTACGCGGGTGGGACCGATCTATGGCTGTGTATTTGAAATAGATGAAATGTATGTAAGATCACAGACATTCTAGAGCTAGTACTGTACTGCCTTGCTCATGAGTAGCAACACTCCAAGAACAAAATAAAACACTTCTAGGAGCACAGCTCAAAAGTATTATTATGTGAAGAGAAAACACTTCAAGTGTTTTTGTTGTTTTATTTTCCTCACCCGGAGGAACAACCGACATGTTGCAACTCCTGCATTCTTCCTTCTGGCTGGCTGAGTGGAAACACATGTGGTTTCTTTGAAACAGACATTTTGTTTGAGCCATGTCATGTACTGTACAGGCCACACTGTGTGTGTGTGTGTGTGTGTGTGTGTGTGTGTGTGTGTGTGTGTGTGTGTGTGTGTGTGTGTGTGTGTGTGTGTGTGTGTGTGTGTGTGTGTGTGTGTGTGTGTGTGTGTGTGTGTGTGTGTGTGCGCGCGCTTCATTGTGTCAGTCCTATAGTTACACATCCCCCCAAAAGAATCATATTTGAACTGGGGACCCCACCCCTCAATAATCATAGTTGAACTGAGGATCCCCAGCCCCGCCCTCCTCGCCCCCGCTGCTGCACGTTGGCAGTCAATAAACCAGCTCTTAACAGTGAGAGTAATGTATACAGTATATATAGTTAATGTATAATTACACATTAATACATATATCTATATAGTATATTTGATTATAAAATCGTACACTTTGTCATTATATAGTTATTAATTATAGTTATTATTACATGACAGAATTTGTACAGTACAGGATATATATTTAATCCCTCCTCTTCCTGCCTCTATAAAACTAGAGCCTTATGCGTCCCTTTTCACTTCGTCCTTCGTGAAGAGAGGTGGGTTTCATATCATATTCTATACTTCTATGTAATGAAATCATTCAGTATGCTATAATTATATTATAACATTATATTACAACCATATGATACCAGGATATATCAGCAGGCATGAAAACGTAAAAATATATCATGTGTGTGAATCGTGCAGATCTAAGGAAAGTTTGATGTATAATGTCGATTGTATTGTTGATTGTATTGTTGGTCGATCGCACGAAATTCACAAGAAAAAGAGGGATGTTGTGGACAAACTTGTAAATAAAACCTGTGTCGACTAATCATTATACGAGGGGAAGATGACGTTAACAAAGTTTGTGACTCGCTCCGCTAAACTTTTTTAACAACAATGGGCAGGCCCCCAATAGTAGCCGTGTGTGTGTGTGTGTGTGTGTGTGTGTGTGTGTGTGTGTGTGTGTGTGTGTGTGTGTGTGTGTGTGTGTGTGTGTGTGTGTGTGTGTGTGTGTGTGTGTGTGTGTGTGTTAATTTGAAAAACATTACAGCACAAGTGCTTGTTACGCGAGAGGGATGAGGAGAGAGAGGAAGAAGGACATGGTAGCAGTAGGCTTTAGGCTACAGCAGAGACAGTACAGAGTTCATTAATGTGGACATGGTAGCAGTAGGCTATAGGATACAGCACAGACAGTACAGAGTTCATTAATGTGGACATGGTAGCAGTAGGCTATAGGATACAGCACAGACAGTACAGAGTTCATTAATGTGGACATGGTAGCAGTAGACTATAGGATACAGCACAGACAGTACAGAGGCGCTCTGCCAGACAATATTGGTGCCAGGAAATACTCTTCATTCTCTCTCTCTCTCTCTCTCTCTCTCTCTCTCTCTCTCTCTCTCTCTCTCTCTCTCTCTCTCTCTCTCTCTCTCTCTCTCTCTCTCTCTCTCTCTCCCTCCCTCCCTCTAGAACAAAGTCAAGTATTTGTAGTATCATTTAGTAAGGATGTAGTATTTTGCTCTGGAGGAGAAGAAAAAGTGATTAGACTTAAATCAGGAAGGCTCATTTAGGTTTTTAGAGGCACCAATAAAGGCAAAATAAATGTGACAAACTTCAGAGGATCATCACAAACACACATTAAAGTATTCTCACTTGTTGAGTAGTATGAAACTAAAACAAAACTACCAACCCACATCCTGTGTCTTTCTTAGGTAATATTTGACAATTTGGCTAATGTTTGAGCATTTCTTGTTTGTTGGTTACTTGTTATGGTCTTATATTAGTTCATCTTTTTCTTTTTTCTTCTTTTTCTTTTTAGAGGTATTATATTGCGAGGTACGTCTCGCAAGTGCGAGGCATTTAATCAAGTCCTTAACAGTCATTATTTAACTGATATATAATGCTAGTGAGCAGAGCGTTTTAGAGTGTTTGAGTGTTTTTGAGAATGTCTCTTACTTCATTCAGCCTTCTATATTAAACTCATGTTAACTGATGAGTTAGCAGACACATGCTATTATATGGGCACATTTACTAATAATGATGAGTCAACCAGGCTACACTTCCACTTCTTCAGATTCAATTCCCTTTTCTGTAGAAGTTCCAGTAACTGCTGTCAACAACAATGACATGTCATCTTAGGTCACCATGTCATTGAGTGAACTGTTTCTCAACTAGTGGACCATGACATGATCACGAGTGGTCCATGTCCGTCTCTTCTTGGCTTAGTGGAGTCTCTTATCTCATGTCATTTTGTGGCTAGAACCTTAACCTGTACATATTCTTCAGGTATGCCAGCATGAAAATACTTCTGTCACAGAGATACGTAGTTACAAAAGGTCAAATACATTTTGCTTTTACTGCAAGCTCTGTGAAGTGTGACAACTCATCCAGATCTTCACAAGGGACTGTGTTCATACATGAGTCTCTTGACAGAGTCTGTGGACATGGCAATGAGCTGATCCTCTTTTGTAGTTAAGCTTGAAGTACTTTTGGACCACTGATAATGATGATAATGTCTTTAATTGCTCTGTCCTCAAATACCAAGTTTCTCCAAAATAAAACAGCGATGAAAATGTTTCATTGCATCAATGAAAACTAGAAGAAGTGCTCTTCGGAGCACAGGTCTTCGCCAGGTCAGGTAGGTTATTGTGGCCTCCTGGTGGCGCTATAATAGGCCAATGTGAAAAGGGTGTCATTTCATCTTAGGCCTTTCACGGAAATTGCACGCTGCGTTCATGATTTGAGGCATTTTGTTCAAAACGGACCAATCCTGCAACTTTGGAAGGCAACCTTAGCCAATGAGGATGGAATATGGAAAATCGGATCCGTGGTGATCACATGACTATAGAGATACTGTGTACTGATTTGCATGACGTTTGAATAAAATCTGTAGGAGTAAATGGGTTTTGCACAAATCGGCCTCCTGGTGGTGCTATAACAGAGGTTCTGAATTGGCATCCAGAGAGTGTGTGTGCACGGTTTCGGAGCCACCGGGCCAACGTTGCGGGAGTTTAGCTGTCCACAGACGTACGGACACACATACGGACGGACAGGGGGTAAAACATACTCTCGCCTTGCCTTTCGGCCTGGCGGAGAGACAATAAATGCAAAAGAAAATATAGCTGCAAGCAGTGATAATACAGGGCCAGACATGGAAACGAGAGAGAGAGAGAGAGAGAGAGAGAGAGAGAGAGAGAGAGAGAGAGAGAGAGAGAGAGAGAGAGAGAGAGAGAGAGAGAGAGAGAGAGAGAGAGAGAGAGAGAGAGAGAGAGAGAGAGAGAGAGAGAGAGAGAGAGAGAGAGAGACAGAGAGACAGAGAGAGAGAGAGAGAGAGAGAGAGCGCGAGCGCGCGCCATGGAAACAGAATAGATTGAAGAGAGACATGGAAACGGAATAGATTGAAGAGAGACATGGAAACGGAATAGATTGATGAGAGAGAGAGATGAAAACAGAATGGATTGATTGAACATCTCAACCTATTGCAATTAACAGGAATCGAACTCTCAACCTTCGGACTAATAGGCTGCAACACTACCTACAGTATAGTGCTATAGTTTTGTCCAGGCTGATGTTGTCTGTTGAAGATCATAAACTCTTGCCTTCTGTCATGAACCAAGCCAACACTAAGATCACTCGTTCACAAACCATTTACCAATAGAGAAATTGTATGTCTCCTTTCAACCGAAAACAGTGAAAGCAGCCGATCTACAAGCTCAGAAACACGTTGCTATCTGAAAGGTTTTGAGATTGTAGATCGGCTATTTTCAGAATGAAGTATGTCATACGTTGAAAAACGTACTCTCAAATATGCATTTCAGGTTATCTTTACCATTTGCACACGTATTCATTGATACAGTCATGTTGTTTGCAATTCAACTTAAATGAGGCTTGAACTGACAACCTTGAGATTGTGAGGCACTCATTTAAGGGAGACGCCATTGGACCAACAGACAAGGAACTGTGAAAAAGGAGATCACACAGATGATACAGTTTCACGCAAATAGCTGAAAAATCCTGGGTTTAAGTGTTTTTCAAACTGCTCAAAATTGCGGACAATCTAAGGGCGGAGCTTACTGGTCAAAGCGATAGATGTGTTCCTCATGAGTCAAGGCACAAGTGTAAGCAAGTTTCACGACTTTCGGCCAAACGAGGCATGACTTTTGCCTGTTTAAAGTTTGCATTTTCAAAACATTGCTATAGCGCCCCCCTTTGGCCAATTGGAGTGAGATTGGTTTCAGTGATATTTGGAATGACTCTCTACATTACTGCAACGTTTCAAAGAAATGTGAGTCTTGCATGTATGTGTTAGGGGCAGATGAATAATTTTCATAAAACTGCAATAGTTAAAATCTATGGAATCCTGGGATTTTGGAGCAATCTGCACGAAACGTTTAACACTTGAACTTTGGACCTCTGCCGACATAATGATGGGAGCGGATTTTCCATAAGTGAAAAAATGCAGAAGTTAGGAGCCAATGGCTGTTTTTCATATAATTCAAAATGGTGGGCGATCTAAAGGTCAGAGGTCAAAAGTCAGACCACAAAAGTTGTCGGGCATGAAGAGACGCATGTGTGTATCGAAGTTTCAGGGTTGTAGGTCAAACAGGGCATGAGTTGTACCTGTTCAAAGTTGGCACTTTCAATTGAGTGCTATAGCGCCACCCTTTGACGAATGAGTGTGAGAATTATTTATTGGTAGTTTTTCATGAGCATCTACCATATGGCCGAGTTTCGTAAAAAGCGTATGCACGGTTAAGCCAGAACTGGCAAAAACAAGTATTTTTCAAACTGCTCAAAATTGCGGAAAATCTAAGGGCGGAGCTTAATGGTCAAATCGATACGTGTGTTCCTCATGAGTCAAGGCACATGTGTAAGCAAGTTTCACGACTTTCGGCCAAACGAGGCATGACTTATGCCTGTTTAAAGTCTGCATTTTCAAAAAATTGCTATAGCGCCCCCCTTTGGCCAATTGGAGTAAGATTGGTTTCAGTGATATTTGGAATGGCCCTGTACATTTCTGCAAAGTTTCAAAGAAATGTGAGTCTGCATGTATGTTTTAGGCGCAGATGAATAATTTTCATAAAACTGCAATAGTTAAAATCTATGGAATCCTAGGATTTTGGAGCAATCTGCACGAAACGTTTAACACTTGAACTTTGGACCTATGCCGACATAATGATGGGAGCGGATTTTCCATAAGTGAAAAAATGCAGAAGTTAGGAGCCAATGACTGTTTTTCATATAATTCAAAATGGTGGGAGATCTAAAGGTCAGAGGTCAAAAGTCAGAGTGTGAAAGTTGTTCAGCATGAGGAGATGCATATGTGTATCCAAGTTTCATGGCTGTAGGTCAAACAGGGCATGAGTTGTACCTGTTCAAAGTTGGCATTTTCAATTGAGTGCTATAGCGCCACCTTTGGACGAAAGATTGTGAGAATTATTTCTTGATCGTTTTTCATGACCATCTACCATATGGCCGAGTTTCGTAAAAAGCGACAGCGCGGTTCAGCCAGAACTGCGAAAAGTGGCAGAAGAAGAAGAAGAAGAAGAAGAAGAAGTGACAGAATACTGCCAATATCAAAACAGGTACAGAGCTGAGAGCTCTGTCCCTGTAAAGATTCACTTTCCTACAATACTGAATGCATGATTAGAGACCACATGCAATACCTCCAGGGACCACCAGTGGTACACGGACCACCAGTTGAAAACCTCTGAGCTAGAGCCATGAGCTGCAGTATGTGATGGTGATCACGTTACCTCAAGTGTCTCAAACTAAAGATATTAAGACCTTTATTGCTAAAAGGATGCATTCCAGATAATGTAAAGAGTACTGCGATCATCCTAAACAGAAACGTGATTGGTTAGTGAGCCCGACTAGAACTCCGGAGGTCCCAGGTACATGTTTAGCTCTCAGCCGTGGTGGAAGAAGTACTCACATTTTGTACTTAAGTAAAAGCATCAATAGTGCAATATAGAAATACTCTGTTACAAGTTAAAGTCTGGAAAAGTAAAAATACAAAAGTACTGGCATGAAAATGTACTTAAAATACCAAAAGTAGAAAGTACTCATTGTGCAGAATATGTCATTTCAAATGTTTTCAAATGTATAATAGCAGGTATACAAGCTCACAATGCGTCGCATCTCGATGCATTGTGAGCTCGTAGATCGGCTATTTTCAAATGGCCAAAATGTATATAGGACTGAAGAAGTTGATGTATGTTAATTATAATTCAAATCTACAAAGTAACTAGTAACTAAAGTTTTCAAATAATTGTAGTGGAGTAAAAGTACAATATTTGCCTTTGAGTGTAGTGGAGTAGAAGTAAAAGTACTGAAAATTGGAAATACTCCATTAAAGTACAGTACTTGAGTAAATGTATTTAGTTACCACTGACTCTCAGCAATGTGTTGAAGTGTCGCTGAGCAAGACACTTAACCCTTACTAAAGATGGTGCCCAGATTCCCCTAGTGCCTTCCCTGTATTCTTTTATGAAGCACTTTGAACGGCCTTGTTGGCTATTGATTGTTAAAATGTGCTGTTTTAACCTTTTGTGTGTGTGTGTGTGTGTGTGTGTGTGTGTGTGTGTGTGTGTGTGTGTGTGTGTGTGTGTGTGTGTGTGTGTGTGTGTGTGTGTGTGTGTGTGTGTGTGTGTGTGTGTGTGTGTGTGTGTGTGAGTGTGTACAGGTTGGAATCATCAGAAACAGCTCCTTGTTTGTCACTTATCTCGTCTCTCCTCAACCATAGAGACTTCTTCTTGAGTAGGTGATAGATTGCTTTATCATTTTACAAACACCTTAGGCTCAGATCACACATTGGAATAAGATAGACACAGACACAGCGGAGATCTCCTTCACTTTTTACTTGCCGCAAGGAGTAAATGTACAGCTTGACCTGAATCATTTCTGACGTACAAATACTTTACATACATTTATATAACAGACAGAGAACGAGATACAGAGACAGTAAGCAGGGAGGCGTGACTTAAAAGTATCAGAAACACGGAGGTACTTAGAAAGTACCTAAAGTAATAAGTACAAAAAGTAATCACAACTGATTGGCTCTCAGCTACAGCAGAGAGGAGAGATAAGCCTGAGAATATACAGCCCTGTTCTTTCTCTGAGGAATGTCAACACATAACTCACTGAAGCTTTGTAACCATAACAAACCACCTAGTATGAAGTGTTTGGCTTCTGCATACATAGGGAGATGAATATACTTTATATATTCAATTAAATGATTAATTAGTTGAACACATTAACAAAATGAATACACATTAACCCAATTACTTTATGTCAGCATACTAAACACTTAAAAATCGGTTCCTACATTCCCTCCTTTTATTTATTTTTTAATCTTCACATTCTTCTTGCTTTCACCTTTTCAAAATGGACATCATAACAGGATTTCATTAATCACTTGCCTCTTTCGCTTTCTCTCCCATCTTGCATACACGCACGCTTGAGTACAGTATCTGAGTAAATGTACTCAGTTACTTTCCACACACAGCTTTCTCTCTCAAGCAGTCGCTATTTCTCTCTGCTCAGCACGCATGCAGCCCTCACACACACACTCACTTGTATTCCTATACTCGTGAGGACATACACAGACACTGAAAATCTTATTCATTCAAAGTCACGACACTTTGTCTGCTCACTCATTCAAGACTCAATGCATCACGTGTCCTGGTACAGCACGACATGTAGAGTAATACAAACACACACAAAGTCTTACAACTGACACAGATCTTGACAAAATCACTGTATCTATGAACTTCAATTTCATTCACATACTCATGTCACTCACCAGGCACACACATTCATGGGGATCCCATCCATCACACTGTACTTTCATTCATAGATTCACACAATAGTCACCAGTCCAAGGGGGGGTGAGACACTACTCGTCTCTCAACCACCGTGACCCGCACTCACACTTATTTCGAGCGTTATTTACACTGCTGTATACTGGTTGAATCATACTTCACACATTCCTTAATAACATCTTAATATCACAGTATCACCACGTTCCAACGGATTTCTCCGGAAAGGTGCTCACGGTAGTGAGGATCTTTTAGTAATATTAAGCACAAACATACAATATAAACACATTCAGTTTCACCACGTTCCAACGGATTTCTCATCGAACACCCAAGGGTACTTTGTGGGTTATTCTAGATGATCAGATCCGGAAAAGTGCTCACGGCTCACTCATAGTGATGACCGCGGAGAGAAAATTGTTAGACCCGGATAATTCACTCAGATCGCGTTTGGATAAACATATCGCGTTTGGATACACATAGTGATGACGCGCGTCCGTCAATATCTGTGATTTCATACACACTACAGTATACAATTTGCAGGAAATAAATCACTCTGTTGCTTCTAAAACATAGCAAAATATCCTAAGATTTCACTGCTTATTCAGTGCTTAGGCTTATGTCTATAGCCACACAGCTAGACAATGTCTATATTCACATAGATAGACAACTTTTGTGTCTCACTTACGTGCTATCTTATAGTTGTGTGATCAGCGTTCAAATGCCGTCGGCCGTTCCTTGAAGATAAGATGTCAGACGAGTTGACCGCCGACCTGGATCGAATTCACGCTCCAGGATTTTGCAGGATCCGGGTCCTGGCTGCTTGCAGACTTTTCCGGCGGCGTCTTCCTTCTTAATCTTCTTGGAACAGCTCTGACATCCAGGCTCGAGGGACCATTGTAATGATAGATTGCTTTATCATTTTACAAACACCTTAGGCTCAGATCACACATTGGAATAAGATAGACACAGACACAGCGGAGATCTCCTTCACTTTTTACTTGCCGCAAGGAGTAAATGTACAGCTTGACCTGAATCATTTCTGACGTACAAATACTTTACATACATTTATATAGCAGACAGAGAACGAGATACAGAGACAGTAAGCAGGGAGGCGTGACTTAAAAGTATCAGAAACACGGAGGTACTTAGAAAGTACCTAAAGTAATAAGTACAAAAAGTAATCACAACTGATTGGCTCTCAGCTACAGCAGAGAGGAGAGATAAGCCTGAGAATATACAGCCCTGTTCTTTCTCTGAGGAATGTCAACACATAACTCACTGAAGCTTTGTAACCATAACAAACCACCTAGTATGAAGTGTTTGGCTTCTGCATACATAGGGAGATGAATATACTTTATATATTCAATTAAATGATTAATTAGTTGAACACATTAACAAAATGAATACACATTAACCCAATTACTTTATGTCAGCATACTAAACACTTAAAAATCGGTTCCTACAGTAGGTGAGTTTATACTGATCAATAGACCAATTATTTGTTTACCAACATTGAGACTGAATGCACAGGTGATTGTCTCAACCTGTTGTTTTGGGTTGCGCTGGTTTCAGCACACCCCAACCCTCTCTTGTGTGTTGGCTAGTGAGGCGCGTCCTAGCGAGACCTGACAGAATGTGTTTCATTGCGAGCATACTGGTTGCACGCATACTGGTTCTTATCAGAGTAACGTTGTCTGTTAAGGGGTCTATAATATCATGGATGAAGCTTAAAATATTTACTGATTAATAACATCATACTGTACTATTATACATCTTTCTATCCTACTTCCTATACAGTAACCTACTGTCCTGTCCTATAAGACACCATTAGTTTAGTGCAATTTCACAATGTGGAAAACTCTATGGTTGACCGGAGACCTTTAGGGTTTTATATTAGTGTCTGTTCCCTGGTGTTAGGTAGGACATCTAACAGGTTGACAAGTAGCCCTGCCTGAAGCTAATTTAGTGCAATTTCACAATGTGCGGACTCTCCTGAACCAAAGGTGCAGACCGGCGCAAACATGAAGAATGTGCATTTAAATTGTTTAAAAAATATGTTAAACTGCAATAGAGACTTTGTTATTAAATGTGTCTCTTTAATAGACTATATATGAAGTCCATTTTACGCCTCCCAAGGCCTTTAAAGGACGACTTCACCGCTTTTCAACCTATCTTCATATAATTGGTCCTCACTGATACTCATGATAGAATGGTAAAAAAAAAATCTACTCGGTCTGTGTCTCAGAGGAGGGCTGTGGACAGTTCAGAGTCCTGTCTACCAGTGACATCATCAATGGGGAATCCAAGCAAATAGAAACTGCAGGCTTTCTATTCCTGGAAAGTTGCAATGCAATAAAAGAAGCCATTGTTCTCGTGTTAATAAAAATCTAAATAAAAAATGTGAAATCTTGTTGAAAAAAAAAGAATCATGCCTAACGATGATGTCACTGGTAGACAGGTTTCTGGACTGTCCACAGCCCTCCTCTGAGACACAGACCAAGTAGAAAAAAATTGCACCATTTTATCATGAGTATTAGTGAGGACCAATTATATGAAGATAGGTTGAAAAGCGGTGAAGTCGTCCTTTAACAGTACACTGAGAATTAGCACTAGGAAAGGGTTCCTGGTTCAATTCCCCGCCTCGCAATTGTGAGGTGTTGAGAGCTTGTAGATCAGCTATTTTTTGGGAATGAGGAGTAGTTGCAACTTTAGAATAACTACCCAATAACATATATTAATCATTAACAAATACTTAACTAGCCATTAGCAAGTGATTTAGTAATAGCTTGTTCATAATCCTTTGAACATATATAAGGCATAGTTATAAATCATTAGCATACAGGTAGTAAATATTTAACAAGTTATCAACAAGTCATTAACTAATAGTTTGTAAGTAATCAATAAATCATCTATAGGGGATAGTTATAACCCCTTAACTAACTGTTAACAAGACATTATTAACTCATTAACTAATGGTTTATAAATGATCTCTTAACAAGTTATAAGGCATTTATAAAACATAGTTATTATAAATAATCAGCATACAGTTAATAAGTCAGTTAACTAATACTCACTAATGTGAGTGATCTATTAGCTATCTATAAGGCATATTTATAAATCGTTAACATACTATCTACTTATATAAACGAGGATTGACTTCCGCCTCGCCGCTGACGCCATACCCACAGCACTGATTTCGACATAACACAACAACTATACACCACATCTCGCCACCACAGTAGCCACAACGTGCGCGCTGAATTTACGTGTGGATTATGCAACTTCACATTGCTCACTACACATTTTCCACCTCGCAACATAATTAATTCCACTCACCACATTACGACCACAACGTAAGGGGAAACAGTTTTGCACCGTTTACCGTGCGCACCACCGAACACCGACGGCCACAGCCGAAACAACACGAAGCGGCGGCCATTGAAATCTACGCATTGCCAGAACAACAACAACTGAACCCGTGCGCGGCTAGCGGGCCTCTAGTTAAAAGATATTTAACAAGTCATTGATAACTCATTAACTAATAGTTTTAGTAATCTATTAACTATAAGGCATTGTTACAACTCCTTAACTAGCTGTTAACACACATTTAACAATACATTAATAACTCATTAACTAATGGTTCATAAATGATCTATTAAGTAGTTATAAGGCATTGTTATTAATCCTTAACTAAGTATTAACAAATGCTTAACAAGTCATTAATAACTCATTAGCTAACAGTTTATGAATGATCTATGAACTACTTATAACGAATAGTTATTCTAAAGTGTTACCAACTAAGCTACACTAACACTCTTCCGGTTACCGACAGCCTTTTATTGTAGATATGTCATATTTACAGAATGTGTGTGTGTGTGTGTGTGTGTGTGTGTGTGTGTGTGTGTGTGTGTGTGTGTGTGTGTGTGTGTGTGTGTGTGTGTGTGTGTGTGTATGTGTGTGTGTGTGTGTTATATACACACTGTATGAGCAGATGTATTGAACTCACACTTTTGTCTCCTCACAGCTATTCTGAAGCAATGAAATGGATCCATCAAAAAAAACACGAGAATGGAACAGAATCAGTGAAAGGTGGAGTCAACAGTTAGAGAAGCTTACGAACACTCATGAGGATGACAAAGTTGTCAAAGTTGGGAATGTTGTGATGGGGAAAGGTGGTGAATTCCGCATAGCAAAGGGAAGTGATGGAACTCAGGTCTACTTGGGGTTAAGAGATGACGGCACTGAAGTTGCAGTGAAGAGAATGACTAAAGAAAACTATGAAGCGCTGAAGAATGAGAAAGACGTTTTACGTCTTCCAGAGCTTGATGATCCTTCCATTGTACGATATGTGGACTTTGTAGAGGATGAGAACTTTGGATACCTTGTTCTTCAGTTATGTGAATACACACTGGAAGAGTACATTAAGTTAGGAAGTGATTTTCCTGAAGGCCGTCTTTCTGAACAGGCGATTGCACAACAGGTTCTCACTAGCTTAAAGATACTCCATCAGAATCCTCGAATTCTCCACCGCGATATCAAGCCCCACAATGTCTTGATTGGTAAGTTTTATGTTTAATGTTTGTTTATTTAGCTTTCATCATGATCACAGGTTTAAAAAGACAGGTGGCATTTAAAACACTGAATTACTGTAGGTAACACTTTACTTAAAGGCTGTGTCTATAATGCATTACATTTATAATGCATTATAATGCACTTATAAGGCACTCGTTATAAGTTGTTATGCATAATTATAAACATCTATAACAAGTGTTATAAGTGTTATGCCTTATAAGTGCGTTATAATGCGTTATAAATGTGATTATAATGCATTATAGACGCAACCTTTAGTTGTGTCTTACCCTGTGTTACCTTGAATTATTTAGCTGATTACAATATAGAACTTCCATCTTTATAAATCAAAAGTTCAGAATCTAAAATGTGCAGTCTAAAAAATCTAATAACCTAAAACACAAATCTAAAATCCATTATCATTTAACAGTAGGCAGGCTTAAGGGGTTTATTCATAATGCACTTTTTCCCAGAAATGTAGTGGAGTCAAAAAGTACAATATTTGTCATGAAATGTAGTGGAGTGAAAGTTATAAATGTCCCAAAATACTCTTGATTAGTCCTCAAATGTAAGTTACTTTAGTAAAAGTTTGAGATAAAAATAATAATCAAACCAAAATAGCCGATCTACATGCAGCACGACACATTGTGTGCTTGTAAATCAGCTATTTACGGAAGGAAAGCACGTCCCTCTATGTCATCGGCCCCAGCCAATCACAGATTGGTGTTTCCACCAGCGAAGTAGGAATTTACCTAGCTCTGGTCCACTGTGCCAGGAGCAGTGTTATTCTATAGACAGATATAGATAGATATAACTACTCACCGAAACAAAGACAGTTTTATAATGTTGAAAGACTGTCCACGGTGGGAAACATCTCAGAACCTTTTATGTAAAATGCACTTATGGTCAGAAAATAAAATATGTCCTCCAGACGGAACATCTTTGATTGACTCAAGTGTGCATTCAGTGTCTGTTGGAGGGTGCAGGGTACCTGGACCTCTATGACTGGGCCATAGTCATATCATCCACATATTTACACTGGTCTGCTCCAAGAAGAAAAATAAAACAACAATGTATTTTAGTCATTTAAAAATCTTTTTAAAAATACATCTACCAAATTTACCCTGCAGATGTTACAAGGAAGGCCAGATTGGCTGATTTTGGAATAAGCAGACGGCTTGCCAAAGAACAAACAACATATTTCACCAGCAGTGCAGGAACACAATTCTGGATGGCGAAGGAGACCATTAACGATGGTAGTGAACAACCTGTACCGTATAAAAGAAGTGCTGACATCCAGGTTTGTTCTTATTCTGCTTGAGAACAATTTAATTAATGAAAACAACACATAGGCCTACTGTACTGTCACTAAATGTTCATGTTCATTCTAAAGGTGGCTGGGATGTTGTTATATTACATCCTGTCTGGAGGATACCATCCATTTGGTACTGGTGCTAGATGTGAAGGCAACATTCTGGATGGAAACTACAAACTGGACCATGTTCAGGATGTGGTTGCCAAGGATCTCATCGAGAGGATGATCAATGAAGACCCAGAGAACAGACCTACAGTGGAGGAATGCTTGGCTCATCCTTACTTCTGGGGAAATGAAAAGTATGAGAAAAAGTCAAATATTTTCCATTGTACACACAGTATTTTATTATACACTCACTGACATCTCAATGCTATCTATTCCTGTTTCTAGTGACTGATATTGTCCTTCTAAGACATTTTTTTTTTCCATTTAAAAACATATTTTTCATAAACATGTATTGAAAGATCGTCTCATTATTCATTAGAAGGACAATATCAGTCACCAGAAACAGAGACGTGTGTTTTAATGAGTCTAACATTCATTAGAAGGACAATATCAGTCACCAGAAGCAGAGACGTGTGTTTTAATGAGTCTAACATTCATTAGAAGGTAAATATTCAATTCAATTCAATTTTATTAAAGTGTCAAATCACAACAAGTTGTCTCAAGACACTTTACATGTACTTTACAATGTGACACAAACCCACACAACCAAAAGGGAGGACGAGAAGAGAGAAGATGAGAGGAGAGAGGGGGGAGGTGGGGAGGGGGAGGGGAGAGAGGATGACTATAGGGTGACTGAGTCTATACACTTCGGCTATAGGCTTTATCATAGAGAAAGGTTTTTAGTCTAGTCTTAAATATACAGAGTGTGTCTGCTTCACAGACTGAGACTGGGAGAAGGTTCCACAGCTGAGGTGCCTGAAACTTAAATGCTCTGCCTCCTGTTCTAACTTTTTTTGGGGTTTCCTGGAGCCGTATAAGCATTTTTTCATACTGTGGACGCAATGGTGTTCTGGCTGGTTCATAGGGCTCGATGAGTTCTTTGAGATATACTGGTGCCTGTCCATTGAGAGCCTTGTATGTGAGGAGGAGAACGTTAAACTCTATTCTGTATTTAACCGGGAGCCAGTGCAAAGAGGCCAATGAAGGAGTGATATGATCTCTTCTTCTGGTTCCTGTCAGTATGCGCGCAGCGGCATTCTGGACTGGTCCAGTAGGGGCTGAGAGTAGTAGGTTATCTCTCAATACTATCTCTGATAGTATTGATTTTACCATTGAAAAAAATCATGAAATCATTGCTGCTAAGGGATATAGGAATATGTGGATCAGTAGAGTCATGCCTTTTTGTCAATTTGGCTAGAGTGTCAAAAAGGAACTGTGGGCGCAAGAGGTCCTTGATCATCACTTCGGGTGGGTTAGCATAAGAACGTACGTAGGGCTGTCGCGATAATCGCATTAACCGCATACCGCGCTATTACAATTTCAAACCGCAAGGGGGCAGACAAACCGCACAAACCACAGCATCCCGCACAGCGCGCCCAAGAGGGCGCGCCTCCCGCCTAATACTTACATCCGGGGTAGCAGCACCTGACAGAAGCGCGCGACAGCGACACAAACATAAACAACATGGCAGGAGCAGCAGGTCTCGTTTCAAAGCGCAACGCAACATCGCCAGTTTGGAAATATTTTGGCTTTATTCCAAACGAAAATGGAGAGCCAGCTAACTTGGACGAGGCAGTGTGCAAAATATGCGGGAAGAAAGTGCCAGTTAAACGTGGAAACACATCTAATTTGAGGGCTCATCTTTCCTCTACTCATCCGTCTGTAGAAGCGGGTTTGCCAGCTGCAGCCCCGAAGAACAAAGCTCCTCAGGCCGGTGCCAGCCGACAGGTTGGGGTGGCTGAAGCATTTGCTCGTGTTACCAAATACAGCCGTGACAGTAAGAGGCATAAATGCCTTACAGCAGCGGTAACATCATTTCTTGTGGAGGAGATGGCTCCATTCAAAACGGTGGAGAAACCGGCTTTCAAATCCATGCTACAGAACTTCGACAAGGAGTACGAGTTGCCTGGGAGAACGTATTTCTCTGACACTCCTGTTCCCAAAAGGTACAATACATTAAAGGCATCAATCAAAAGTGAGCTCCAGAATATCGATTGCTTCTCCGCCACGACTGACATGTGGAGTAGTGTCAACATGACTCCATATATGAGTTTAACTGTGCATTATCTGACCAAGGATTGGGCGCTATAGTCACATTGCCTCGAAACCGTGTTTGTCCCTCAGAACCACACTGCTGAGAACCTTGCAGAGGCCCTGGAAAGAGCATTGGCTGATTGGTCTCTGGATGTAGATAAGCTGTCACGACGGACAACGGGGCGAATATCAAAGCAGCAATAAACGATAAGTTAAAATGGCCGTGGCTTAACTGCTTTGGACATCATTTACACTTGGCAGTCACAAACTCAATGGCAAAGAGCAAGGAGCGTACAGCCCGAGCAATGGGCCACTGTCGAAGCTTGGCCTCCGCGTTCTCCGTGAGCTGGTTGAAGAGAAGAGATCTGGCGAAAGCGCAGGAGGACCTCAAAATAACCCAACACTGCCTGATACAGGTAAAGCCCACTAAATAAAGTGTTTGTTATTTAGACTACAATTCATATTCACGTGACTATCACCGACAGTTATATATTCTAATTCCTTCATCTAATAAAATATATATAATAATATAAAAATAATGATGTAAAATGTAACTTAATGTTATTTAGTCTAATAATAATAACAATAATAATGCGCATTAAATATGTAAGCTAATTACCTTTATTATATTCTGTGCAGGATTGCGCTACAAGATGGGGCACGAAACAGAAGATGGTGGACAGAGTCTTGGAGCAAATGCCGGCTATCAAAAGGGTTTTAGATAACAAGAAAAACGAGCATCTAATTCCAACCAGGCAAGACATCTGTGTTCTGGAGTCTGTGAATGCAGCATTGAAACCTGTGGCGGAGTTTACGGACCTGCTGTCTGCTGAGCACTATGTTACTGTGTCATCAGTCAAACCTGTGCTGAATCTTCTGACTGAAACATATCTGGCACCAGCAGAGAATGACACCAACTTGACAAAGGACATAAAAAAAAAATGTGCGCCATTCTTGAGGAGAAGTACAAACCTGATCCCTTACAAGTCCTTTTGTCAAAGGCCTGTCTTCTGATGTAGAGGGAACGAAATACACACTCCTTGACGAGATGCTGGATGTCACTGACAGGCGTGACGAGGGAGAGGAATCATCTGTGCAAGTGGTCGCCGAGGTGGAGCCAACACCACCTCCTGCAAAGAAAAAGAGGAGTCTTGGAGACATGCTGAAGTCACCAACGGCCGCTCCCGTGCTGATCGTGCCCAAGAGAATTCGAGCAGAAACCGAGCTCACACGTTACCTACAGGAGTATCTGATTGACACCAACGATGATCCTCTTCTCTGGTGGCGTGAGAACCAGGCTAGATATCCTCTGCTTGCTAAGATCGCACGCAAGTACATGGTCATTTGTGCTACCAGTGCAGCATCTGAGAGAGTTTTCAGTACAGCTGGGAATGTCGTTACGCACCTACGTTCCTCTCTGAAACCACATAAAGTGAATATACTGGTGTTCCTTGCGCGCAACAAGGACGTGATGATCCAGGTCTGACTCTTATTAGTTTTTGCTAAAGAAGCCAATATTTCATGGCCTAGCCTGCCATAGCTATAGTGCATAATTAAATGGCTTTTGTTCTGGACTTATATTTTCATTTCATTAAGTAGTTTGTTATTTGCAATTAAAAGATTGAGCCTATTAGCCTACAGGGCATTATATTGAATATTTTTGTACGTTTCTGATCTTGTTTTATTTGTACAAATATGCACATTTTTGATTTCAGTAAGTCTAAGAGAGACAGATAAATGCAGGTTGTTAAAATGCACTACAATATATTGTATTGTTTTTTTTTGTTTTTTTTAACAAATACTAGGCTCCTTTTTAATTAATAAGACCAATGTTCTGTTCTTATTTGCACTTCGTTTTACATTGCATTAGTTTTGCACTATTTGTGTTTGACAAATACCTCATTCAATTAAGACTGATGTCTGAACTCTGAAGTGTCATGCTCCTTTTTTTATTTAGACCAATATGTCTGTTCTTATTTGCACTTCTTTTTATGTTACGGTATACATTTGTTTTGCACTATCTGTTCAAACAGACTGTTTGAAAAAAGTGTCGCGCACTTGCGCTGTTAGGCCATTGTTGGGCCTTGACTTTATTAGGCCTATTTTTGCACTTTAATAAATGGCCAAAACTGAAGACTGGTGTGTTCCATTTTTATTTGCATTTTAAACATTTGGCCTACTGCATTCGTTTTACACTGACATTAAATTAATGAAGACTAATTAAACATTTAAATACAGCTAATTGTTTAAAAACCTTTTGGGTGAAATGGCGAAACAATCATGACTGATTCAAATGAAAGAAGACCCTTCACAGCTAATAGAGAATTTTAAATGTTATGAATCGGTTCAGAATTGAATGAGTATGAGGCTATAGTTGAATGTGAATCTCTTTCTGCTATAAATATGCATCCACCGTTCTGCACGCCCGTTCTGCGCGCCCCTTCATGGAGTAGGCTACATATTTGGTACCGAATTAAAAGAAAATCAAACCGCAGAAACCGCATTTGGGGTACTGAATTAACCGACATAAAAGGAAATTAAGCCGCAGAAACCGCATTTTTGGTACCGAATTAACCGAAATAAAAGGAAATCAAACCGCACAAACTGCCTTTAGCGCGCAAACGGGCACGCGCGCGCTGTGGTTGGGAACTGCAATACTATTGCATATCGTGCTTCTGTGCCACTATATTGTACCGCTGTTTAAATTATGTAACCGTGACAGCCCTAAACGTACGTCCAGTCGTGAAGGTTACATTGTGCACAGATCTATTTTATAGTCCCAAAAGCATCTAACTCATCTGGCAAAAAATCCTTTACATTTAAAGCTCCCTCTGACTGGAACAATCTACCTGTTCACATTCGGTCAATAACATCTTTTAAACTGTTTAAAACTGCGCTGTCCTCTCACCTTGAGACTACCTGTTCATGCTTTGACTAATTATCACATTATACCTATTAACCAATGATCCATTTAAGTGATCTGTGTATTACTGTTGTAAGTGTTGTTGTTGTTGTGTTATTGTTGTATGTCCTGTTTTGTTTTGTTTTGTTTTGCCTGTTTGTTTTGTTTTGTTTTGTTGATGTTGTTTGAACTGTCTGTTAAATGTTGTGGCTAAATGTATGAAAAATGTATCTCTGTAATCTGTGGATCCCCTCGAAAACGAGATGGTACATCTCAAGGGGTTATTTCCAATAAAGAATTTCTATATATAATTTCTTTAGCGCGCAAACGGGCACGCGCGCGCTGTGGTTGGGAACTGCAATACTATTGCATATCGTGCTTCTGTGCCACTATATTGTACCGCTGTTTAAATTATGTAACCGTGACAGCCCTAAACGTACGTCCAGTCGTGAAGGTTACATTATACAAAGGTTCAGGCGGGGGCTTCGGTGGCTATAGCCACCAATGTTTTATCCAAAGCCACCAATAAATAAATAAATAAATAAAAAAGTGTTTTATTTTTTATTTATTTTTATTATATATCTATCACCCTAACCTAACCCTACCCCTAAGCCTAAAACCGAAATAAAATAACAAAAAATGGGGGGAAAAGTACCCAAATCCGCGAAATCTGCGGAAAAAAATGCGCGTGTGCGCCGGGGGGGGGGGGGGGGGGGGCACATGTGCCCGTTGCCTGCGGGGGATAAGCCCCCAACCTAGTAGAGACCTAGCGACGCGTCTGCAAAGGTCAGGTCTATTTAGAAGAGAAGTTACAGCTTCAGAAGATTAGCAGGCAGCATAAGCAGCTATTTTGTGGTCCCAAATATCTCCCTCTTCTCTCCTCTGCGTGGCCTTAATATATCGTTTCAGGGGCTCCTGACTCGGGGAACCTCCCTATCTCCTCCTTCTCTGAGGTTTCATATTCTGCTGTCTCATGCTATGATATCATTAGTTGTTGCCTTCTGTTGTCCCAGCGGACAACAGAAGTCACACAAACATGTTGATGTTCCCCCTTTGCCAATATGTAAATGAGATTAGCCTGATATCATCTTCACCTCTGTACACACTCTACATGTATTATAGTGGTGACCTTTTCCCTAGATTCACTGTCTTCTGGCTAAACTCTTCCCTTCCAATTAACCAATTAACATTGCCTCACTTTCACCAGCTTGTTCTCTCGCTACATAGGAATGAGGATCTGACTTCCAATTGTTCGCTGTCTCTCTGCTTCTATCCTTTAAGGCCAGAGAGATTGTCTGCGCTGTTTAACTCTTATTCTCCCACAGAACCTATGGTTGTTTTTGTTTTCCTCTATTAAGGATGAATAATAGGTGGCTCTGGCATTGCAGAGAGCCTTCCTATATATTTTAAGGCTGTTCTGCCAGGCTATACAGGATTCTTTCTGTTTGGTTGAACGCCATATCCTTTCAAGCTTACGTGACGTTCGCTTGAGATTTAGAGTTATACCATGGGGCTAGCCTCTCTTGCTTTATTACCCTCTTTCTTAAAGGAGCAACAGAGTCAAGCGTTGTCTGAAGGGAGCCTGTGACATTATCAACAAGGTGATCGACCTGCGAGGGACTATAAGTATAGAGATCTTCAATGGTGTTGGAATATACTGAGTTGATGGCTGATGGTATTGCTTCCTTAAATTTGCCCACAGCACTATCGGATAGATTTCTACCAAAGACATTTTTGTCCAATGGTGAGTAATCAATTCATGTAAAATCAAAAGTTATTAAATAGTGGTCGGAAAGGTTCTCATTATATGGGAAGACTATGAGATGTTCAATTTCAATACCATAGACCAAAACAAGGTCGAGGGTATGGTTGAACTTGTGAGTAGGTTTATCTACACACTGAGAGAGACCGATTGACTCAATTAATGAAATAAACGCTTTACTGGGGCTATCAGTTACTACATCCACGTGGATATTCATGTCGGCGGCCAAAATTATCAGAGTCTAGGACTAGGCGTGATAGAAACTCTGAGAATTCAGTGTATGCCCCAGGACGGCGGTACACTGTAACAAAGTCTTGAGGAATATGAGCATTTGTGTGACTTGGTGGAGTGGCTGTATTTAGGCAGACGTATTCTTGCTCACCCAGCCATGTTTCGGTATGACAAAGTAGATCAAGATGGTTGTCTGATATGATTTAATTTACCAATACACCTTTATAGCGTATAGATCTAATGTTCAGGAGTCCACATTTAATAATTTTGTTTTGTGGCACTACTGCATTTATTTTGATCTGTGCCAAGTTTTTATGCACAGCTCCTCGAACCCTTGGTTTCATATGCCTTGGGGGTCGAGTAGTTTCAATTGTTCTGATTTGTAGGGTAGGTGGCTGCTCTGGTGGAAGCACAGGTCATAGTTTATTGATAAACTCGTCTATATTTCTAGAGATGAGCGCTGCACCATCCCAAGTTAGATGTATGCAGTCTCTCCCCATCAGACCAGTTTTCCCCTCGAAGGTTTGCCAATGATTTACAAAGCCCACGTTATTAACTTAAATCAATATCACCAGAAGCAGAGATGTGTGTTTTAATGAGTCTAACATTCATTAGAAGGACAATATCAGTCACCAGAAGCAGAAACGTGTTTTAATGAGTCTAACATTCATTAGAAGGACAATATCAGTCACCAGAAGCAGAGACGTGTGTTTTAATGAGTCTAACATTCATTAGAAGGACAATATCAGTCACTAGAAGCAGAGACGTGTGTTTTAATGAGTCTAACGTTCATTAGAAGGACAATATCAGTCACTAGAAGCAGAGACGTGTGTTTTAATGAGTCTAACATTCATTAGAAGGACAATATCAGTCACCAGAAGCAGAGACGTGTGTTTTAATGAGTCTAACATTCATTAGAAAGACAATATCAGTCACCAGAAGCAGAGACGTGTGTTTTAATGAGTATAACATTCATTAGAAGGACAATATCAGTCACCAGAAGCAGAGACGTGTGTTTTAATGAGTCTAACATTCATTAGAAGGACAATATCAGTCACCAGAAGCAGAAACGTGTTTTAATGAGTCTAACGTTCATTAGAAGGACAATATCAGTCACCAGAAGCAGAGACGTGTGTTTTAATGAGTCTAACGTTCATTAGAAGGACAATATCAGTCACTAGAAGCAGAGACGTGTGTTTTAATGAGTCTAACGTTCATTAGAAGGACAATATCAGTCACTAGAAGCGGAGACGTGTGTTTTAATGAGTCTAACATTCATTAGAAGGACAATATCAGTCACCAGAAGCAGAGACGTGTGTTTTAATGAGTCTAACATTCATTAGAAGGACAATATCAGTCACCAGAAGCAGAGACGTGTGTTTTAATGAGTCTAACATTCATTAGAAGGACAATATCAGTCACCAGAAGCAGAGACGTGTGTTTTAATGAGTCTAACATTCATTAGAAGTACAATATCAGTCACTAGAAGCAGAGACGTGTGTTTTAATGAGTCTAACATTCATTAGAAGGACAATATCAGTCACCAGAAGCAGAGACGTGTGTTTTAATGAGTCTAACGTTCATTAGAAGGACAATATCAGTCACTAGAAGCAGAGACGTGTGTTTTAATGAGTCTAACGTTCATTAGAAAGACAATATCAGTCACTAGAAGCAGAGACGTGTGTTTTAATGAGTCTAACATTCATTAGAAGGACAATATCAGTCAGGCTTCAAGTGGTTAATAAAAACATAGGGGTAAAAGTTCCTTTCACACAAAGATTTGGCGGTCCCCCCTATAGTAACTCTGAGATCCCCCTAGGGGTTTAAACGTGTTTTAAAGTGAAATACCATTTTATGCCCCATTTTCAAAAATAGTGAAATTACCTGATTACATGCTCTCAACCTGTTGCATCACATTTTGTGAGTTTGTAGATCTGCTATTTTTGCTATCTATCTTTTTTTCTTTCTTTTTATTCATTTGTAATGAAATTGTCAACATATATTATGTCAGGTTTAAAGTAGTTAACAGTTTGATCTAATAGTAACTTTTCTACCAACATGTCCAACATGTTTTAAGAGAGATGGTTTCAGTATATTATTTTTGTTTTGTAAAATCTTGCAGGAGAGTAGAGTTCCTGAAACTGGTTGGAAATGAAGAGGAAGTAGAGAAATACTACAAAAATGCAGACCACCAGAACCTCATGGCAGGATTGCGCCAGCGTGCTGAGAAGGGACTGTTTGATGCATGGAAAGGCAAAATGAGAGAAAAGGTAACTAAAGCATCTTTAGAGGTTAACATGTGTCTTTATGTCTATTAGACTAGTCAAGGGTTCCCAAACCTTTCAGGCCCACGACACCCAAAATAATCATATTTGAACTGGAGACCCCCCAAAATAATCATATTTGAACTGGAGACCCCCCAAAATAATCATATTTGAACTGGGGACCCCCCAAAAAATCTTATTTGAACTGGAGACCCCCCAAAAAACATATTTGAACTGGAGACCCACCAAAAAAAACATATTTGAACTGGGGACCCCCCAAAATAATCATATTTGAACTGTGGACCCCCCAAAATAATCATATTTGAACTCGGGACCCCCCTGGGGATCCCGACCCCCAGTTTGGGGGTCTAGTTCATGTAATATTTAAGGTGTGTGTTTTTCCAGTTGCCACCCAAGGTGTTCCAGGGGATGGAGAAAAGGAGAGGGAAGACAGGATACTCTGAGAATGAACAATTGGAATTGCTGCGTTTCATACGCAATCTCCATCAGCACCAGTAAGTTGAATTTGATTACAATATAACAGTGTAGTCGCTCCCATTAATTTATAAGTACAAATATTATGTGTTCTAATGTGTAATAATTTCCCTGGGTGTGTAGTTCAAAGTGGGGTAGGATGTTTGTTAGAACTTGGTCAAGGTCACAATCAACAAAACTAGGTGGTAATGATCGGTAGGCTGCACATGTATAAAAATACAATTTAAAGACTTTTAAAGGAGGAGTTCACCCAAAAAATGACTTAATTTCTATCAATTGCACACCCCATGAAGCCTTGAATTCATGGATTTATTTTTGTTTTTGTGGCATTCCTGAGCCAATAATTTGATGACCGGGTGTGTATCCGGTAGGAGACACAAATAATCTACTTTGTGTCTCCTACCGGATACATTAGCCGGTAGGAGACGGGAATCAAATCATTGGTTTAGGAATGCCACAAAAACAAAAATAAATCCATGAATTCAAGGCTTCATGGGGTGTGCAATTGATAGAAAATAATTAATTTTTTGGGTGAACTACTCCTTTAAGACCTTTTTAATACCAAATTGGCCAAATTGTCAAATATTACATAAGAAAGAGGAAAATATTGTGAAAATAGCTGATCTACAAGCTCACATCGCCTCGCAGTAAGAGGCGAATAATGTGATGGGAACTGATAACTTCACACAGCCACAACACAAAGATAATACACACATTTTGTGTTATACATTTCTTTATCTTTTGTCTTCTCTGGCTCATATTGAAGCTTGTCAATGATTAGGAGCCATGAAGCTGAATTCAGTAATGTGATGTGTTTTATTACTTTATAAAGCAGCAGTTAGATGTCAGTGTGTTCAGTACTTTATAAAGCAGCAGATAGATAGATGTCAGTGTGTTCAGTACTTTATAAAGCAGCAGATAGATAGATGTCAGTGTGTTCAGTACTTTATAAAGCAGCAGATAGATAGATGTCAGTGTGTTCAGTACTTTATAAAGCAGCAGATAGATAGATGTCAGTGTGTTCAGTGCTTTATAAAGCAGCAGTTAGATAGAGATGTCAGTGAGTTCATCATAACATTTAGTGTTCAGTGATCACTGCTTTGTGTGTTTACAGTGCTGAGGCTGCTGCTGACATTGACCTGATGGAGATGTTTCCTGGTCTGTTTGACTGTGTCTACCTGTTTGCCCAAGACCAAGGCTGGAACACACGAGTCACCCTGAAGAAGATGTTCATGGCCACAAAAATAATCACATTGAAAAAACCACTACACACACAAAGAGAATGGAACAGAATCAGTAAAAGGTGGAGTCAACAGTTAGAGAAGCTTGCAAACACTCATGAGGATGACAAAGTTGTCAAAGTTGGGAATGTTGTGATGGGGAAAAGTGGTGAATTCCGCATCGCAAAGGAAAGTGATGGAACTGAGGTGTTCTTGGGGTTAAGAGATGATGGCACTGAAGTTGCAGTGAAGAGAATGACAACATTAAACTATGAAGTGCTGAAGAATGAGCCAGGCTTTTTACGTCTTCCAGAGCTTGCTGATCCTTCCATTGTACGATATGTGGACTATAAAGAGGATAAGAACTTTGTATACCTTGTGCTTCAGTTATGTGAATACACACTGAAAGAATATATCCAGTTAGGAAGTGAATTTCCTGGAGGCCGTCTTTGTAAACAGGAGATTGCACAACAAGTTCTCACTGGCTTAAAGATACTCCATCATCAGAATCCTCCAATTCTCCACCGCAATATCACGCCCTGGAATGTCTTCATTGGTAAGTTTTATGTTTATGTTTATTTAGCTTTCATCATGATCACAGGTTTATAAAGACAGCTGGCATTAAAAACACTGAAATATTTAGCTGATTACAACATTATACAACTTCCATCTTTATAAATCAAAAGTTCAGAGTAAAAAATGTGCAGTTGTCTATCTAAAAATCGAATAGAGCGCCGAAGTCGGATGTCACTGCCACTAGAGGGCGCTGTTTCACTGGTTCGTGGCTTTCATGTGTTGAAATCCCCATTTGGGAATCTTAGATCACATCATTTAAGAACTGTGCTCCAAACATAAACACACCACCCTGGCGTTTTTGTCAGGGGGGTGGCTCTGCATCGTTTATGATATTCATTCATATTTGATACAGCCTGTTTCTGGCGAAAATTGAAAAAATTCTGCCTTATAAAGTCTTAAGAACTACTACTTCCGGGTCTGAAATCACTGTCCCTATAACAGCCGTGTTCATGGGAAATGTAGTCTTTGGGTTGTTTGACTGGTTTCTAGTGTTTATATTGTGTTACTCTTTGGGTAAATGTGTACATTTACACCTTCAGTCGATGCTTCATATCCATATGAGTAAAATCTCCACGGTGGTGTGTTTATTTTTGGAACACAGTTCTTATATGAAGCGATCTAAGATTCCCCAATGAGGATATCAATACAAAAAGTAAAGCCTGCTGAAAAGTGCCCTCTACTGGCAGTGACGTCAGGACTTCGGTGCTCTATAACCTAAAACTCAAATCTAAAATCCACTATAATTTAAGAGTATGCAGGTTTATTCATAAAGCACTTTTTCTCTTCCTAGAAACGTAGTGGAGCCAAAAGTACAATATTTGTGATGAAATGTAGTGGAGTGAATGTTATAAATGTCCCAAAATACTCTTATTAGTCCTCAAATGTAAATAACTTTGGTAAAAGTTTGAGATTGAGATTTGAATAATAATCAAACCAAAATAGCCGATCTACAAGCAGCGCGACACGTTGTGAGCTTGTAGATCTACTATACACGGAAGGAAAACACTTCCCCCTACGTCATCAGCCCCAGCCAATCACACAGATTGGATCTCAACAGAGCCAAACTGTTTCCACCAGCGAAGAATGAATTTACCTAACTCTGGTCCACTGTGCCAGGAGCAGTGTTATTCTATAGATGGAAACATCCTTTTAACGAGCGAGGTCTAAACTGTAGTAAAAATAAAGAAAACAATGTCGCTACTCACCGAAACAAAGACAGTTTTATAATGTTGAAAGACTGTTCTCCGCGGTGGGAAACATCTCAGAACCTTTTGTGTAAAATACACTTATGGCCAGAAAATAAAATATGACCTCCAGATGGAACATCTTTGATTGACCCAAGTGCACATTCAGTGTCTGTAGGAGGGTGCAGGGTACCTGGACCTCTACGACTGGACCATAGTCATATCATCCACATATTTACACTGGTCTGTTCCAAGAAGACAAATAAAACAAGCACCTAATGTATTTTAGTCATTTAAAAACATATTTTTTTATATTTATCTACCAAATTCACCCTGCAGATGTTACAAGGAAGGCCAGATTGGCCAATTTTGGAATAAGCAGTGCAGGAAAAACAAGCTGGAGGGCGAAGGAGACTATGGATGGTGTACCGTATACAAGAAGTGCTGACATCCAGGTTTGTTGTTATTCTGCATGAGAACAATTTAATCAATGAAAAAGTATGCATAGCGTTCATGCAGGGTACGGAAGTGTCATACGCTCAGCTGTAATCAGCTGTCTGTCTGTTGATTGCTTTCAATCGGCCACGTTTTCCTACACACCAATCACACATCATTCCCTCAACAAGGCGGTCTGTTTAAATACGGCTCCCTCCTAAACACTGCTCTTCAATTGCTGCCACTGGCAATAGCTTGCCTCCACCACCCCAGCCTCCTTATAGTTCAGAGTCATTACTTAAGGGGTTGATCTGAAATTCATGTGTGCATGTGTAACACCCGGGGGATTTGGACCCGGGTTTCCTGCTTGGAAAGCCAACATCTTAACTGCTAAGCCAAAGGGATATCCCTATCGTTCGGGGGAGATATTAGTCTTTCAGGTCATCAGGCTGAGGTAGTGAACCACTCTGTTACACATGGCTCTAAAGTAAACTGGAATTTAATGTTTGCATGGCTCTAAACTGAATGCAATGTTCTATGGCATTAATGTTAAAATGCATTCAAGTTTGCACGACTCAAGTTAATCTGATTAAATGTCTTGCAATGGGCTCTTGTATACCTGTGGGGGGTTTTGTATAGCGTTCCCTGATTTTGCTTAGCATGCTGCTTGGCAAAATGTAGGGAACATCTTAAAGAGCGGAGCCATTAACGCCAAGTTTAACTGTATTCTATTTGTTGCAATTTAATGGTTAAATCTACTTTGACGTGAGTGTTCCTGACTGAACAACACATACTGTCACTAAATGTTCATGTTCATTCTGAAGGTGGCTGGGATGTTGTTATATTACATCCTGTCTGGAGGACACCATCCATTTGGCAACGGCCCTTGGCGTGAAACCGGCATTCTGACTGGAGACTTCGACATTGAGGATGCTGACGATGACATTGGCAAGGATCTCATCGGGTGGATGATCAATGAAGACCCAGAGAACAGACCTACAGTGGAGGAATGCTTGGCTCATCCCTACTTCTGGGGAAATGAAAAGTATGAGAAACAGTAAAATATTTTCCATTGTACACATAGTATTTTATTATACTCTCACTGACATCTCAATGTTATTTATTCCTGTTTCTAGTGACTGATTTTGTCCTTCTAAGGCATTACTTTCTTTCAATTTAAAAAACATATTTTTCATAAAATGTCATTGAAAGATGGGCTAACATTCATGAGAAGGACAATAACAGTCAGGCTTCAAGTGGTTAAACATGGGGGAAAGTTCCTTTCACACAAAGATTTAGCGGCCCCCCCTGGGGCCGTAACTCTGAGATCCCCCTAGGGGTTTAAAAGTGTTTTAAAGTGAAATACCATTTTAAGACCTACTTTCAAAAGTAGTGAAAATACCTGATTCCATGCTTTCAACCTGTTACATCACATTTTGTTTAGCTTGTAGATCTGCTATTTTTGCTATCTATCTTTCTTCACATATGTATATTTTTTCGTTTGTAATGAAATTCTAAACATATATATGCCAGGTTTAAAGTAGTTAACAGTTTGATCTAACAGTAACTTTTCTACCAACATGTTTTAAGAGAGATGGTTTTAGTAAATTATTTTTGTTTTGTCAAATCTTGCAGGAAAGTAGAGTTCCTGAAACTGTTTGGAAATGAAGAAGAAGTAAAGAACTACAGTCACCCAGACCATCAGAACCTCCTGGAAGACTTGGACCGTCGAGAACTGTTTAATGATGAGGATGGATGGAAAGACGCAATGAAAGCCAAGGTAACTAAAGCATCTTTAGAGGTTAACATTTGTCTTTATGTCTATTAGACTAGTCAAGGGTTCCCAAACCTTTAAGGCCACAACCCCCAAAATTATCATATTTGAACTGAGGACCCCCCAAAATTATCATATTTGAACTGGGGACCCCCCCAAATTATCATATTTGAACTGGGGACCCACCAAAATTATCATATTTGAACTGGGGACCCCCCAAAAATATCATATTTGAACTGAGGACCCCCCCCCCCACCCGGACAAGCACTTGGAATTGTAGGCATTATCTTTAGTTTGACTCCGTTCCATGCACGGATAAATATTGTGAAAATAGCCGATCTACAAGCTCACAACGCCTCTTAGTGCGAGGCGTTGTGAGCTTGTAGATCGGCTATTTTCACAATATTTATCCGTGCATGGAACGTGCAAGGCAACTCTTTCTTCTGTAATATTTGCCAATTTAGTATTAAAAAGATAAAAGTAAAAAAAAAAAGTAATGTAAATGTCACTTTATAAATGTGCAGATACCCTGTATACACTTATACTGTATGTTGGTTTGTTTACTGTTGAGGGAGAAAACAATGTTGCACGTTAAGCTAATCATCTGGGGACCCTCCAAAATAATTTGGGGTCTAGTTCATGTAATATTTAAGGTGTATGTTTTTCCAGTTGCCACCCAAGGTGTACCAGGAGATGGAGGAAAGGAGAGGGAAGACAGTATACTCCAAGAATGTATGTGAATTGCTGCGCTTCATATGCAATCTCCATGAGCACCAGTAAGTTGAATTTGATTTGAAAATAACAGTGTAGTCGCTAACATTAATTTAGAAGTACAATTATAGATTTGTCCACTTCCTTGGACTTCATAAAATGTGGCATTAATGATCAGTAGGCTGCCCCCCCCTCCCCCTCAAAACATTAATATGCGTTGGGTTGAAAAGGTCAAAGGTCATGGTCACCATTGACAGACATTGCCCTCCACCCAGGTGCATTTGTTTAATCTATCGCACGCACGCACACAGCCAGCAGCCCCGTCATCATAAAGTTAATCTCATATGGAATATGATGATATCATTATGTGATGAAAAATGATAAATGTTTCACAGCATTTTATTTCATTCAGTTTTAAATGTTTTATCTTCTCTGTCTCATATTGAAGCTTGTCAATGATTAGGAGCCAAGAAGCTGAATTCAGTAATGTGATGTGTTTTATTACTTTTTAAGCAGCAGATAGATAGATGTCAGTGTGTTCAGTACTTTATAAAGCAGCAGTTAGATAGATGTCAGTGTGTTCAGTACTTTATAAAGCAGCAGTTAGATAGATGTCAGTGTGTTCAGTACTTTATAAAGCAGCAGATAGATAGATGTCAGTGTGTTCAGTACTTTATAAAGCAGCAGATAGATAGATGTCAGTGTGTTCATCATAACATTTAGTGTTCAGTGATCACTGCTTTGTGTGTTTACAGTGCTGAGGCTGCTGCTGACATTGACCTGATGGAGATGTTTCCTGGTCTGTTTGACTGTGTCTACCTGTTTGCCCAAGACCAAGGCTGGAACACACGAGTCACCCTGAAAAATATGTTCATGGCCACAAACAAAAAAATACTACTCACACAACGAAAATGGCTCAGAATCAGTAAAAGGTGGAGTCAAGAGTTAGAGAAGCTTGCGAACACTCATGAGGATGACAAAGTTGTCAAAGTTGGGAATGCTGTGATGGGGAAAGGTGGTGAATTCCACATAGCAAAGGGAATAGATGGAACTGAGGTGTACTTGGGGTTAAGAAATGACGGCACTGAAGTTGCAGTGAAGAAAATGACTAAAGAAAACTATGAAGTGCTGAAGAACGAGAAAGACTTTTTAAGTCTTACAGAGCTTGATGATCCTTCCATTGTACGATATGTGGACTTTGTAGAGGATGAGAACTTTGGATACCTTGTTCTTCAGTTATGTGAATACACACTGGAAGACCACATCATGGGAGGAATTGAATTTCCTGGAGGCCGTCTTTCTGAACAGGAGATTGCACAACAAGTTTTCACTGGCTTAAAGATACTCCATCATCAGGATCCTCCAATTCTCCACCGCAATATCAAGCCTCAGAATGTCTTGATTGGTAAGTGTTATGTTTAATGTTTATTTAATATTGATCATGATCACAGGTTTAAAAAGACAGGTGGCATTAAAACACTGAATTATTTTTCTTGCTGATTACACTATAGAACTTCAATCTTCATAAATCAAAAGTTCAGAATCTAAAATGTGCAGTCTATCTAAAAATCTAATAACCTAAAACACAATTCTAAAATCCACTATCATTTAACAGTATGCAGGCTTAAGTGGTTTATTCATAATGCACTTTTTCTCTTCCTAGAATTGGAGTGGAGTCAAAAATACAATATTTGTCATGAAATGTACAGTGAATGTTATAAATGTCCCAAAATACTATGATTAGTCCTCAAATGGAAATGAGTTAGTACATGTTTGAGATCGATGTGGAAATAATAATCAAACCAAGATGGCAGATCTACAAGCTCACGCCGCGCTGCGACACATTGTGAGCTTGTAGGTCTACTATTTTACAGAAGGGAAACACTTCCCTCTATGTCATCGGATTGCAGCTCGACAGAGCTAAACTGTTTCCACCAGCGAAGAAGGAATTCACGGAAGCAAAGACAGTTTTATAATGTTGAAAGACTGTTCTTCGTGGTGGGACACATATCAGAAACACACCTTTTGTGTAAAATGCACTTAAGGCCAGAAAATAAATTATGTCCGCCAGATAGAAAATCTTTGATTGACCCAACTGCACATTCAGTGTCTGTAGGAGGGTGCAGGGTACCTGGACCTCTACGACTGGGCCATAGTCATATCATCCATGTATTTACACTGGTCTGTTACAAGATGAAAAATAAAACAAGCACCTAATGTATTTTAGTCATTTAAAATATGTTTTTTATTCATCTACCAAATTTACCCTGCAGATGTTACAAGGAAGGCCAGATTGGCCGATTTTGGAATAAGCAGACGGCTGACCAGAGGACAAGGCATTACAGATTGCTGGAAGGCGAAGGAGACCATTAATGCAGAATATGGTGATGAAGATGTTCCGTATAAAAGAAGTGCTGACATCCAGGTTTGTTGTTATTCTGCATGAGAACAATTTAATCAATGAAAAATTAGGCATAGCGTTAGTTCATGGAGGGCACAGAAGTCTCATACGCTCAGCTTTAATCAGCTGTCTGTCTGCTGATTGCTTTCAATCGGCCACGCTTTCCTACACACCAATCATACATCATATCCTCAACAAGGCGGTCTGTTTAAATACGACTCCCTCCTAAACACTGCTCTTCAATTGCTGCCACTGGCAATAGCTCCTTATAGTTCAGAGTCATTACTCAAGCGGTTGAACTAAAATTCATGTGTGCATGTGTAACACCCGAGATTCAAACCCGGGTCACCCGCTTGGAAAGCCAACATCTTAACCGCTAAGCCAAAGGGATATCTCTGTCATTTGGGGGAGATATTAGAGTTTCACGTCATCAGGCTGAGGTAGTGAACCACTCTGTTACACATGGCTCTTAAATAAACTGGAATTTAATGTTTGCATGGCTCTAAACTGAATGCAATGTTCTATGGCTTTAATGTTAAAATGCTTTAAGGTTTTGCATAGCGTTCCCTGATTTTGCTTAGCATGCTGTTTAGCAAAATGTAGGGAACATCTTAAAGAGCGGAGCCATTAACGCCAAGTTTAACTGTATTCTTTTTGTTTAAATTTAATGGTTAAATCTACTTTGACGTGAGTGTTCCTGACTGAACAACACATACTGTCACTAAATGTTCATGTTCATTCTGAAGGTGGCTGGGATGTTGTTATATTACATCCTGTCTGGAGGACACCATCCATTTGGCTCCATTGTTTGTGAAGCCGACATTCAGGATGGAAAGTACAAACTGGACCATGTTCAGGATGTGGTTGCCAAGGATCTCATCGAGAGGATGATCAATGAAGACCCAGAGAACAGACCTACAGTGGAGGAATGCTTGGATCATCCCTACTTCTGGGGAAATGAAAAGTATGAGAAACAGTCAAATATTTTCCATTGTACACATAGTATTTTATTATACTCTCACTGACATCTCAGTGTTATTTATTCCTGCTTTTAGTGACTGATATTTTCCTTCTAAGGCATTACTTTCTTTCAACATATTTTTCATAAAAAGTCATTGAAAGATGGTCTAACATTCATTAGAAGGACAAAATCAGTCAGGCTTCAAGTGGTTAATAAAAACATGGGGGTAAAAGTTCCTTTCACACAAAGATTTAGCGGCCCCCCTTGTAGTAACTCTGAGATCCCCCAGGGGTTTAAACGTGTTTTAAAGTGAAATACCATTTTAAGCCCTATTTTCAAAAGTAGTGTAATTACCTGATTCCATGCTTTCAACCTGTTACATCACATTATTTGAGCTTGTAGATCTGCTATTTTTGCTATCTATCTTTTTTCATATATATATATTTTTTCATTTGTAATGAAATTCTCAACATATATTTGCCAGGTTTAAAGTAGTTAACAGTTTGATCTTACAGTAACTTTTCTACCAACAAAGTCCAACATGTTTTAAGAGTGATGGTTTTAGTAAATTATTTTTGTTTTGTCATATCTTGCAGGAAAGTAGAGTTCCTGAAACTGGTTGGAAATGAAGAAGAAGTAGAAAACTACAGTCACCCAGACCACCAGAACCTCATGGAAGACTTGGACCGTCGAGGACCGTTTGATGAATGGAAAGACACAATGAAAGCCAAGGTAACTAAAGCATCTTTAGAGGTTGACATGTGTCTTGTGTCAAGGGTTCCCAAACCTTTCAGGCCACAACCCCCCAAAATAATCATATTTGAACTGGGGACCCTGTGTCATAGCAAAGATGTACAACCGCATGATACTAAACCGGATTAGGGACGCCATTGACCCACACCTGAGGGACAACCAAAATGGCTTCAGAAAGGGAAGGACCACCGTAGGTCAGATCCTGGCCTTAAGGAGGATCATCGAGGAGGTGAAGAAGAACAACTTGACAGCAGTGCTGTGTTTTATTGACTTCAAAAAGGCCTTTGATTCAATAGACAGAGGCATAATGCTGAAAATCCTCAAGGCTTACGGGGTACCCCCGAATCTACTCCGGGCCATAGAGGCCATGTACAAGGGCAAAAGAGCCAAGGTGGTAACCCCAGATGGCATCAGCGAGGATTTCCAAATCCTAGCAGGGGTGCAGCAGGGAGACACTCTTGCCCCCTTCCTCTTTGTCATAGCCCTGGACTACGCGCTCAGGAAAGCCATCAACGGGCGGGAGCAGGAGCTTGGCTTCACAATTACACCAAGGAAGTCCAGAAGAAACCCTGCTATAGCCCTGGCAGACCTAGACTACGCAGATGACATCTGCCTGGTGTCTGACCGCGTGGAGCAGGCACAGGAACTCCTGAACAGAGTGGAGGTGGAATGTGCTAAGGTTGGCCTCAGACTGAATGCAAAGAAGACTGAGGTAATCACCTATAACATCATCATGGACCATCCGCCGATTACAACATCAGATGGCAAAGCTCTGCGAGAGGTCAATGACTTCAAATACCTGGGTTCCTGGGTGAACTCCACAGAACAGGACGTTAAGGTCAGGAAGGCACTAGCGTGGAGGGCCCTGAACGGTATGTCAAGAGTATGGTGCTCGAATCTCCCTCGACACTTAAAGCTAAGCCTATTCCACGCCACTGTGGAGTCTGTCCTCCTGTATGGCTGCGAAAGCTGGACCCTGACACCCAACCTGCAGAAGTCCCTGGATGGGTGCTACACCAGAATGCTACGAACTGTTCTGAATGTGGACCAGAACATCCACATTACCAACAAGGACCTGTACGGGCAACTGCCGAGGCTCAGCAAGAAGGTAGCAGTCAGGAGGATGAGACTGGCCGGCCACTGCCACAGACATCGGGAGCTCCCGGCCAGCAGGCTGGTCCTGTGGGAACCAACGCGCGGGCATCGATCGCGAGGACGTTCCGTGCTAACGTATGTGGACGTCCTGAAGAAGGATGTGGGAGCTGAAAGCTCTGCGGAGCTGGCCGGGTGTATGGAGAATCGGAGGGATTGGAGACTCCGATGGAAGCTCGTCTGAGGACGACTGAGAGAGAGAACTGGGGACCCCCCCAAAATTATCATATTTGAACTGAGGACTCCCCAAAATAATCATATTTGAACTGGGGACCCCCCCAAAATTATCATATTTGAACTGAGGACCCCCAAAATAATCATATTTGAACTGGGGACCCCCAAAATAATCATATTTGAACTGGGGACCCCCAAAATAATCATATTTGAATGAGGACCCCCCACCCTGACAAGCACTTGGAACTGTAGGCATTATCTTTAGTTTGACTCGGTTCCATGCACGGATAAATATTGTGAAAATAGCCGATCTACAAGCTCACAACGCCTCTTAGTGCGAGGCGTTGTGAGCTTGAAGATCGGCTATTTTCACAATGTTTGCCTCTTTCTTCTGTAATATTTGCCAATTTGGTATTAAAAAGGTCTTAAAAGTAATGTAATTGTAACTTTATAAATGTGCAGATACCCTGTATACACTTATACTGTATGTTGGTTTGTTTAATGTTGAGTGAGAAAACAATGTTGCACATTAAGATAATCATCTTAGAGGAGGGGCCCCTCCAAAATAATTTGGAACCCCAGTTTGGGGGTCTAGTTCATGTCATATTTAAGGTGTGTGTTTTTCCAGTTGCCACCCAAGGTGTACCAGGAGATGGAGGAAAGGAGAGGGAAGACAGGATACTCTGAGAATGGATTTGAATTGCTGCGCTTCATACACAATCTCCATGAGCACCAGTAAGATGAATTTGATTTGAAAATAACAGTGTAGTCGCTAACATTAATTTAGAAGTACAATTATAGATTTGTCCACTTCCTTGGGTGTGTAGTCTTACCTAAAGTGGGGTAGGATGTTTGGTAGAACTTGGTCAATATATAGCCATTTTTTTCATTTTTATGAAAAAAAAAAACATGAAAATGCTTTGGGTTGAAAAGGTCAAGGGTCATGGTCACCATTGACAGACATTGCCCTCCACCCAGGTGCATTTGTTTAATTCATCACACACACACACACACACACACACACACACACACACACACACACACACACACACACACACACACACACACACACACACACACACACACACACACACACACACACAGCCAGCCAGCAGCCCCATCATCATAAAGTTAATGTCATATGGAATATGATGATATCATTATGTGATGAAAACTGATAAATGTTTCACAGCATTTTATTTTCAGTTGTATGTTCAACCAGTTCCACATTCAGTTTTAAATGTTTTATCTTCTCTGTCTCATATTGAAGCTTGTCAATGATTAGGAGCCAAGAAGCTGAATTCAGTAATGTGATGTGTTTTATTACTTTATAAAGCAGCAGTTAGATAGATGTCAGTGTGTTCAGTACTTTATAAAGCAGCAGTTAGATAGATGTCAGTGTGTTCAGTACTTTATAAAGCAGCAGATAGATAGATGTCAGTGTGTTCAGTACTTTATAAAGCAGCAGATAGATAGATGTCAGTGTGTTCAGTACTTTATAAAGCAGCAGTTAGATAGATGTCAGTGTGTTCAGTACTTTATAAAGCAGCAGTTAGATAGATGTCAGTGTGTTCAGTACTTTATAAAGCAGCAGTTAGATAGATGTCAGTGTGTTCAGTACTTTATAAAGCAGCAGATAGATAGATGTCAGTGTGTTCAGTACTTTATAAAGCAGCAGATAGATAGATGTCAGTGTGTTCAGTACTTTATAAAGCAGCAGTTAGATAGATGTCAGTGTGTTCATCATAACATGTAGTGTTCAGTGATCACTGCTTTGTGTGTTTACAGTGCTGAGGCTGCTGCTAGGATTGACCTGATGGAGATGTTTCCTGGTCTGTTTGACTGTGTCTACATGTTTGTCCTAAAGCAAGGCTGGAACACACAAGTCACCCTGGAGAAGATGTTAAGGTCGACGTCCACACATCTTAGCGACAGTGGTGCTTCTAGCTCTGATGGTGCTTCTAGCTCTGATGATGGTGCTTCTAGCTCTGATGATGGTGCTTCTAGCTCTGATGATGCCCTGATGGGGCCCCCCATTCAGCCCCCCTCTCGCATCATCATCGCAGCTTTTAACTCTGATGGTGCTACTCTGATTGTGATGCTTCTAGCTCTGATGCTGCTTCTATACTGCTGGTTCTATCCCCCCCACCCATTCAGCCCCTCGAATAATTTTAAAGACGTACTGAAGTGACATTTTCGGTCATTTTATTTTGAAGGTTCAGCCTGAAACGTCGGCTCAACGACTCTAAACCAATCAGAAGGTCCCATCCCTTCAGGCTATGGGACGTTGGATCTCAATCACTTCAGCTGTGCGTAACACGGCTAGTGTTTGTTTACAAGTGAGAGAGAGACGGCCAGTGAAGCACGTTTGCTACTACCTGGCTTATTTCTAACCTATAATGTTTTCAGATACATATTTTAGTGTGCAGATGAAGTTTAAAATGAGTAATACACTCATCTTCAATGAGATTCAAAACGGAGTATCTCTGTAATTAAAATCAGCTGTGTTTGAAGAACGTGCAGCTATGGGAATCAAACATGTAATCAAGATTCATTTATATTCATGAAGGCTGCGTTATGTCATCACGCAGCACGTTTTCGTTTACAGGAAGTAATTAAGATTGGCTTTTTAGGGACTTTAGATGTAAAAATACACAAAAATGTTTTTTTTTTTCATTTTTTTTGCATCTATTGTTAGGTATGCCCATATGATGACCGTACGGATATGCTCTAAAAGTGTGAAAAACATATTTTTCATTTCACTACACCTTTAATATCAGAATAGTGATGTATTATTGTATATATTATTATATACAATAATATTATTATTTCAGCTGTTATGATTCATAACATGTAAACATGACCCGCTTTAATTACTTCAGTCTATATTAGTAGCTTAATGACTAGTATTAACATTATACTGTCTTTTTTATGTCCAATGTATTTGTATTTAAGTTCATTAAGTTAACATAAGTATAACTAAATGCATTTGAAATTAAATACAAATGTTACTTTTCAGGATTCCAATTGAAAAATAGGCAAAAACAATCTGGATTCGAATTCAAAAATAGCAAAAATAGTTGATCTACAAGCTCAACGCATCACATCTCGATGCTTGTAGATCTGCTATTTTAACTACTTTCGTGCGACACTCTTGTATGATGAAGTAGAACATTAATTCACAAAGAAACAAACAGTTTAAATGTGGAGATATGAGGTTTCTGCCCGACAACAACGATATATTAAACATATTTAAAATAATTACATTACAAATATCTATCTGGTTTTTGTAATGATATGCTTAGCCTTCCAGGCCACTAGGTGGCACAGTGGTACAGTATGTCAGAATACAATGCTCTGTATTTATGTGCTTAGTATTCCAGGCCACTAGGGGCACTGTGGCATGTCAGAATAACATGCTTTGTATTCATGTGGGAGAACGCAGAATAAACGCCATTCATGGCTGAGCAGTCAATGTGGTCAGACTTCAAATCATTACATGGTGTCAGAACAGACGAATTCTCGCCAATATGGATGGATTAAAAGCACCAGATGCATTGAAATTGGATGGAAATATTGCTGAAAACTGGAAAAGATGGAGACAAAAGTTTGAACTTTACATGATAGCCACTGGCATTGAAAACAAGGCACAGAAGGTACAGTCCAGCACGTTGCTACATGTGATTGGGGATGAAGCTCTGGAGATATATAACACATTTGTGTTCGTTAATGGTGAAGATAAAACAAAGCTCAAAACCCTACTGGAGAAATTCGATGCACATTTTACACCCCAAAAAAATGTCACATTTGAAAGACACGTGTTTAATATGCGTGTTCAGGCTCCCAATGAAAATATTGACCAATTTGTCACAGACTTGAGAACAAAAGCAAAATCATGCGAATATGGTGATCTGTGTGACAGTTTAATAAAAGACAGAATTGTCGTGGGAATTAGAGACGACCAAATAAGGGCTAAACTGCTGAGAACTAAGGATTTAGACTTGACCAAGGCTGTGTCAATATGTCGTGCTGCAGAAGCAAGTCGCACACAAATGGATCAGCTGCAAACTGCACAGGCTGAATGCACCATCAATGAAGTAAAAAGAGAGCGCCCAGAACGTCCAAGAACGTCACACATGGAGAACAAGGTGCAAGATTGCAAATACTGTGGCAGAGACCACCAGAAGGGGAAATGTCCGGCATATGGCGAAAAATGCAGAAAATGTGGGAAAATGAACCACTTCTCCACCAAATGCATGTCCAAGACTTATTCAGCAAAGAAGCCAATACACATGGTGGAAGAGCAGTCAGATTCAGAAACAGAATTCTATGTTGACATGGTGAAAGCAAACCACGGGGAAGACTGGGAAGTGAACTTAAAAATCAGTGACCGTAAAGTCAGATTTAAAATAGATACAGGTGCCCAATGCAACGTCATCCCAGAGTCCATTCACAGAGAAATTTGCGATAAATTGGAAAAGTCAACAGCTAAATTGGTGACATATGCAGGACATTGCTTAATGCCAAAGGGCAAATGCCGACTGTTGTCTGAATACAAAGGAAAATACTATGACATCAAATTTCAAGTTGTGGATAAAAAAGTGCAACCGGTGCTAGGACTAAAAAGCAGCGTGCACCTGGGCCTCATAAAACGAGTTGGTGAGGTGAAATATTCCAGAGACTCATGTCTGAGATGTTTGAGGACATAGAAGGAGTGGAGGTGATTGTGGATGACATCCTTGTGTGGGGGCAAGATGAAGAACAGCATAATCAGAGACTCAAAAGAGTGATGGACCGAGTGAGAGAAAAACACATAAGACTGAATCCACAAAAATGCACATTCAAAGCTCAGAAAGTCACCTACATGGGACACATCCTGACAGCCGATGGATTAAACCCAGATCCGAAGAAAGTGGAAGCAGTCAGAAAAATGCAGAAACCCACTAACAAGACAGAGTTACAACAATATTTGGGGATGGTAACATACCTGGGCAAGTTTCTACCACAGTTGTCCACTGTCACTGCCCCACTACGAATCCTGCTGGAAAAGACCACAGAATGGAGCTGGATGGAGGAGCAGGACAAGAGCTTTGAAAACCTGAAAAAAATGGTCACTGAAGCTCCAGTACTACATTTTTATAATGCATCTTGTCCTGTGAAACTGAGTGTGGATGCCTCTAGCTGTGGAGTCGGAGCAGTGCTGTTCCAGGATGAGCGCCCCATAGCTTATGCATCAAAAGCATTTACGGACACTCAAAAACGATATGCACAAATAGAAAAGGAGCTGGCTGCCATAGTGTTCGGCTGTGACAAATTCTACCAGTATCTCTTTGGACGGCCATTTGAAGTTGAAACAGACCACAAGCCATTGGAAAGTATCATGAAAAAGCCTTTGATGGAGACCCCATTAAGACTCCAGAAAATGCTCCTCAGACTACAGAAATACAACATGACAGTGAAATACAAGAAAGGAAAAGAACTGTATGTAGCAGACGCACTGAGCAGGAACTACATGAAGGAAACTTATGATGATGTACAGGTCTGCGCAGTCATGTGTTTACCTATAGCACCTGCCAGACTGGACGAAATTTGTACAGAGACCGCGAAGGACCAGAACCTCACAGTGTTAAAAAAAAGTCATCCTCCAGGGCTGGCCTAACGAAAAGTCAGAAATGCCAGACGAGGCCAAGCCGTACTGGGACTACAGGTGCGAATTGACTGTGGAGGATGAACTGATTCTCAAGGGTAACAGAGTAGTGATTCCAGACACTCTGAGGAAGAACATGTTGAAGAAATTGCATGCCAGCCACCAAGGGATTGAAAAAACCAAAAGACTGGCGAGGGATATCATGTTTTGGCCAGGGATGTCAGCCCAGATAGCTGACGTGGTGTCAAAATGTTCCATATGCAACACATACAAAAGGCAGAATTGCAAAGAGCCCATGATTGGTCATGACATACCAGACAGACCCTGGCAAAAGATAGCCACAGACATTTTCGAACTGAATGGAGAACAGTACTTGATCCTGGTTGACTACTATTCCAGCTTCTTCGAAGTTAATAAACTAACTAGTACAAAAAGCCAGTCAGTCATCAACATCTGCAAACAGCAATTTGCACGTCATGGAATAGCAGATGAGCTCGTTTCGGATAATGGGACTCAGTACTCATCCGCAGAATTCAAGCAATTCAGTGTGGAATATGGCTTTAAACACACTACATCATCTCCCACATACCCCCAATCTAATGGGAAGGCAGAAAAGGCGGTGCAGATCGCAAAGACATTGCTGAGAAAAGCTAAAGCAGACAAAACAGACCCTTACCTCGCCCTGTTGGATTATCGAAATACGCCTTTGGATGGCCTTCCTTCACCAGCACAGTTACTCATGGGCCGTAGAACAAAAACAAGGCTGCCCACACAAAAACTGCTACTGCCAGAAAAGATGGAAGGAGTGCGGGACAAACTAAAAGCAAACCAGGCCAAAAAGAAACACTACTATGACAAAGGATCACACACGCTGCCAACCCTCAAACCAGGTGACGCCGTGAGGGTGAGAGAGGGTAAGCAGTGGAGGCCTGCCAAAGTATTGAGAACAACCCCTGAGCCACGGTCATATGTGGTTGAAGCAGATGGTCATCAGTACAGGCGAAATAGACGGGAGCTGATCAGAACATACGAGGAAACCCCTGCTCCAACTGAGGAAACCCCTGCTCCAACTGAAGAGGGACCAGAGGAGAAAGGACCAAGACGTTACCCAGGGAGAGAGCGCAAGCCTAGAGAAAAACTAGACTTACGAACAGTTGTATCCCTGCAGTCTAAGTACCAAACACACTCTCTCACGCACACACACGACAACCCACACACACACACACACACACACACACACACACACACACACACACACACACACACACACACACACACACACACACACACACACACACACCAAAAATGACTTTTTCACATGGACATGTTGACACATAGAAATATGTTGTTTTGCAATTTGTTGTTGCTCTTTGTTGCCATTATTCTGTTATCAGCATTGCTAAACCTCCCTCACCGTTAAGGTTGTAAGTTCCTTTACCTTAGTTGAAAAGTATTCAGCAAGATATTATTGCCACATGTTCAGTCATACTTTGTTCAACCAGTTCCATAAGAAAAGGGGAGATGTAATGATATGCTTAGCCTTCCAGGCCACTAGGTGGCACAGTGGTACAGTATGTCAGAATACAATGCTCTGTATTTATGTGCTTAGTATTCCAGGCCACTAGGGGCACTGTGGCATGTCAGAATAACATGCTTTGTATAGACGGGTTTCCGAGCGACGTCATCACAGAGCAGAATGCGCAATCTGCGCATGCCTGGGGGTGGAAGGCGCGTTCGAAAATACAGCCCTGAGCGGCAGTGAGCGCACTGGCCAATACAAACTAATAGGCGAGTGTGCTCCGGTGCGTAATTTCCAAACGCACCCATAGGCTTCCCCCCGCAGCTGCGCGGTCATATTCCTCTCAATGTTTACTAACAGGAAACCTGTCTATTCATGTGGGAGAACGCAGAATAAACGCCATTCATGGCTGAGCAGTCAATGTGGTCAGACTTCAAATCATTACAGTTTTGTTTTATTAAAACATGTAAATATAAAGATTTACTTTTAGATGCAAATATTGTCATTGATATCTGTTCATAAATATTAGTCCCAGACTGCAGTAAGACATTGATTTACATCATAGAATTAAATACAGAACACAGAATTATGTTTTTTATTATATGCACAATGTCACATCAAAGCTTGTGGAAATACTCTAGTAAAGTAAAAGTACCTTAATTATTTGAGTAAATGTACTTAGTTACTTTGCACCACTGATTATGTGTAAATATATAAAGTCATAAATAATAAAACATTACAGATTGTCTATTTCCTCAGGAACCATTAATGAATGGTTCCTGACAGTGAATCATCTACAATGGTGTTTGTTTGTTTTGGCCTGTCCTCTAGCACTGCCTGCAGGCCTGGTTTAGCTACGACATCTCTACATGTTCAGTATGTATGTGTGAATGAACACATGAAAATATAAATCTGCAGAGAAATCAATACTTTTCCAGTGGATATTCGTGTATATATATATATATATTGTAGATCTGCTATTTTTAGCTATCTATCTTTTTTCTGACTTTTCTTTTCATTTGTAATGACATTCTCAACATATATATGCCAGGTTTAAAGTAGTAACAGTAACAGTTTGATCTAACAGTAACTGTAACTAATGTTTTAAGATGTTTTAGTATATTATTTTTGCTTTGTCAAATCCTCCAGGAGAGTAGATTTCCTGAAACTGGTTGGAAATGAAGAAGAAGTAAAGAACTACAGTCACCCAGACCACCACGAACTCATGGAAGACTTGGACCGTCGTGGAGGAGGAGAGTTTAATGATTGGAAAGACATAATGAGAGAAGAGGTAACTAAAGCATCTTTAGAGGTTAACATGTCTTTATTAGTGTGGCAACCAGACTATAGTACTCCTTATACTTTATTTATTTATTATTAGTGTGGTTGCCCTAACAGGGCAACCACACTAATCTGGTTGCCACACTAAACTGGTTGCCCTAACAGGGCAACCAGACTATCGTTATACACGTTCTTTATTTATTTGTTTCTAGATAAACTTTATTTCGGGCCGCTACTCCTCCCACAGTTTATTTTTCCCAATTTAGTGCTATATGTCAAAATGACCGGTCTGACCGGGAATCGTGCACTTGCATAAGGCTAAGAGATTGGTTGCATAGTTTAATTGATATTGATTTATTAGTGCATTAAATTTCCCCATCCACTTTAATGGAAAAGTGAAAAAACTAAAATTCAAGTATTCTTTTCTCAGAAACCGTAAGAGCTAGAGTTACAAGACTTTGAGGGAAGGTTCATAGTTTATTGCCAAATTATTGAAACAATTATTACACCATTCGGCCTCATGGTGGCGCTATAACAGCCCACTTTACCTTTTGGCCTATAACTCTTGAACCGTAGGTCGTAAAATCAAAATTTCTTTTCCCCTAGATTCCTTGGGTCATTACGCAACTCCGCATATAAGCCACGTCCATTTGCGTCTGGATAGATTTTTTTATATTGATTTATTAGTGCATTAAATTTCCCCATTCACTTTAATGGGAATTGCAAAAACTCCCATTCAAGTATTTTTTTCTCGGAAACCGTAAGGGCTACAGTTACAAGACTTGGAGGGGAGGTTAATAGTTTATTGCAAAATTATTAAAAAAAATATCACACCATTCGGCCACATGGTGGCGCTATAACAGTCCACTTTACCTTTTGGCCTATAACTCTTGAACCGTAGGTCGTAAAATCAAAAAATATTTTTCCCTGGATTCCTTAGGTCACGACGCATCTTGCCATATAGGCCACGCCCATTTCCGTCTGGATAGATTTTCCGCCATTTTGAATTTTCTGCAAAACACACTTTTAGCTCCTCCTCATACAGATTTTGTCCAAATCTCACAAAAATCGGCACACATGATCTATGGACCCATGCGATAAACATCTCCAAGCGGAATTTTGATAGTCATTACCGTTCGTCCGTAAATGGCTTCCAAAGTCAGCGGGAGGGGCCCTTTTTACATAAAAGGCCAAAAATCACAAACAAAATTTACGGTCAATCCCAAATTTGAATCACATGTCGAGGGTGGTTTACTCAACAAATTCCCAAAAGCATTTCCACTTTGACCCATAGGGGGCGCCACAAATGCGCAAAACGTAACCGTTTGCTGCAAAAACATTATTTCGGGGTGGATCGATCCTCTCAAAATGAAACGCAAGCGATCTCATGAGAGACGTGACAATGTAATTGGCGCAGCCTCCGACGGTATTCATCCCAGCGTATTCCTCGAGTCCCGGCGGCCGGAGCCCGCGACCGGCGTCGGCGCAACCACACTTTGCAATTGCCCTGAATTGCGACGCGTCTAGTTAGTGTGGTTGCCCTAACAAGGCAACCAGACTATCGTTATAGATAAACTTTGTTTGTTTATTTCTAGATAAACTTTATTTCGGGCCGCTACTCCTCCCACAGTTTATTTTTCCCAATTTAGTGCTATATGTCAAAATGACCGGTCTGACCGGGAATCGTGCACTTGCATAAGGCTAAGAGATTGGTTGCATAGTTTTATTGATATTGATTTATTAGTGCATTAAATTTCCCCATCCACTTTAATGGAAAAGTGAAAAAAATAAAATTCAAGTATTTTTTTCTCAGAAACCGTAAGAGCTACAGTTACCAGACTTTGAGGGGAGGTTCATAGTTTATTGCCAAATTATTTAAACAAATATTACACCATTCGGCCTCATGGTGGCGCTATAAGAGCCCACTTTACCTTTTGGCCTATAACTCTTGAACCGTAGGTCGTGAAATCAAAATTTCTTTTTCCCTAGATTCCTTGGGTCATTACACAACTCCCCATATAGGCCATTTGCGTATGGATAGATTTTTTGATATTGATTTATTAGTGCATTAAATTTCCCCATTCACTTGAATGGGAATTGCAAAAACTCCCATTCAAGTATTTTTTTCTCGGAAACCGTAAGGGCTACAGTTACAAGACTTGGAGGTGAGGTTAATAGTTTATTGCAAAATTATTTAAAACATAATCACACCATTCGGCCACATGGTGGTGCTATAACAGCCCACTTTACCTTTTGGCCTTAAACTCTTGAACCGTAGGTCGTAAAATCTAAATTTATTTTTCCCTGGATTCCTTGGGTCACGACGCATCTTTCCATATAGGCCACGCCCATTTCCGTCTGGATAGATTTTCCGCCATTTTGATTTTTCTTCAAAACACACTTTTAGCTCCTCCTCCCACATATTTTGTCCGAATTTCACAAAAATGGGTACACATGATCTCTGGACCCATGCCATAAACATCTCCAAGCAGAATTTTTATAGTCATTACCGTTCGTCCGTAAATGGCTTCCAAAGTTGGCGGGAGGGGCCCGTTTTACATAAAAGGCCAAAAATCACAAACGAAACTTCCGGTCAATCCCAAATTTGAATTACATGTCAAGGGTGGTTTACGCAACGGATCCCCAAAAGCATTTCCACTTTGATCCATAGGGGGCGCCACAAATGCGAAAAATGTAACATTTCGATGCAAAAACATTATTTCGGGGCGGATCGATCCTCTCAAAATGAAACGCAAGCGATCTCATGAGAGACGTGACAATGTAATTGGCGCAGCCTCCGACGGTATTCCTCCCGGCGTATTCCTCGAGTCCCGGCGGCCGCAGCCCGCGACCGGCGTCGGCGCAACCACACTTTGCAATTGCCCTGAATTGCGACGCGTCTAGTTAGTGTGAGGGCAACCAGACTATCGTATAGATAAACTTTATTTCTCTATTTCTAGATAAACAATACTTCGGGCCGCTACTCCTCCCACAGTTTATTTTTCCCAATTTAGTGCTATATGTCAAAATGACCGGTCTGACCGGGAATCGTGCACTTGCATAAGGCTAAGAGATTGGTTGCATAGTTTAATTGATATTGATTTATTAGTGCATTAAATTTCCCCATCCACCAAAAATCACAAACGAAACCTCCAGTCAATCCCAAATTTGAATCACATGTCAAGGGTGGTTTACTCAACAGATCCCCAAAAGCATTTCAACTTTGATCCATAGGGGGCGCCACAAATGCGCAAAATGTAACGGTTTGATGCTAAAACATTATTTCGGGGTGGATCGATCCTTTCAAAATGAAACGCAAGCGATCTCATGAGAGACGTGACAATGTAATTGGCGCAGCCTCCGACGGTATTCATCCCAGCGTATTCTTTGAGTCCCAGCGGCAACAGCCCGCGACCGGCGTCGGCGCAACCACACTTTTCAATTGCCCTGAATTGCGACGCGTCTAGTTTCTATTAGACTAGTCAAGGGTTCCCAAACCTTTCAGGCCACGACCCCATCAAAATAATCATATTTGAACTGGGGACCCCCCCAAAAGTATCATATTTGAACTGAGGACCCCCCAAAATTATCATATTTGAACTGGGGACCCCCCAAAATAATCATATTTGAACTGAGGACCCCCCACCCTGACAAGCACTTGTAGGCATTATCTTTAGTTTGACTCCATGCACGGATAAATATTGTGAAAATAGCCGATCTACAAGCTCACAACACCTCTTAGTGCGAGGCGTTGTGAGCTTGTAGATCAGCTATTTTCACAATGTTTGCCTCTTTCTTCTGTAATATTTGCCAATTTAGTATTAAATCTTAAAAGTAATGTTATTGTAACTTTATAAATGTGCAGATAACCTGTATACACTTATACTGTATGTTGGTTTGTTTACTGTTGAGTGAGAAAACTATGTTGCACATTAAGATAATCATCTGGGGACCCCCCAAAATAATTTGGACCCCCAGTTTGGGGGTCTAGTTCATGTAATATTTAAGGTGTGTGTTTTTCCAGTTGCCAGAGGTGTTCCAGGAGATGGAGGAAAGGAGAGGGGAGACAGGATACTCTGAGAATGGATTTGGATTGCTGCGCTTCATAATCAGTCTCCATGAGCACCAGTAAGTTGAATTTGATTTGAAAATAACAGTGTAGTCGCTAACATTAATTTAGAAGTACAATTATAGATTTGTTCACTTCCCTGGGTGTGTAGTCTTACCTGAAGTGGGGTAGGATGTTTGGTAGAACTTGGTCAAAGAATATATAGCCATTTTTTTCATTTTTTTTTTCATAAAATGTTGCGTTAATGATCAGTAGGCTGCCCCCCCCCTCCCCCTCAAAACATGAACATGCTTTGGGTTGAAAAGGTCAAGGGTCATGGTCACCATTGACAGACATTGCCCTCCACCCAGGTGCATTTGTTTAATTTATCTCACACACAAACACGCACGCGCGCGCGCGCGCACGCACGCACGCACGCACGCACGCACGCACGCACGCACGCACGCACGCACGCACACACACACACACACACACACACACACACACACACACACACAGCAGCCATCATCATCCTCCATAAAGTTAATCTCATTATGGAATATGATGGTATCATGTGATGAAAACTGATAAATGTTTCACTGCATTTTATTCATTCAGTTTTAAATGTTTTAACTTCTCTGTCTCGTATTGAAGGTTTGTCATAGCCAATGACTGGGATGAACGAGTCACCCTGAAGAAGATGTTTACGACTAGCTCTGATGGTGCTTCTAGCTCTGATGGTGCCCTGGGTGAACCCTCCCTTCAGCCCCCTGCCCCAAACAGCCCCAGAGCTTCTAGCTCTGATGGGGCCCTGATGGGGCCCCCTGCCCCAAACAGCCCCAGAGCTTCTAGCTCTGATGGGGCCCTGATGGGCCACCCTGCCCCAAACAGCCCCAGAGCTTCTGTGTTCTCTAACATCTCAGCTA